>NC_136262.1:99677919-100267919 GCF_964187855.1 Myxine glutinosa | reverse complement strand
GTGCATGCCAGTCCTTGTGAGACAGACGCGGCGCCGATCCCCTCCGGTCCCTGCAGCACACAACTCACCAGTGGCTCGCGTCTGCTACCCATCCCGCTAAACGCTACCCCCGGTCGGTGTCGATGCTTGAGCCGCGTCCTCACCACTCGCGACCCACTCCGCACTCGCACACCCAGGCACACACGCGCCTCCCACACACTCCGTTACACACTCTTTCCGCACACAGTCTGGTGTGCATTCTCCCTCACACTCGAACACACTCGGCCATCACACACTCTTTTTCCACACCCCCAGGTGTGCACTCTCCCGTTACACAAACCGTAACACACTCGGCCATCGCACACTCTTCCACCACACACTTCTCGTACACATTCCGTAACACACTTGGCCATCGCACACTCTTTTTCCACACTCCCAGGTGCACACTCTCCCATTACATACTCCGTAACACACTCGGCCATCACACACTCTTTTTTCCACACCCCCTGGTGTGCACTCCCACTCATACTCCGGTGTGCATTCTCGCTCACACTCCGTAACACACTCTTTTCCTGCACACTCCGGCGCACACTTTTCTCTCACACACTCGGGTATGGACTCCCTCTCACACTCCATACCAGTTGCCCTCGTACACCACACAATGGGCCCTTCGCAAGTTATGCCACCCTCACTCGTACACCGCACAATGGGCCCATCGTGAACGCCCGGGTCTCGCCTTTGTCCAAAACGCGCCGAAAACCCGTTCGCGCCAAACACATTTGCACCATTTTCGCTACTCACCTCGGAGCCCTCCTTTTCCGCCGGCACCTGCAATCTTTTTATTTCATTAACAAGCCCGGCATCACGGTGCAAATACAGACTCTGCGCGGGTTTCATCACCTCCTCCCGCAATTTATTCTCTGGCTCTCCTGTCTCTTCAGCCCCAATTGTTTCTTTTTTGACCTCGGCGCCCATAAAATTTCTTTTTCCAACTCGACCTTCGCCGGCACCCTCAAAATTTGGTTTTCCAATGCGACGATCACCGGCTCCTCTACACCCCGCGTCGCGACTCCCATAGCCCCGGTAAATTTGGCTGTCCTTCGCTCTACCTCGCTCCCCATGCGTTCCCCACACTGCGTCACCTCGTCGCGTACCACCGCGACCTTCCCGCTCAACCTGCGCCCGATGTCCTCCCCTGCCTTTTTCATGACCCTTCTCGACTCTGCCCTCAATTTCTCCATTTCCCGGGTGGATTTGTCCCCCATTTCTTTTATCGTTGTGTCCATGTTGCACATGGATTCCTCTATTATGGCATCCATCCGATTAGCCAATCGATCCCCCTCTTCTTTCAGGATCGCTAATAATCGCGTCGTGAATGATTGCATGTCCTTAAAACTCACTTGCACAACGGGTTTGGCCTCCGCCGCCATGTGCGAGGCACCGCCATTTTCTTTACCTGCTTCCGCACCCTCTTCAGCCTCCACTACCAACTGTCCCTGGCGGTCCTGGGTCATCAGTTTCTCTTCTTTTATTATTCCCACCGGCATTTGACCACCTTGGCCAGCCATGGTACGAATATAAATTTGATGTTACTAACTAAATTTCGTCCGCTCGTAATTTCGAGTGCGTGAAGCGCACTCTAGGTCCAATTATCTCACACTCCCAGACACGAATTTGTTGCGGCCAATTTGTCCAATTTTTTTTTTCAGGGTTCAAATCCCACTCCTGACTACCAATTTGTTGCGGATCTCCCGAAGCCCATTCCCGTTACAAAGGGGGGATTAAACCCCTTTTTCCCCCTGGGTCTTCGGGTCCGCGAGGCCGAATCGCCACTTCCGGAGCTAGCGTGAAAAAGGGTATCGGGACAACTTTGCACGTACCTTTAACCCACGCTGCCACGAAAGCAGGGACCGAACCTCGCACAAGCCATGCTTAATCGAGTACGCCCGAGCGGTATGCGTATCACGTGACTCGTGCTGTTACTTTTGTGGAACCCGATTCGAGCGGTTCTATTCGTACCATGCGAAGCCAATTGATGGAAGGGACGAGAATGGTCAAATCAAAGGAATAACACAATTTATTATTATTTACAATGATCAGGATGAAGGAAAGGGGACACAGAGCAGGAGCTTAATCAATGTTAACTTATCACCAGACACAGGGCCCACTCACGCACACGGGGAGAAGAAGAGAAGAAGTTCGCGCGCCGAGCGCGCTTTGCCATCAGTCGCTCCGGGGCAGCTCGCCCGGCGTGATTCTCTGATGTTCACTGCACGTATGCAGGCGAAGGCAGGCAGGAGGAAATCGCGCGTCTGCGGCCCGGCACGGGTCGTCTTCTCACAGCGCGATTAATACAGCGCAGAGCGCATGGCACGGGGAAAGTTCGTGTACAATCTCGATCACCGCAATTCAATGCACTCGTTCTGCGGCGCGTTCTCGTGCGTGCTCAAGCTCAACTCAACTCCACTCACTCTCACAGGGAACTTGAACTCGTCTCACAGGGAACTAACTCAGAACTTGAATTCACGATACTCTCCGGCTCTGACTGACATGCACACGACTCTGACTGAGAACTCATCTCACCTCTTCTCATCTGAGTTGGGGGAATGGGGGTTTCGGAGCAGGGTTTTATGGCCCCGCCCCAAAGTCTCACTCGAATGTTCCAAACCCCGCCTCTGGTCGTCGTGGTTAGCCACTCCCCTCGAGTCCTGATTGGCGGCTCGTTCCTTACCGGCCACTCCTCCTGCAGCGCCTCCTTTCGGCCTCGGTAGACTTGTTCATTGTTCAAGCCTGCCACGTGGCATGCTATCGCCAAAAGAACCGCCCTACGCACGGGCCTGCTCAACGCAAAACTAAACACAGGAAAGGACTACGTTTACATTCACTAAGAAATAACTGAACTATCGCGAGGCTTCATGTTGTGGTGCGTCTACCTACGAGGGGGAATCCATATCCAGATCAAATTTTTTTTAAAAAGTGATTGTTTACCATTGAGTGATAGGGCTAGAACGGATATATAGCACCATATCTCAAAACGTTATCGACGGATTCGGACAAAACTTGGTAGACAGGTTGTGTGTGTGACGAGGACGAATCATTTCGATTTTGTGAAGATCCGGATCCTGATACAGGAATTAAGAAAAAAAATCTGATTCTTCACCATTGAGTGATCGGGTGAAAAACTATATATAGCATGATATTTCAAAAGGTTGTGGATGACTTTTGACAAAACTTGGTGGATGAGTTGGGTAAGTGACAATACCAAACGGATTACATTTTGGTTAAGGTCCGAATCCAGATCCGCTCCAACAGTGGGTTACAAAACGTACATGGTTCAGCCTGCCGGAGGTATTTGCTGTAACAAGTGCCGTTCTAGTTCAGGTTTTATTGGTGAACATTGTGGAAGTTTTGTGCAAGTGAAGACCCAAGTTTTTATGAAGGGATCCTGTTACATCAATGCATATGACAAATAAAAGCCACTAGGCTCCATCACACACTGCAATACAGGCCACCTTTAGAGGCCATTTTTCCCCGCAGAGCAGGGGTTGGCCTTTTTCGGGCACTGTGGCTCCCTTTTTTGAAGTAATGTTTTATGGCCAGATGCCCTTCCTACCACCAACCCTGTTAGTCGCCTCTTGCGACACACAGGGAATTACCAGTAAACTGGTACTCAATTTTCCGACCTCAGAAGGATGACAGGCTGAGTCAACCCACCTGGTGTTAATTCAGCGATCGACCGGGATTTGAACCCAGGATCCTAGGATCAGCACCCTAACCGTTAAACCAACACCAGGCTACAACACACACACTGCAATACAAATGAAATAAAAGAATGAATAAGGGTTTGATACGTGATGTGTGAGTAGGAATCTGTGCTCGGAAGAAAGATGTCCCGCCCCTCCACCTCCCCCCTTCCTCTTCCTTGCTTACCTCCAGTGGAAGCCAATATGGGCATCCGCCATCTGGCAAAATAGCGGCTTTTTCTGCTGATAATTTCAAGTGGACAGATGGAACACAGAAGGAGAGTTTGGGACGTAAAACCACATGGCCTTTGGTTCTTTCTCTGCTCCTGCAGATAACAGCTGCCAGTGATCCGAATAGAGCAGTAGGTTCCTGTTATTTTCTCATGCTCTATTGCTTTCTTTTAGCAGCATGAGCAATGTCACGAATAAGTTCTTGGTAACGGATTCATTTAATGTCTCTCAGTATTAAATGTGCTTCACCATCTGAGCCATGACTTGTGGGACTTCAAAGAATGACTGTGGTTAGAAAGGAGAGATTCGCCATGAGTTTAATCTCGCTGATAATAAATATAAAGACACGCCCATGTCTTTTATTAAAACACATTAATGTGATATAGATTGGAAAATGAAAAATCTACTCACTCAGTATGAACTTGTCAATGTTCTGTTTGGAAATGAGACTCTCAGACTGACCTCACGCACACGACTAACAACATCTTCTCCCATTAGGACACGTTCCTTCCGGCACACACCTGGTCATGCTCCATCCCTGCACACACTCATTTATTCCACATTTCCACCTGGGAGCCCTGCTGAGAGAATCCCAAAAGATCACGAGTTTGTTCCTGGTGTGCATGTGCTGAGCATGCCATGATGGTTGAAATTGCGGCTTTATGTTGGTGGGGGAAATTGGGGAGTGGGTGGATTGGGGGAAGGGAGGGAGTCTTCAGTGAGCCCTCGTAGTTTGAAGTTGAGCCTTGTTGAGGAATATAATCCGGTTTGGATGCTAGCCTCGTCTCGTGCGATTTCTGAACTTGCTTGAGCATCCGACTGTGTGCTAATACGCCTGCGTATAAAGATGTCTTGATGTCAAAATGCAAGGTTCTGAAGTGCAAAACGCAAGGTTCTGAAGTGCAAAACGCAAGGTTCTGAAGTGCAAAATGCAAGGTTCTGAAGTGCAAAACGCAAGGTTCTGAAGTTCAAAATGCAAGGTTCTGAAGTGCAAAACGCAAGGTTCTGAAGTTCAAAATGCAAGGTTCTGAAGTGCAAAATGCAAGGTTCTGAAGTGCAAAACACAAGGTCCTGAAGTGCAAAATGCAAGGTTCTGAAGTTCAAAATGCAAGGTTCTAAAGTGCAAAATGCAAGGTTCTGAAGTGCAAAATGCAAGGTTCTGAAGTGCAAAATGCAAGGTTCTGAAGTGCAAAATGCAAGGTTCTGAAGTGCAAAATGCAAGGTTCTGAAGTGCAAAATGCAAGGTTCTGAAGTTCAAAACGCAAGGTTCTGAAGTGCAAAATGCAAGGTTCTGAAGTGCAAAACGCAAGGTTCTGAAGTGCAAAAGCAAGGTTCTGAAGTGCAAAATGCAAGGTTCTGAAGTGCAAAATGCAAGGTTCTGAAGTTCAAAATGCAAGGTTCTGAAGTTCAAAACGCAAGGTTCTGAAGTGCAAAACGCAAGGTTCTGAAGTGCAAAAGCAAGGTTCTGAAGTGCAAATACAAGGTTCTGAAGTGCAAAATGCAAGGTTCTGAAGTGCAAAATGCAAGGTTCTGAAGTTCAAAACGCAAGGTTCTGAAGTGCAAAATGCAAGGTTCTGAAGTGCAAAACGCAAGGTTCTGAAGTGCAAAAGCAAGGTTCTGAAGTGCAAAATGCAAGGTTCTGAAGTGCAAAATGCAAGGTTCTGAAGTTCAAAATGCAAGGTTCTGAAGTTCAAAACGCAAGGTTCTGAAGTTCAAAACGCAAGGTTCTGAAGTTCAAAATGCAAGGTTCTGAAATGCAAAATGCAAGGTTCTGAAGTGCAAAATGGAAGGTTCTGAAGTGAAAAATGCAAGGTTCTGAAGTGCAAAATGCAAGGTTCTGAATTTCAAAATGCAAGGTTCTGAAGTGCAAAATGCAAGGTTCTGAAGTGCAAAGTGCAAGGTTCTGAAGTGCAAAGTGCAAGGTTCTGAAGTGCAAAGTGCAAGGTTCTGAAGTGCAAAATGCAAGGTTCTGAAGTGCAAAATGCAAGGTTCTGAAGTTCAAAATGCAAGGTTCTGAAGTGCAAAATGCAAGGTTCTGAAGTGCAAAATGCAAGGTTCTGAAGTGCAAAATGCAAGGTTCTGAAGTGCAAAATGCAAGGTTCTGAAGTGCAAAATGCAAGGTTCTAAAGTGCAAAATGCAAGGTTCTGAAGTGCAAAATGCAAGGTTCTGAAGTGCAAAATGCAAGGTTCTGAAGTTCAAAATGAAAGGTTCTGAAGTGCAAAATGCAAGGTTCTGAAGTTCAAAATGCAAGGTTCTGAAGTGCAAAATGCAAGGTTCTGAAGTGCAAAATGCAAGGTTCTGAAGTTCAAAATGCAAGGTTCTGAAGTTCAAAATGAAAGGTTCTGAAGTGCAAAATGCAAGGTTCTGAAGTTCAAAATGCAAGGTTCTGAAGTTCAAAATGCAAGGTTCTGAAGTGCAAAATGCAAGGTTCTGAAGTGCAAAATGCAAGGTTCTGAAGTGCAAAATGCAAGGTTCTGAAGTGCAAAATGCAAGGTTCTTGTGTAAAAGCGTTTTTATCGACATTGTTCCCCATGTATTCATTCTAACCTTGTCTACCTGAAGGCTGAAACCTTTTATTCTCTTGCTGTTTGTTCATGAATCCGTTCGTCACATTTTTGCCTCTGCCTTACAATTTCATTTCCAGTATGCTAACCCCCCTGCCCTCTGTGATTTAGCTCTTCCATGAGCCTGGACATTTTGGACATCGGTGTGGATGACCCGTGGAACAGTGGCCACTTCCAACCCCGAGTGACACGAGCAGACGAGTAAAATGACCGGTTCCTGAAGGGTTTTGTTTGGCGACATCGAACAATTTGAACGTCTTTGAGTGGCGGTGAGTGAAACTGCAAACAAATTGCTCATAATGCACAATTACGGATAATGCAAGAGGCCCAAATGAACATGGGATGCTGAATGCGGATGGAGCAAAACATTGGCCTGTGATGTGTGAAGTGCATGCAAAGCATTGTGAAATGTTGAAATGTAATATATTGTATACTCGTACAACATCCGTGAAGTCTTTGAATTATAGTGCATCATTTGGCAGGGGTCATTATAAAAAAGTTTTTGCTTCATGTTTATTGTGACAAAAGTTCTCAAAATTCCACAATTGATTAAAAAGCCCTGGGATCGTACGAGAGACCGAAGGATGTAAGAGTAAGATTGTGGTGGATTGCAATTCAAACAAAAAGGCAATATTTTGATTGAAAGCGTTATTAGGAAATGCTCGGGAAGTAAGGGACGTAAAGGGACATCCAAAGTAAAGGGATAAGATGTTTTGAGAAAATAACTGGTCATGATTTGAAAGTGATAAAAATTCCACAGAATGAAATGGAAAAGTCCAAGATAAGCAAACATTTATTTTCAATATATAATTGGCAAGAAAATATATAAATGCGTTCGGTGTATTATTCTGCATTATTCTGCTTTCTTTTGTTTTTGGCCTGTCTTGGATCATTGTGGGTTTGCCGTTTGCAGAATGTTTTTAATGCTCCTCGCTTCAATTTCATCAGGCAGAATATGAAAAGTCTTTGATTGGGTTTGAATGGCAGACTATTATAAAGGAAGGATTGAGTGACTGGTTTGCGAGATTGTCGTTGATGCTACGTAATTATGAAACGTTTTGAGCATATACGAAGCTTTTCGAAGCTCAAGCTTTCGAAGTTAAGTAATTTTTTCACAATTGTGTTTTTGTCATAACTGTATACTATATTTCGGTGTGTATACTTATAGTGTGTCTTTTGTAAGATTCTCGTTGTTAATTTTTCATACCTGCATACAAAATCGTCGGTTAATTCGTGTCACGTATTCTGAGGCCAAGTAGGCTTCCGTGTCCAACCTTGAGGCTTTGTTTTTCTCTCAACGGTTCGTCGATTGCGCTGCAATTACTTTCGTTCCCTGTTTTTTGTCCCAGTCTTTCACCCCATACTTCCTTTTTTAAAATCTCAACTCAGAAAAAAAAAAACCAAAAAAATCTTTCCTTCTCTGCTCTTATTCGTTTATTCGTTGTACTTATTTGTTCGTTCGTTCTTCGACCACGTTGTTCGTGATCACGTGATCACGTTGTTAAAAATGTTTAAACTTTCCCCTGAAGAACTGTATTCTGTCGTATATTACAACACCTTTTTCTTCTTCTTCTATAAAAGGATGCTTTCGACTTGCTCACCAAATCTATTCATTTCAAAAAAAATTTCCATCTCTTACAGTTCCTCTTTTCTACATTCCCGAAACTCTCCTGCACTCCACCCCTCCTTCAGCGTCCTCAAACGTATTTTTGACTCAAAGGTCTCAAGAAACTCATTTTGCAATAAATGTTCGTTTCCCATTAATCGTACATTTTTCAAAATCCAATCTCACCCCTCCCCTCCAAATCTTCCCCATCACCCCTTCCCTCCAAAACTTTCCCATCACCCCTCCCCTCCAAATCTACCCCCTTGCCCCTCCCCTCCAAATCTTCCCCATCACCCATCTCTTTCAAATATTCCCCCTCCCCTCCAAATCTTCCCCATCACCCATCCCTTTCAAATCTTCCCCCTTGCCCCTCCCCTCCAAATCTTCCCCATCACCCCTTCCCTCCAAAACTTCCCCATCACCCCTCCCCTCCAAAACTTCCCCATCACCCCTCCCCTCCAAATCTTCCCCATCACCCCTCCCCTCCAAATCTTCCCCATCACCCATCCCTTTCAAATCTTCCCCCTTGCCCCTCCCCTCCAAATCTTCCCCATCACCCCTTCCCTCCAAAACTTCCCCATCACCCCTCCCCTCCAAAACTTCCCCATCACCCCTCCCCTCCAAATCTTCCCCATCACCCATCTCTTTCAAATATTCCCCCTTGCCCTAACCCTCCAAATCTTCCCCATCACCCATCCCTTTCAAATCTCCCCCTTTGCCCCTTCCCTCCTAAACTCCCCCCACACCCCTCCCCTCCGAGACTCTCCCTCGCTCCTCCCCTCCTAGACTCCCCTCCCACCCCCTCCTCCTCAAAGCGGCCTCCCCGCTTCTTCCCCCTTCCAACTTTCACCTTCATCTCCCCCAACCTTCTGCCTTGCTCTCCCCCCCCCCCCCCCCCTTAAATAACACCTCACTGCACCCCACCCAATCACCATCAAACCTTTTGTCCGTCCCATTCTTCCCTTTCTCCAGGCTATTCTGAAATCTCTGACACACCTTCAACAGCTCTCCCTACCTCTTCCTCCTCTTCCACATCTTACCCTACCCCTCCTCCCCCCCCCCCCCCCCCCCGTTCTGTATCCGATGGTCCCCCTTCCTCTTCATTAACGGTATGGACCTCAAACATCCGGGGCCTTCGCTCAAACTTGACTGATCTCTCCATACAGGTTGCTTCTGACAAACCAGACGTGATCTGCTTCACAGAAACATTCCTCCTTCATGATGTCTCTGATTCCTTGGTATCTCTCCCAGGTTACTCCCTCCTCCGGTATGATAGACCTGAGCCTCGTCCCGGAGGTAGGGTTGCTATCTTTATTAAAAAAAACTCTCTTCCTCACTCGCCCTGCACTGCCCTCTCTCCACCTCAGCCCCAGGAATACCTTTGGCTACGGCTGCCCCTTCGCTCCCACCTTTTGTTCATATGTGTGTTGTACCGTCCACCAAACAGTGATGACTCCATCTACATCTCGCTGTCTGATAATATGGACCAACTTCTATCTACCCATCCCAACTCTCTCTTCCTCATATGTGGTGATTTAAATTGTCACCATGCCAGTTGGCTGGGTGTGGGTACCTCTCTCACCAGCCATGGCTCTTCAGCAAAGGACTTCTGCGACTCACTGGGACTGACACAATCTGTCAATTTTCCGACCCGGATCTCAGTCAACGGAGCATCTTCTCTTCTGGACTTGGTTATGACTAACTTCCCTGAAAATGTCTGCTGCTCTTCTTCTGCTCCAATCGGCTCATCTGATCATGTGCTTGTTAAAGTGGACATCTCTCTGACCATTCGCAGAGAGCCTACTCAGCATCGACGAGTCTGGCATTTCACTCAGGCCAACTGGCACGGTCTTCAAGCAGCCATCAATCATCTGGACTGGTCTCCCATCTCTACCGCCTCTGACATCAACTCATCCTGGGAATTCTTCCAAAATAAATTGCTCTCTCTAATGCACAGATTTATCCCATCTCATCTTCAGTTGTCATACCCTTCCTCCCGTCCATGGTACACGGAATCTTGTGGTGAGGCTGTTGCCCAGAAACAACTTGCTTTCGTCTCCTGGAAAGCAAATCCAAAGGAAGGAAATCTCATTTCCTTTCACAAAGCCCGAAACAAGTGTGTGTCCACCCTCAGGAGAGCCAGGAAACAATATCTCTCCGTTCTCAAGACCGAACGCTCTTATCTGTCTCCCTCTTCCAAATCCTGGTGGCGTCTGGTCAAATCTGTTTCTGGTGTTTGTTCCCCCTCTATCCCCTCCCTCACCTCAAACAGCTACACGGCTGACTCCGCACGTGAAAAAGCTGAATGCCTCAACTCTGTGTTTACCTCTAAATCTTGTGTCCCAAACCCATCCCTCTCTGTACCCACCATACCCAGTCGTACCCAGCTGCTCCTGGACTCTGTGTCCTTTCCTCCTGACAAGGTGGAAAAGTTTCTGTCAACCCTCGACTCTGATTCTGCAACTGGACCTGACGGCATCAGCCCACGGGTCCTAAAATCCTGTTCTTCCGCTCTTTCACTCCCTCTCTCTGTTCTCTTCACCCTCTCTTTTGCTCAAGGTCATCTGCCATCTGCTTGGAAATCAGCCAACATCACCGCTTTGCACAAAAAAGGTGCAAAAACAGATCCTAGCAACGACAGACCAATCAGCCTTCTCCCAATTATCAGCAAAGTCATGGAATCCATCATTGCTTCAGATATGAAATCTTTCCTCTTCTCCAATGGCTTGATCTCTGATCATCAATTTGGTTTCAGACCTTGTCACTCTACTCTGGACATGCTGCTTCTGCTTTCTCAACAATGGATGGAGGTCCTCAATGCCAAACAGGAAATTAGAGCTGTCTCCCTTGACATATCACGTGCCTTCGATACGGTCTGGCACCCCGCTCTGCTCACCAAACTCTCCTCCTTTGGTATCCATGGAAATCTCCACGCATGGCTGGCGGACCTCCTCTCTAGTCGTAGTCAACGTGTGGCCCTGAATGCGTTTCTCTCATCTCCTCTTCCTGTTCAGGCTGGAGTTCCCCAAGGCAGTGTTCTGGGCCCTGTGCTTTTTCTGGTCTTTATCAATGATCTCTCTGACTCTCTTGAAAATCCTCTCTATCTCTTTGCTGATGACTCTACTCTCTGTCGCTCCATTCCTCATCCCTCAGATCGGCAGTCTGCAGCCTCCTCACTCTCTGCAGACCTGGACAAAATCACAGACTGTGCAAAGAAGTGGAACATGTCTTTCAATCCTGACAAATCTCACACTCTTACGATGTCTCTGCGAAAAGACCGACTGGACAACCCTCTCATCCACTTTCTGAATAATCCTCTCCAAGAAGTTCTGTCACTCAAGCTTTTGGGTCTCACTATCTGCCATGATCTTTCCTGGGAAAACCACATTTCAAATCTGGCCTCCAAAGCCAGTCGCCGACTGGGCATCCTCCGTCGTGCGAAGTCCTTCCTTGGCACACCTGAGCTCCTCACCACATACAAGGCTTTCATCCGCAGCTCAATGGAATACTGCTCTCCCCTCTGGGCTGGTGCTCCTGCCTCACACCTAGCTCGTCTTCACGCTGTTGAAACCAAAGCGTTCAGAATCATTGGAATCTCCCGCGATGAAGCTAACTCCAAGGGCCTTTCACTTACTCACCGCAGGCAGGTGGTCTTTCCGTCTTCTACCGACTCCTCTCTTGCCTTGCCCCCCCCCCCCCCCAGCTCTCTCTGGGCTCTGTCCCCCAAATATTCCTACAGGTCGCACAAGATCTGCCTGCAACCCTCTTATGGTTAAACTGCCAAAATCAAGACTCTCTGCTCACCTTCACTCCTTCATTCCTCTTTTCTCCCGCCTCTGGAACAAACTCCCTCACTCTCTTCAATCCCACTCCACCCTCCAGGTCTTTAAAACAGCTGTTCACCACCATCTCTTATCTTCCCCCATCCAAAACCTTGATCTTTTCTACCCCCGCTAATTTCACCCCAAATCCACTTTTTTGAAATACCAACTTCTGTCCGGGAAGTCCTTGGTGTCCTTGTATTTTATACTTCTCCCACCCCCCCCCCCCCCTTCCCACGCCTCCTCCCCCCAAGCCCTCTCCCTCCCACACATCTCCCTGCTCTCAAATGTTATGTTTGTGTGCTTCCCCTTCTCTCCCCATCTTGTCTTCCGCTCCCTCTTTTTATATATTTTGCTTGTCTGGTTGATTTGTTTGTGAAATAAATGTTAGCTCTTTCACGAGCCTCGATTCAGTATACAAAAAAAAAAAAAATACAGTCGAGTATGGGAGGTTCTTGCTTTGGGTCGAGTGTTTGTAGGAAAAGTGGAGGATGAGCATATTAAATTAAGATTTGAATAGAGGTTACAGTAGAAAATCCTGTTTGTGAGATCTAACTAATGAAACACAGGCACGGTCAGTGTGAGAAATGTAATATTACTAAATTTTGAGATTGTACATTGTTCAAGGGCTGGAAAGATAGCCGAGGGGTACGCACTCTCCACCTCTGAGCTGTCTCGTTTGGGTTTGAATCCCGACCCAGCTATAAACTGTCAGCCCGGTGATTCATCAATGTGTGTCGTCCCTCGGATGGACGTTAAACTGGGCGTCCTGTCTTATAGCATTGTTGGTGGATGTTGGATGGTAAAGATCCCACATTGTTCTTCGCGAAGAGTAGGCGAGCTACTGCTGGCACCCTGAACAAATCGAAAATCCCTGCCCTGACTGACTGACTTCTGGGAAGGCAATGACAAACTATCCAGCATAACCCGAGCTAAGAAACTGCCTCAGCAGTACCAACATTCTGTAAAAAGTATGGTACACCTCATCTCTCACTTTGTTTAATGGATTGGGATGTATATGATTATTTGATTTGTCGAAAAAATTTGCACTTCTATATCTCTGAAAGCGCTGCATCGAAAAAAATTGAGACATGGCTCATTGTAAAGAACTCTCCATGTTGAATAAAATATTTTAATGATGATGCCATAGTGCCTCCATTATGACGTCATAATTCTAAAAGTACAAAACTTCATGCGATCAATATGAAATTTCTTGAGCATCATCTAGGGATAAATTGGTGGAGAAAAAATAATAATGATGACATCATCGGTCATGTGGTTCGGCCGCCATATTTGTTTTAACACAAAAGTCTTAAAACACGTCCTGGTGAGGGTCTGCAATCTCTGATTGCTCTTTCTAGTTTGATTTCCATATGATACATTGGTTAAACAATTGGATTGAGTTTTCAGCAAAATTCACCTGCACTTCATGTTCGTAAACTAACTTTTGGGCTATCATGGATATACGTCGTTTATTTTTCATGTGAAATATCATCTGGTTTAGAAATAGAATAAAAAGGATTACCTTGATTACAGTCTCTGGAGCTCCTGAGCCTCTCTGTCAGCTACATCCTCGGCTCGGCAGATCATATTTGAGAGTCTGCTGATCCTCAAGTCCTTCCTCTCCCATGTTCAGTTTATAATAGTGTACAATGCCTTCACACGGAGCATCATGCAATATGTCTGCCATGTGCCCTGTTGCTGCTGCATCCCATCTTGTCCCCCTTTGAAGCCTTGGAATCTAAGGCCCTTGATTTCATAGGAAACTTGCATCAGGAAGCTGAATCTCAGGATTTCCTTCTTGCTCACCATTGGTAGGTTGTCGGTTTTGCAGTTTATTTTACCATCTCTATTCTGGTATGGCTCATCCTGTCCTCTTATCATGCCACCCTGCCCTTGTCCCTCCAGATTGCATGTGAAACCTTGTCTAGAAACCCTTTCCTTCAGACCCCCACTCATACCCTCAGATTCTAAACTCAACACTCACCTCCATTATTTCATACCTCTCTTCTCCTGACTGGAAATGTCTTCCTGACTCTGTTTCCTGCTGTTCTTTCCTGGATTTTGTCTGCTGCCCACCACCACATTATTGACTTTCCCATATCCACAACTGAACTTTAATCCTGATGAGACCTGGTCTAACACTTCTCCTGCAATTCCTTTCCTTGTTCTCTGTTTGTTGCTTAAACACTGTTTCCCTTTGTCCCATTTTGTCTGATCCATTACCCCCTGTTCTGCTCTTACACAAGTTTTGATACCTTAATTTAACAAAGCAGCTCACATAAATACCTAACCAATTCCTATCTGTTCCTTCCTTATTCCCTTGTACCAACTGACCTGCTTTTAAACCTGTGAAGGTATAAAAGGTTCTGGCCAGTCAATTGACTCTGACTTAGTTGTCGCTCGCAAATGGCACCAGTGCCCACGTTCAAAATTATATTCTGATACTCTCACATATGTCTTGTATCCTCGGGCTGTTCTTCACATTTAGGCCACCGTTCTATCTGCTTTGAAGACAGCCATTGCACAATAAGCGTGCAAAAACAGAACCTTTCAACTATGGGTTATACGATGGGGCCTCCTTTGGAACTGGCTTGCATATTTCCTCTACTCAGCAGGTCCTGTTGCTCATCAATGACATATCTGATGCTCTGCAACTCTCCTCTTTCTTCTTTCCTCTGCGCTTTTCTCTCTCTCTCTCTTGTCTTTCCGGTGGGGGGTTTTTTTTTTTTTGTTTTTTTTTGTTATTTCACAAACAAATCAACCAGACAAACAAAATATATAAAAAGAGGGAGCGGAAGACAAGATGGGGAGAGAAGGGGAAGCACACAAAATCCATGGCTGTCATGGCAGTTGATGTGGTTCATTCTGGCTGTACTCGTTCTCCTGCTCCGTTCTGCTATGTTATTTCTTCCTTTCATATGTCTCCTTCCTACCTTTCTTACTGTTCTTGAGAAAGGGTGAGAGAAACACCACACTCGCCTAATGGGAGGGTATGTCGGGTGACCTTTTGAGGCCTACCATCTTACTATTTTTCATGAAAACAGTTGGATTTGTGGGGTGGGGGTTCATTTACATCGGGTGTTTTTGTCCTATTATTCTCATTTATTGTGGTTGCAGTTTGTGTTTGTTTTTCCTTCCTTTGTTGGTTTGTTTTCCGTTTGAGCTTCCTGGAGGGTTTTTCTAAGATATATACCAGCAACGTTAATAGTTCTTGCCATGAAGTAGAACCTGGGGAGCAAAGTGGTATTGTTGATGAAAAATGGTGGTGTGTGTCAGGTTGTTCCGACCATCCTGATGTGTCATTAAATGATAATTATAGACACAGTATCGTGTGCAGAGAGGAGTTGGTTTATGATGCCTTAGAAACTCATTGTGATACTGTGGTTAGAAAGGAGGTGGAGGATATTTAGGAGATGACTTCTCAGATCTGAGGCAAAAGTCACTCCCTCAGATGATGAGCTTATCTTTTTTTAAAGTCTTACCCGTAACTGAAATATGTAGATCTCAAGGAATTATTTTGAGATCGTCCAGGCTTCATTGGTCGACTTAAGAAAGTTGTCCAGAATCGAGATGGCTTGTTTTTTTCAGAAGTGCATAAACATAATTTAAACTAGAATGACACTCGGTAGAGCACATACCTCCACCTGGTGAACAGTTTACGTTTTGTATCCCACTGATAGGTCGGATATGGATGCGGACCTGGACCAAACTTTAATCGGCTTGTTCTTGTCACGTACCCAACTCATCCACTTAGTTTTGTCATAAGTCCTCCACGACTTTTCGAAATATCATGCTATATATCGCTTTTGGCCTTATAACACAATGGTGAAAAATCAATTAGAAATTCAAAAAATTCTCGTATCCGGATCCAGATTCGGATCTTCACCAAAATCTAATCATTTTGTCGTTTGTAAATGAAATTTTGTCCGAATCCGTCCCCCAACTTTTTGAGATATCCTGTTTACAAACAAACAAATAAATAATAAATTTGTCATGCACAGCACAATATTTGCAAAATCCTGAAGATAAGTTGTTCACCTTTGTTCTATGTTGATCTTTTGACCTATGTTGACTTCAAAAATAATTGGTTGTTGAATTCAGTGACTTGACATGCAAATCCTCTTCAAATTTCAAGTCAATTGGATGAAAATTGAGGATTTTAAAATCGCACCTAAGTTGTTGACCTTTGGCCTATGTTGACCTTTTGGCTTATGTTGACCTCAAAAATAATTGGTGGTTAAATTTGCAGACCTGATGTGCAAATCCTCTTCAAATTTCAAGTCATTCAGATGCAAATCGACAATTTTAGAAATACTGCTTCTTGACCTTTTGACATTTAGACATCAACAATTATTGATGAATGAAATGAGTGACCTAATATGCAAATCCTCTTCAAATTCCAAGTCAATCAGATGGAAATGGAGGATTTTAGAAATTTCATCAAGTTGTTGACCTTTGGCCTCTGTTGACCTTTTGACCCTAAAAACAATAGGCTTCTTGCTTTTGACCATCTCCACCATTTGGTGAAGTTTCCTGAAGCCTGTAGGCAATTGACAGACAGACATCTGGTCAGGTCAGTCTTTTGGGACTGCCAATGATAACATGTAACCCAGTGCTACCTGCCCCATGGTCGGGTTGACTGTGACTAAACCGACACCCCCTCACTGGCTTTGCTAGTGGGTAGGGTGACTGTGCCACTCTGCCAGGACGAAAAAAACCACCTGGCAAAGGGTGCATGACCTCCCATCGGGAGCCAATGGCCATACAGTAAGGAGATGGTGTCTCCTAAAAAAAACACCCATCCTGTTTGGACCAGTTCAAGTCATACCAAAGACTTTTAAATTGGTACGTGCTGCTTAATAAATAACTTTATCGGTTGGCATCCATGGGGAGGGAGGAATTCCTATTGAGGAAATGCCCCACTGAGTACGGTGAGAAAAGCGGCGCCATGGTTATGACGTCGCTGGTTCCCAGAGTGTTCGGGGAAATGATGGTAGTGGCGGCACTTCTCCCAAGCTCAGTGGCTGTGTTAAGTGTTTGTCTCGCCAGTTTGTGTGTGTGTGTGTGTGTGTGTGTGTGTGTGTGTGTGTGTGTGTGTGTGTGTGTGTGTGTGTGCACGCACTATTACGAGCCTTCTCCAAGTATATAAAAAAGACAAACAGACAATGAAAAATCAGTCAGAGACCGAGGACTTGCCGCAATGTACTTTTTTTATCGGCCATTTTGGATCAAAATAATAATACATGAGGACATGGGTTGAATCCCTGCTTGAGAGAATGCAAACCCACTCCCCACCATCACAGGCATCTCTCCAACTCACAATCCCACGAGATATGCGGAAAGGACAACCCAAAACCAATTATCTTCTTTTTGATTCGTATATAAACATCATTAAAAGTAAATAATGACCTCTGCCCAAGTTCATACGACGTGGGTTTAGTCTCTACATGAGAGAATTCCACATAGCTATTTGGGCGGTGTATAAGCTAACAGATCGCTGTCTCCATCGATCTTGCCAAGGCCGTAACACCTATCGGCTCAAAATCCTTTTAACTGTTGACTTTGTAGTTTTTACAATGAAGGAAACATGTATCAGGAGTACATACGACATAGCGATTGTGAATGTGACAGCTCTGAGGTGTCTTTCGCTTCGCATCGCAGTGACGGCGAGCACCAACATGGCGGCTGTAAGATTAAAATCTGGCTTCAAGCCCCCTCACCACCCAAAATCTATTTCGGCGAATCTATTCCGGCGAATCTATTCCGGCAAGTAACAAACCAACCAACATACTTGCCGTTATGTATTCTGGCAAGTAACAAACAGACAAACAGACAGGGGTAAAAACATACTGTAACCTCCATCCACCTTTGGTGGCGGAGGTAACAAAATCAGGATGAAGGTCCCAATGAAAATCCGCCTCATCGCGGCTTCATTTAAACCATCTAATCCTTCCGCTGTATCACTCCGCCTCGCCCCGGCTTTATGCTGCGGTCGCGATTTTCACGTTTTGGGTGACCTTGAGCTTGACCTTGGGCCTAGAGAGTTAAAAATTGGGCACAGTCTATTCCAGGGCAAGGCAAATATGTGTGTAAAGTATGGCGATGCTATGTGCAACGATGTAGACGTAGTACTGCACACAAACAGACCGACAAACAGACAGACAGACAGACAAACCAACCAACATACTTGCCAGAATCTATTCCGGCAAGTAATAACGCAATAACGCACACAATCTTCGATTTTTGCAAACAACAAGCAGACAGACAGACAAATAGATAGGGGTGAAAACATAACCTCCATCTATCTTTGATGGCAGAGGTAATACTTGCTGGGAGACTCAAAATAATGAAGGATCCGATTTGTTCCTCCATTCTCCATCGTTCCATATGGCTGGGAAAAGGAAAGTACCAAGCAAAACGAAAAGCTCATAACTCGTTTGACCATGGATGAACTGGTGCACCAGTTCACTCTGTCAACACTTCAGACGTTTCGTCCGAATGGTATTCGCTCTGGTATTCGCTACCAGAAGAGCACCAGTTCTAGACAGTCTCCCAATGGAATTTGACAGAACTTGGGCCTTTTGCAGATCCTTTCCTGCTTGTGGTGCTGGAAGAGATCTTTCAATGTGGTGAGCTTCTTCTCAGCAGTCGTACAGCAGTGGTAGAACTTATACCGATGAAAGGAGATCTACAACTCATTACGAATTGGCGTCCCATCTCTCTTCTGACAGCAGATTATAAAATATATAGGAAGACTGGTATTCGCTGTACACTGTAGTTGATGCAGTGTTAGATTTTTGGAGGGAGATTTTTCGTTTTCTTCTCTACTTTTCTAATACAAGGCGGAACAGCCAGTCGCTCTCCCATTCTCTTCCTTTCTCCCCTTTACTCCATCTTTATGGTGATCGGAGGTATTCCACATGATGCCATACAATACCAGACCCAGACAGCAACTGTTTCTTTCTCTTTTGACTTGGAAAGGATCAGAAGGTTGTCTGAAACGTGTCTTCAAATCCAGTCAAATTTCCCATTCTCACCCCATGTCTCCAGTATAATCGTCAAACGAACGAAACGTATCTATTGCCACATTTAACGACTGGAAGAGGTTCGGCCTACCAAACTACTGGGCTTCACCATCAGCCACGATCTCTCCGAGCCAGAACTTTATCAAATCTGGTCTTCAAGCTCTTTTCAGACTGAGCATCTTTTCATACCAATCCCTTCCTTGGTAGAAGTGAACTTATCCCAACCTACGAGTCCTTTCCATTTGTTTAAACATGTCCTTTTCCTGCATTTCCACAATCGCCTTTCTAATGTCGTGATTATAATAATTACGAAAATAGGAATTACTTGTATTTTGTATTCTGGTGGGTTTTTTGAAGATAGAAATTGCTAATTGGCTCGCAGTTGTAATTGGCATTTTTATTCCAAAGTGATTTTACACTTGGTATCTGTGTTTGATGTGATTTTGCACATATGACGCTCGTAATTATCATTTGATGAAATGGTTTATTGTATTCAAGCCATAGCACCACGAACCTGGGATTTTTCGAGCATATCATCGGCAACAGTCGACGTAAGGCAGTAGGATATCATTTAAGCATGATTAATTCTGTTCAAGCTGACCAGAGAGCCGCTCACCTGAAGGAAACCAGGCATGTTTAAGCAAACCTCGAGAAGATGCTGTGTGGTTGTTCTTTGGGACACAAGGGGCCGTGATTGGATAGAAAGCACAGAAAGAGCATGAATGAAATCAACAGACCATTGATCAAGTTATGCTTACAGCCGAAAGTAAGTTGAAGCTGAAGTTTCCGCCATTAACCCTTCATCAGAACAAAAGAGAGGCTTCCCCTTTACGTACCTCCCACAGCAGTTTTTGCAACAACGTTCTGTTGATTCCATCCATTAGTCTACCTGTCCGTCGATGCAGACCGACCACTGCTGTTCACAAGCAAGACTAGTCTTCCCTTCTATATAAAGAGGACAGGCCTGAAGATTGAGTCAGCTATAAGTCATGCCCGAAGTTCGACCTTGCTTTCACTCACTCTCGCAGTCTTCTCGGAGATGTGAGCACTGTTCATCATAGCGCAGATCATGGGACCGGGCCTTTCCACTTCTTATCGGGAGATGTAACCGCACGAGGTGTCTTTTGTTGATGGAACACTTGCATAGGCAAGCTTTTTTGAAGCGATTATGGTGGGTGAGGTTTCAGGGCATTTATCACTCTGGCACTTAATTCCCTGTTAGTTGGTGCGATCCCTTCTTTGTGAGAATCCCGATGACCAGTTGATTCTCGAACACAGAACCCATTGTTGACCTTTCATTGTGTCCATTTTGCATCCTTTTTTAATGAGTCTATCCATGATACCATGCCAGTTTAATCGTACAAGGCCTTCATTTTGATGTAACTTTGTTACTTTCTTATAAACAACTCCATTAAGAAAATCGATGTGGCTGCTCCTATTTTCATTACATCATCGCTTTCCTGTGCAGTGAAAGTTCGCTTTCCTGAGCAGCCCTGCATAAATCATCTGCTTTCAGAGTTTAAACACTTCCTGCATTTAAGTGAAATACTTATGACCGTCTGTCTTATCCCTTTTAAGTGCTGTGGATATGGATTAGTAAGATATGGTTAGGTCAAGGATTAGATTCCGAATTGGGTAGACGAAGATAGCTGTGCAAAATGTTCGACCTATTTTCACATTTCTTAGCATCGAGGCAGAATTCCTATCTTCATCGTAATTGGTTAATTGGCCCCTTTCTTAACTGATCGGTATCGGCTGGGCTCACCAGTGCCTTCATGATTCAGGATGTGGTTTCTGCCTTTCGGCATGGTCTCATATGGGCAGTCACAATTCCTTAGCGCATGACGATACTGTTACGGACACGGTTTTTGGATGTTATTTTACCGAGCGGTGGTGTATTTAACCGCGTCCGAACAGTTACTCCCCGATTAGAACCCGATTCCACCCGAACGTTGACTAATCGCGCTACAGATATTCAATTGGGAAACCTCTAAAGCGACCGAAAGAGAAGAAGAGAGAAGAAAGACAGAGTTTGGAGGAAGAACAGATTTATTATACACACACAAGCAATATTTTAGAGCGACCAATATTATTTACAGCAATAGATGGAAAAGAGCAGTCACACAGTGCATTGTTAACTTATTCTATTTCATTTACTTAATCCCCAAGACAAACGAGTAGGACAGGACGTTCACACTCACACGATGGATATCGCAGGCAGGTAATCGCTCGAGGTTGATGGCTTGAGAGGAAGGCAAGGTCGGAGGCCGCAGCACCCCTCGCGGTTTTGGCGGGAAAACCTCCGTTGCGTATCCGCGGCCGTCACGCGCTGGCTCGGCACACCTGCTCCTCTTCCTGGGGTGGAGCCGTCTCCCTCCGTTCAGCGCGTCTCTCCAACGACAGGGGGGTATTGCAGGCAGGCAGGTAGGTAGGTAGGTAGGTAGGGCTTGCGGTGGATTGCGCTCCTCCTCCAGGTCATCCCCCAGCGTATCTCTCAAGGCCTCTCTCCAGTCATCTCTCATCTGGACTGTAAAGCAGTCCCCTGCAGTCGCTTTTATCACCTCCAGCGAAATCAAGCCGCCGACTCCGAGGGCGCGCCTACCGGGTCACTCACCGCGGTGTTGATTGGCTGTTAGGGCTGGTTCACTCCTTGCTTCTTATGACGAGGTGGAGACACGCCTTTCTTCCCCAACCTTACCTCGTGGCCAATGGTGGTTTGAAGAAAACCAGCCAAAATGCGGAAGGCAATTGGAAGGGAGGTTTTGGGGAAATTGGAAGGGCCTACGCTTATTTTGTTTGATACAATGCAAAGTCAATCTAGTGGAAAACACATACTTAGCCTACATGGAATAAGGAAATACACTATTTAAAAGATATATCGTGACCTGCGTGTATGTTCTATGAAATTAATTAGGAGGACGGCTGCGACCATTATTTACATTACCAGGATGTTACCATACCAAAACCATACTCTTCACATCCGTTACCCTTCCTCCAAAATTGTTACACTCCTCAAAACCCGTTACACTTCTCAAAACCCGTTACACTTCTCAAAATCGTTACACTGCACCCTCCTTTCTTCAGGCACGTCCTCGGGCCTACTAGACTTAACTGAGTGTGACATGTAGGTGTAATTCCCTCTACAATTAACCTGACCCTGAGTGTGACAATTTTAAAACACAAATAAGTATGTCCCCCTATTGCATTGCATCCTGTCTAACAGACTCAAGCCCACAGCTAACCGAATTACGGAATTATTCTGAAACTATACATTTACGGTGGGGAGCATTATTTACAATGACGTGATTTCTTATTTACAACGCAACCCAGGACCTGTGTGTTTTTTTTCTTTTTCTTTTTAGGGAACAAGAGAAAGAAATTCCTGTCGGGAGGGAGGAGACAGCACGCATTGCATCGATGCACCAGTACCAATACCACCAAAGCACCCAAAAGCACCCAAACACCACAAAGCACCCAAAAACACCATCCGGTGCGGTTACCATGGTTCATAATAAACACAACAAAACAACTGGTGGTGGTCTTCTCCTTCTCTTCTGGGCCGATGTTCTTCCCGACGTCTTCTGGCTTCATGCGGCCTATTTGGACATACTAAAAAAAACACAACTTGTGTCCATTTTTATTTAGGGCCTCAGGGGCCAACTAAGGGTGGTCCACCTGTTTGGCATAGGTGCCACCTTACCGAGGTCCGCAAGCAAGATTCCCTGGCCACTATGGCCGGTTTCCAACAGAGGTGCCCTGCCCCAGAACCTGGGGTCCATCAAGTGGTACTTGGCCGCCGAACAGCGGTCCATAAAGTGGTACATCAACGCAATGCGTGCTGGTTCTGGGAATCTCGGGCGCACAATGGCCACCTCACGCACGCTCCCCTCGGCACCCAATGGCGCACAGGTCATGTGGGAGACAAAAGAAAGACAATTGAGCGAGGGGTAAGGTCACAAGGGTACACGTCAAACAAGGCAATGCAAGGTGAAATGCGTACGGAGGGCGAAGTGAGAAAGCTCGTCCCTACCGTACGTCACCCCCCTGTCACCTACACTACCCTTGCTCTTACCCCATATTTACAAAATCTACCCATTTACAAATTCGTCACTACTGTCACGTCTTCCCCATATTTCCCTTATACCAAATTCGTCACCACAATCCCTCTACTTCAAAATTTGCCATCATCAAATTCATCATCAATCCTCATAAGGAGGCAGAGATGGAACATCAAAGCACAATGTCACACCCACGTCATGATGCGTCTCACAACCCAAACATTTGCACAGTAAAAAAATAATCAAACATGGCATGGTGTGGAGTACCTGTCACCTCAGGTGAGTGGATGCAGATGGTGTGAGGAGATCCTTCATCCTAACTATCCTCTAAATGATTTTAACACACTTTACACTACCCGGGGTCTTTCCCTGCCAATTCATTGGCCAACTTACACTATGGGTTCTAATAACCAATTCCCATTGGCCAAACTGTGGTGCTCCTCAATTTTGGGGTCTCACTCCCCCGATTCATCTCCCGGTGCTCTAGCACAATTTCTGGGCTGCGACGTGTACCTCTCCCAACAGGTCTACCCACCTGCACACCTCCACCACTGTAGTTGCCACCCGAGCTTACCTAGCTCCTCACCCTAACCTATCTAACTGGGGGCAGCCCCTCTCCTGGCTCTGTCACCCCTTGGTGCCCTCTGGCACTGGGCTACCCGGGTCCGTCCTCCGGATCCTCGGGCCCCATCCACACAACTACTACCGGCTCCCAGAGCCCACCTGCGGCCTCACCTGGCCGACATCCTTACAGTGGTGGAGTGCCCAAACCAACTACACACACTAACAGGCTACACGCCCAGCCATTTCCACAACACCAACGCACCCATCCACATACCATTCTGTCACCCGCACCACAGATGCCAATATCCAACTACAATTTACCTATACCCTCTACCTAACACTTACACTACCCGCCCCGGGTATCCGTGATGGGGGTCCACTCTTCCCCCATTCACACCTTCGCACCATCCATTCCACTCCACAATTTTCACCATTCTCACTCCACGACCATCCATTCCAATACTCCAGGTATTCCACACTACCATTTATTCCACACACCTGTCTTTCATTCACCTGTCGTTGCACACCTGTGCAATCCTACCTGGTGCCACCTGCACCCTCCTTTCTTCCTGGACCATTTGGTCAACACAACACGCAATCACCACTACTCCCTCATACACTGCTCCACACACCTGTTCAGTTGCACACCTGTGCAATCACACCTGTTCCATTCTCACCCGTTCAATCCTCACACACACGGCATCATCTCAGCTAACTTCTCCCCTCTGAAACTTGCGCTTCCCAGTCGTCCCTTTAAACTATTGCGCTCCCACGTCATTATAATCCACACTAATCTACCTGCGTCCCCACTACAGGTATCAGTCACTAACTAACCTTAACGTTACCTAAGGTCATCTTCGCTAGATCCCTATCATTATCCAAGCCCTCCCTGGCTCGTTTTCACTGCCATAAACCCCATAATCTATAGCGCATTTGCCCCCACCTGTGAGGGATGGTGGATTTGCCATCCCACCACATCGGGGGTCTCTCACTACCAATTTCGCTCGTCCAAATCCAACAATTCAAAAATTTTCCATTTACTGCCAATTCTATTCACTTTTCTAAATTTCGTATCAATTCACTATCACGATCACCATCACCCGTCTACTTATTACATCCTCTCGGCGCGCCAATTCACATCTACAGCCCGGCTTCGTACAGCCGAGCACTGAACGCGGGTGGTTTGGTTGCCTGCAGGTTGAATCCGTCCGGCTTTCGGTTCAAGGGAGGTGGTTTGGTTGGACCGAGGCTCCACGCACCATCTCGGCGCGGCACCTTGCGGTCCCGGGCCCGATGGCTCAATCTCCCCCGGTCGGAACCCCGTCCCCACGAGGGGGCACCGTTCCGCCTCCTCCCACTCGCCCTCGAACCGGACCGGTCGCCTCGCCCGGCAAAGCCCGGACTCGACCGTGCGGGGCGGGGCCAAGCCCGAATCGGCAACGACGCTTCGAAGAGAAGCGACGCAGCATCGATCCGCGCCGGGCCTCGCACCCAACAAAGCACCCCACGCCCCGCGTGCTCGCATCGGCTATCCGTCGCCCTAACCGCTAACCTGGTTACCATCGATGCTTTACTTGCATGCTTACAAGCATACGCTACCCCTTTCACCCTTACAAAACCTGGCGTTCCAACGCCGTCCGTACATTCCACCAACGCTCTCCCTGTTACACACCATACCTCTCGCGCACACTCTCCCGTTACACCCTCTGTAACACTCACCACAGACGTACACTTTCTCGTTACATCCTCTGTAACACTCACCACAGGTGTACACTCTCTCGTTACTTCCTCCGTAACACTCACCACAGGTGTACACTCTCTCGTTACTTCCTCCGTAACACTCACCACAGGTGTACACTCTCTCGTTACTTCCTCCGTAACACTCACCACAGGTGTACACTCTCTCGTTACTTCCTCCGTAACACTCACCACAGGTGTACACTCTCTCGTTACTTCCTCTGTAACACTCACCACAGGTGTACACTCTCTCGTTACTTCCTCCGTAACACTCACCACAGACGTACACTTTCTCGTTACATCCTCTGTAACACTCACCACAGGTGTACACTCTCTCGTTACTTCCTCCGTAACACTCACCACAGGTGTACACTCTCTCGTTACTTCCTCCGTAACACTCACCACAGGTGTACACTCTCTCGTTACTTCCTCCGTAACACTCACCACAGACGTACACTTTCTCGTTACATCCTCTGTAACACTCACCACAGGTGTACACTCTCTCGTTACTTCCTCCGTAACACTCACCACAGGTGTACACTCTCTCGTTACTTCCTCCGTAACACTCACCACAGGTGTACACTCTCTCGTTACTTCCTCCGTAACACTCACCACAGACGTACACTTTCTCGTTACATCCTCTGTAACACTCACCACAGGTGTACACTCTCTCGTTACTTCCTCCGTAACACTCACCACAGGTGTACACTCTCTCGTTACTTCCTCCGTAACACTCACCACAGGTGTACACTCTCTCGTTACTTCCTCCGTAACACTCACCACACCGCGCTTCCATGTACCCCCTCGCACACGCGCTTCGACCGGCTCACTCCTGACGGCACACTCACTCCTCGGCGTGCACTTTTTCCTCACACACCCCATGGTCGGACATTCTCGCACACCTCTTTTTTCGCACACCTGACCTGTCACACACTTCACCAACGGCCTTTCACGAACACCCGGATCCAAACCAATCCCCAAGCCGACTGAATCTCCCCTCACATCATGTACATTGCCACTCACCTCCGTACCTCGTCTCCGCCCCTCCTTTGCCACCTGCAAACTCTTTATTTGGTTAGTGAGCATCACATCATGATTTGAACACAGACCTTGTACATAATCCATTTCTCCCTGCAATTCCCGGGCTACCTCCGTCATCTCTTCAATTTCAATGCCCACTTCTGCTTTTTCTTTATTCTCCTCGGCGACCGTTGGCTTTAATAAAATTCCCTCTACCTCATCGGTCGCCGGCTTTTCAAAACCCCGTGTCGCGATTTCTACCCCCGTCATTGTACCCGTGCTTTCCTCCGCTTCGCTCAACCAGCGCTTCTCGACCCGCGTTACTTCCTTGTGCACCCCTGGGACCCTTTCGCCCACCATGCGATCCATGGTCTCTCCACATTTTTGCATGCGGTCACCCATTCTGTTGGTTATTGCTTCAATTTGGTTTCCCCGAGCATCCATTTTAGTACTCAATCTCTCCACGTTTCTCAGCATCTCGGCGAATTGCGCCATGAAGGCTTGCATTTGGACCACCGTTGGTTGTACAAAGGGTGCGGCCGCAGCTGCCCCCTCAACCACGTGCGCGAGGCTGCCATTTTGTGCACCTGATACACCCTCAACCACACCTTCTTTACTCTCCTCCACCATTTTCCCCACTTACATTTCCCCGAGGTCCTGGGTCGATTCTACCCCGTCTATTTCCCCCACCGACATCCGATCGCCTTGATTGTCCATGGCGCGATCTCAAAATTCGAGTTTTATAAAAAACACAATTTCGGCAGCTCGTAATTTTGACCAAAAATTTTTTTTTTAAACTTTGGGCCTAACAAATTTAGTCCCAGGTTCGAATCCAACTCCTCGACACCAATTGTTACGGACACGGTTTTTGGATGTTATTTTACCGAGCGGTGGTGTATTTAACCGCGTCCGAACAGTTACTCCCCGATTAGAACCCGATTCCACCCGAACGTTGACTAATCGCGCTACAGATATTCAATTGGGAAACCTCTAAAGCGACCGAAAGAGAAGAAGAGAGAAGAAAGACAGAGTTTGGAGGAAGAACAGATTTATTATACACACACAAGCAATATTTTAGAGCGACCAATATTATTTACAGCAATAGATGGAAAAGAGCAGTCACACAGTGCATTGTTAACTTATTCTATTTCATTTACTTAATCCCCAAGACAAACGAGTAGGACAGGACGTTCACACTCACACGATGGATATCGCAGGCAGGTAATCGCTCGAGGTTGATGGCTTGAGAGGAAGGCAAGGTCGGAGGCCGCAGCACCCCTCGCGGTTTTGGCGGGAAAACCTCCGTCGCGTATCCGCGGCCGTCACGCGCTGGCTCGGCACACCTGCTCCTCTTCCTGGGGTGGAGCCGTCTCCCTCCGTTCAGCGCGTCTCTCCAACGACAGGGGGGTATTGCAGGCAGGCAAGTAGGTAGGTAGGTAGGGCTTGCGGTGGATTGCGCTCCTCCTCCAGGTCATCCCCCAGCGTATCTCTCAAGGCCTCTCTCCAGTCATCTCTCATCTGGACTGTAAAGCAGTCCCCTGCAGTCGCTTTTATCACCTCCAGCGAAATCAAGCCGCCGACTCCGAGGGCGCGCCTACCGGGTCACTCACCGCGGTGTTGATTGGCTGTTAGGGCTGGTTCACTCCTTGCTTCTTATGACGAGGTGGAGACACGCCTTTCTTCCCCAACCTTACCTCGTGGCCAATGGTGGTTTGAAGAAAACCAGCCAAAATGCGGAAGGCAATTGGAAGGGAGGTTTTGGGGAAATTGGAAGGGCCTACGCTTATTTTGTTTGATACAATGCAAAGTCAATCTAGTGGAAAACACATACTTAGCCTACATGGAATAAGGAAATACACTATTTAAAAGATATATCGTGACCTGCGTGTATGTTCTATGAAATTAATTAGGAGGACGGCTGCGACCATTATTTACATTACCAGGATGTTACCATACCAAAACCATACTCTTCACATCCGTTACCCTTCCTCCAAAATTGTTACACTCCTCAAAACCCGTTACACTTCTCAAAACCCGTTACACTTCTCAAAATCGTTACAATACTATAAATGGATTTTTCCATCGGTGCTTGGGAATATACTTCGAAAAGTCATTTTAATCAGTTATTTGCCTAACGGCAGGTTCAGTGCTAACAAGGTATCTTCCTGGACAAGGAAATACATTGCTTATTTTACCATTGCCAATTCCTAGTGGCAGGATAGCCCATAGACTGCATTGGGTATGCTAACTTACCTCTGAGATGTCCAGAATGGTTTGAAATTTCGGCCCAGCTATAAATGGTCATCCTGGTGCTCCGCCTGCAGGATGGTGCATTTGTGTGTGCCAACCCAACTGGACGTCCTGTCTGCTGACATTATTTGGTGGATGCTAAAGATCCCACGGTGTCTTTTGTGAAGACTAGGCAAATTCCAAATTCCTGTACACTCACCTTAGTATCCTCTGATGGTGGTGACCCACCCAACATTCTAACCAAAGCCAAGAAACTGCTCTGACACAACTGAGCTCTATTGAGCATGGTAAAAAGTAACCACCTTTAGAGGCCATTTTTCCTCCACAGAGCAGGGGTTGGCCCTTTTTGGGCACCGTGGTCCCCTTTTTGAAGCAATGTTTTATGGCCAGATGCCCTTCCTGCTACCAACCCTGTTAGTCGCCTCTTGCGACACACAGGGAATTACCAGTGAACTGGTACTCAATTTGCCGACCTCGGAGGGATAACAGGCTGAATCAACCACCCTGGCGTTAATTCAGCGATCGACCGGGATTCAAACCCAGGATCCTAAGATCCCAAGGCAGAACCCTAACCGCTAAGCCAACACCAGGCTCTATTGAGCATGGTACCTGATGATGATTTTCTAGTTGGGTTGGGAGTAAATAAGGGCAGTGATTCGGAATTTGGTCGGTGTGGCAGCACATTTGCTTGCTTTTTTTGAAGCTTATTGCGTGATTTTTCAAATTATTTTTATTTTTCATACACCAGCGAATTAATGCTGGCAGCCTGGCTTAATGCCACCTCTGATGGATGGTGAAGTCCATACGACATTGCACCTGCGAAGCTCCAGGGTGACAGCTTATGATCCGGTCCCATTTGAACCCAAGCCTGATAGCTCGAAGGCAAGCATGCCACCTCTGAACTGTACATAAAACAAAAGTGAAATATTTCTTGTTTTGTACATTATTAGGAAACCAGAGCGTTTTCAAACCATATTTTATTGCACACATATAACGAACATCGTGGCTCGTTGCTCCGTTTTTCTCAGAAACCCAAAGAGGACCAAATCCTTTTTCTGATGGTATTGTGAGTATAAGCCTTTGAGGGTTCGTATTAAAATGTGAAAAGTGTACACATCACTTCCACATCCTTTCCGCTCGTACATGGGCAGGCTGTGCGTGATGGAGACTCCATGCCCACAATTACGACCCCGAAGGGCCGCCTGAGAGCTGACAGCTCTAAATGAAGCTAATTAACCTAGCGGAGAAGAGCCGCTGAAACTTGGAGCCCAGCGGTGTGCTCAGTGGTTTCACGCACACGGAATGTCGCACTGAGCAGCCTGCACACTTCCAACTCGGAGAAAACCATGGAGAATGCCTTGCAAATGGCATCTTTTTTTTTTCTTTTTTTTTTACCTCCGCCACTGAAGATGCATGCAGGTTATGTTTTCACCCGTGTTTGTCTGTCTGTCTGTCTGTCTGTGAACATGATATCTCAAAAAGTTGTGGACGGATTCAGACGAAATTTGGCAGAGAAGTAGTGTATGTGACAAGGACGAAATGATTCGATTTTGGTGAAGATCCAGATTCGGATCTGGCTAGTACAATATTTTAAGTGATTCTTCAGCATTGGAAGATAGGACCAAAAACGATATATAGCATGATATCTCAAAAAGTTGTGGACAGATTCGGAAAAAAAAACTTGGTGGACAGGTTTTGTGTGTGACAAGGACTAAACGATTCGATTTGGGTGAAGATCTGAATATGGATTTAGATACGAGAGTTATTTAATTTTAAGTGATTTTTCACCATTGAGAGTTTGGGCGAAAAGCGATATATAGCATGATATTTTAAAAAGTTAATGAACGAATTATGACTAAACTTGGTGGATAAGTTGGTTAGGTGACAAGAACAAGCTGGTTAGATTTTGGTTCAGGTCCAAGTCTAGACCCGGTCTATCAGTGGGATAGAAAACATAAACTGTTCAGCCTGGCGGAGGTATGTGCTCTACCGAGAGCCCTTCTAGTTAATTTTGTTACAAGTTTCCCATTCGTGGAACATAAGGAGTTGACAGTACTTATAGACTAGTAACGATACTATTGAATCAAGTTATTGAACCTGACCTTAGAGCTTGCAGTCAATTTTGGAATCTGACCACAGTGCGGGCCCATTGGCCTACTTTTGGGGAAATGTTCAGTCGGATTTTAACCTCCACATTGCAGTGAGACAGTGGGAAGGAGGTTTCCTCAAAAGGATCCTTGTGGCTCCATGGAGGCCCTCTGGCACCACAAATGATGCATGGTAATGGTTGGTGACCATCCCACCACCTCATTACCACACTTCAAATACAACTACTGCAGCAGACCCCACTGAGGTTCCACATGGTAAGATCAACCAGAACCAAATACAATTTGGATCCAATAACAAATCATCAATAACATCCATAATTATTCCCATGTTCTTGTGGGGTTCATGGCTGGGGGAAGCTTGGCCCAAGTCTTTTATGAACTGTCTGGCCAGGCTTGACGTTTAACTAAGGTTATAGCAGGAATTTGGAAATTTGTTTGGGGTACCTGCGATGGCCAGCATGCTCTTCGTGAAGGACCCCGTGGGGTCTTTAATGACCACCAACTAATGCCAGCAGATGAGATGCATAGTTTAACATCCATCCAAGGGACGGACAACACTGAAGAATCACCATGCCTCTGGAAAACCAGGATGACTGTTTATAGCCTGACTAGGTTTCAAACAAGGCTAGACAGCTTTGAGGTGGGAGTGGGTACCAATCTCAATTATATTTTCAAGTGTTTGTACGTTATCCTTTCATGGCTGAACCGTAGCACCTAGAGGCCCCTAATTTTTGGTGTAGGTATTTCAGAATATGGGCATGGTTAGGGTTAGGGTTAGGGTTAACGTCTGCTTTAAGGCCACTAAAGGCCGCTATATAGTGTATATTTGGGTATGGTGTTGGGAAGCGCTGCCGCTGGTCCACAGGCAAAAGGTAACCACCATGAGGCCAATAACTCCATAGCTTTTCAATGGCCAACGTGTCCCGAAACCACCACCAGTAAAATCTCACCCAGCCAGGCAGCGCCGGATACCCCCCTGCCCCCCCTCCCTGGGCAGTGCCGGGTATCCAGCCACCCCCCTCTCTGGGCAGTGACAGGTAGCCCCTGCTATTCACAAATATATTGTTTAATTTTTAATATTCTGATTTGTATGTTAGAGCTAGTAGGCAGTATCTGTATGTAACAATATGATCCAAGACAATGCCAATAATACAGTGCAAGCGCTACTGATTTCCATTGCATGTTACACCTTAACTTATCACTGCTTCCGATGAAACCCATGAGTCCATATGACCTTTGATCTGCCAAAGCAGCAGAATAGAATAATAACCAATTAGGACTGCCTTGTAATCAGGTTTGTACAATTTTCACTTTTTGAAGTCTTCTCGTTCGCCTTGTAAACATCAATATAAATTTTAATTTATGGATGTTTGACTTCAATCAAACAACTTTCTCTGGATAAGGGTCCGTCCCACAATGTCTGCTGTTAACAGTTCACGTTGTTACTTTTTCTGGCCATATATTTTGGGCTTGTTTTGGTGGCATGAGGTATATACCAGACTCGGCTCTCGGGGAGTTGTACTCGGTGGTCAAATTCACATTCACCCAGCCATGAAATCATGTGATCGGAAACAATTTCCACCTAATCTGTGAGTGCAGTATTCTGGTTAGCTTACACCACGTGATTGTTTTGTGTGAGATGAAAGAAAGTTTGAAAGAAAAAAGACAAGCAAAACGTTAACAGCTTTGTGTACTAAGATAACCAATCAGTAACCTATAGAAAAACCAACCGAGTGAGTGACTTAACTAAACAAAGGTTAACGACAAGTCCCAAACAATGGGCTGGGTGTGTCCTAAACAATGGGCTGGCATGTCCTAAACAATGGGCTGGGCATGTCCTAAACAATGGGCTGGACATGTCTTAAACAATGGGCTGGGCATGTCTTAAACAATGGGCTGGGCATGTCCTAAACAATGGGCTGGACATGTCTTAAACAATGGGCTGGGCCTGTCCAAAACAATGGGCTGGGCATGCCCTAAACAATGGGTTGGGCGTGTCCTAAACAATGGGCTGGGCATATCCTAAACAATGGGCTGGGCATATCCTAAACAATGGGCTGGGCATGTCCTAAACAATGGGCTGGGCGTGTCCTAAACAATGGGCTGGGCATGTCCTAAACAATGGGCTGGACATGTTTTAAACAATGGGCTGGGCATGTCCTAAACAATGGGCTGGGCATGTCCTAAACAATGGGCTGGACATGTTTTAAACAATGGGCTGGGCATGTCCTAAACAATGGGCTGGGCATGTCTTAAACAATGGGCTGGGCATATCCTAAACAATGGGCTGGGCATGTCCTAAACAATGGGCTGGGCGTGTCCTAAACAATGGGCTGGGCATGTCCTAAACAATGGGCTGGGCGTGTCCTAAACAATGGGCTGGGCGTGTCCTAAACAATGGGCTGGGCATGTCCTAAACAATGGGCTGGGCGTGTCCTAAACAATGGGCTGGGCATGTCTTAAACAATGGGCTGGGCATGTCCTAAACAATGGGCTGGACATGTCCTAAACAATGGGCTGGGTGTGTCCTAAACAATGGGCTGGGCGTGTCCTCAACAATGGGCTGGGTGTGTCCTAAACAATGGGCTGGCGATGTCCTAAACAATGGGCTGGACATGTCCTAAACAATGGGCTGGGCATGTCCTAAATAATGGGCTGGGCGTGTCCTAAACAATGGGCTGGGCGTGTCCTAAACAATGGGCTGGGGGTGTCCTAAACAAGGGGCTGGGCATGTCTTAAACAATGGGCTGGGCATGTCCTAAACAATGGGCTGGGCGTGTCCTAAACAATGGGCTGGGCGTGTCCTAGACAATGGGCTGGGTGTGTCCTAAACAATGGGCTGGGGGTGTCCTAAACAATGGGCTGGGCATGTCCTAAATAATGGGCTGGACATGTCCTAAACAATGGGCTGGGCATGTCCTAAACAATGGGCTGGACATGTCCTAAACAATGGGCTGGGCATGTCCTAAACAATGGGCTGGGCATGTCCTAAACAATGGGCTGGGCGTGTCCTAAACAATGGGCTGGGCATGTCCTAAACAATGGGCTGGGCGTGTCCTAAACAATGGGCTGGGGGTGTCCTAAACAATGGGCTGGGGGTGTCCTAAACAATGGGCTGGGGGTGTCCTAAACAATGGGCTGGGTGGCATTGTGTGCTCTTCATTGATCTGCTGTATTTAAATGTGGATCGGTAAAGCGAGGTCGTCACAAACCCCCAAACTTCCTGACTGGTGATGGTGTGTCCAGCACAGCTTGTATGAGCAAACTTGCGGAGGAGCATTAATCCGACACGTAGTCATAATTATAAGTCCATTAATTCCAAGTTAAGCTTGAATTCGCCTTTAGCAGCATCAACTCTGTGTTATGTTTTTCATTTAATGAGAGGCTTTGGTGAACAGAATTAGGAACAAGCGAACGAGTCATGTGGCATTAAGCCGCTTTCTCATTGTGCGGGTTTTGCAATAAAACCGCCTGAAGGATTTCACGATGGCGATAAATGCTGCAATTAACTTCGCTACACCGCAGGAGTCATTACTTATTACTGCAATGCCACAAACTACGATCAGAAACTACTCAAGTCACCCCCAGGTGAACGTGTGGGCCGTTGGAATTGGTGGCATGAATGATATGCTCACAATAGTCTAATAAATGCCATTTTATTAGCTTTTCCTTACATATTGATAAGTACATGTCATTAGTAAGGAAATATTTTTCTTCCTAACCATTGACAGTTATATGTTTAAAAAATTAAAACCCTTTGGCGTTTCTTGGTCTTGGTTTTTGTTCTATGAACTTGATGGAACGCCCCTCGTTCATGACTCTGATGTTGTGGTTTTATTTATTCCTCAAATACTTTTGTTATATTGAATAAATCTAATATCAGCAAATAAAATGTATTCAAAATAAACTCTAAATTTTAGCTTTTTAAAACTTTAAAACTTTTTTTTTCCAATGAATGTAATGGTATTCCCAGAAAAGTAGTGGCGGCACAAACCATAGAGAGGTTATTTAACATCGTATTGTCTTGTAATCACAAAATGCTCAGATTCATCCCATCTCGTCTTCAATTATTCCACCGTGTTTCCTGCTCATCGTACACTGAATGCTGTGGTGAGGTTCTGAGACTACTTGCCTTCTTTTCCAGGAAAGCAAACTCAACCGAAGGCAATCTCATTGCATTCCAAAAAGTTTGCAACAAATGTGCGTCCACACTCAGAAGAGCCAGAAAAGCAACATCTCTCCAACCTCAATAATTAACTTTCAAACTTGTCTCCCTCCTCGAAAACCTGGTCACACCTTATTAAGTCTGTCTGTGGTGTATATTAACCTTTCATCTCTTCCTTCTCAAATGGCACCACAGTCGACTCCGCTCCTGAGAAGGCTGAATGCTTCAATTCTGTGGTTGCTTCCAAATCTTGTGTCCCCAACCCCTCACTCTCAGTAGCCATTCTTCCCTGTCGTACACAACTGCTCCTGGACTCGGTGTCTTTTTCACCTGAGAAGGTGGAGAAGGTTCTGTCAACCCTCGACTCCAACTCTGCTACTGGACCGTACGGCATCAAGTCACGTGTCCTAAAAACCTGTTCTGCTGGTCTTTCATGTCCTCTCTTTGCCATTTTCACCATGTCGTTTGTGCTAGGTCATCTTCCATCTGCTTGAAAATCCACCAACACCACTGCCCAACATAAAAAGGTGCAAAAACCGATCCCCTTGACTAGAGACCTCCCCTTAACTTGAAACCTATGAGCTCACTTGCAATCATCAACAAGGCTATTTAATCCATCATCATAGTTGATATGAAATCTTTCCTTTTTTCCAACAACCTTGTCTCAGATCACCAATTTAATTTCAGTCCTGGTCACTCCACCTTGGACCTGCTGCGTCTACTCTCCCAAACAATGGATGGTCTTCAATTTCAGACATGACATCAGGGCCATATTCCTGGACATATCTCGTGCTTTTGATACAGTCTGGCATCCTGCCTTGCTCTCCAAGCTCTCTGCCTATGGCATCTAAGGCTAACTCCACACATCTCTTACTGACTTCCTCTTCTCTCGTAGTCAACATGTGGCACTCAACAGTACCTTTCTCTCTCCTGTCCCTGTCAAGCCTAGAGTGCCCCAAGGCAACGTTCTGGGCTCAGTCCTATTGCTGATCTTCATCAATGATCTTTCTGACTCTAGAAAATCCTATCTATCGATTTGCTCATGACTCAATCTTCTGCCGTGACATCCCTCATCCTTCAGACACGCAGGCTGCAGCCTCTTCCCTTTCTTCAGACCTTGACAAAATCACAAGCTCGTCAAGCACTTGGCATATGTCTTTCAATCCTGACAAATCTCACACTCTCACTATCTCTCTCCAAAAGGACCATCTGGCAAACCCTCCAAACTATTTTCTCAACAATCCTCTTGAGGAAGTTCAGTCATTCAAACTCCTGGGTCTCACCAGTAGTCATGATTTTTATTGGGCAAACCACATTTCAAAGTTGGCCTCCAAAGACAGCTGCCGATTGGGCATCCTGGAGCACTGCTTTCCCCTCTGGGCTGGCACCCATGCCTCACATCATGCTCAGCTTGACACTGTGGAAACCAAAGCCTTTACGATTATTGGAATCTCCCGTAATGAAGCTGAGTTTATGGGCCTATCACATTGCCATCACAGACAGGTCGGTGGTCCCTCTGTCTATTACCGCCTCCTTCCTGGTCTTGCACCCGTTGCTCTTTCAGAGCTTTGTCACTTCCTCCCCAGGTTTCTCCAGGGCTCATACGGTCCACCATAAAATTCTTCTGGTGAAACTACCTAATTCCAGGATCACTGCTCACCTCCACTCATTCCTTCCTCTCTTTATTCTCATTCTTCCCTTTAGGTCTTCAAGTCAGCTGTTCACCACCATCTCAGATAGTCCCCGATCCAAAACCATGATCTTTTCTACACTTGTTAACCCACCGCTTCCTTCCCTCCCATACCTGCCTGCTGTAGTGCTTGAGCATTAACTTGCCTTTCACCAATCCCAGACGTGCTTGCTGCTTGGGCCAGAGTGGGGTAGTTTTATTGATTATATTGATTGATTATTAGGATATTTAACAACCACTTTTTTTGCATCAATGACGGTGAATAGGAAAAAAATTAAAACTATATTCCCTATAGCTAGTTGATCATAAATATGAAGTTTCGCAACGATCTGTTAAGCGGTTCTGGAAAAGATTTATTTAGATTTTTATTTTCAATCCAATATGGCCACAGGTCCACGTGATCATTGATGTCGTAAATGTAATTCTTCACTCTCATTTTTCGGATAGGTACTTCGATTCAACCAATGGTGGCTGGAATACCACATTCTTTTGGTATACATAGTCGAGGCTCGTGGAAGAGCTAGTACTAGTATACTGAATAGGTGAGGATGCAACAGACCTGGAGGGACCTGGAGGGAAGAAGGAAATTGAAGGGAAGAATGAGATTGAAGAGGATGTGGAAGTTGTTTCCACAGGTGGGAAAAAAGAAGAACAAATGAGTGCAGGTGAGCAGTGTTCTTGATTTAGATAGTTTCACCAAAAGGGGGTTGATTGTGGGCAGTGTATGCCCTGCATAAACCTGGAGAGGGGTTACGGGGAGGGAAGGGGACAGTTTTGGAGATTTCCAATATTTTTATTTTAATCCAAAATGGCTGCCATACCATGTGATCTATTACATCAGAGTTATCAATAAAATATTCTCCATGGGGAGTCCCTCCTATATTTGAAGTTTCAAATTGATCGGATGAGCGCTTGCAAAGAGAAAAAAATTTAAAGCAAAAATATATAGACGTGGACACACACACACACACACACACACACACACACACACACACACACACACACACACACACACACACGGGCATTGCAGTAGTCTCACAACCCCTTTGGGGCGAGACTAATGAGGATATTGTGAGATATGTATGTATTTGTCTATCCAATTGATTTCAATGGCCTGTCAGGATGGCCTAGAAGTATGCACATGCTCCACTAGGCTATCTCAACTGGGTTTGAATATCGATCCAGCTCTTAAAAGTCATCCTGGTTTTTCATAGGCAGGGTGATTTATCAATGTGTGTACCATCCCTCGGATGGACATTAAACTTGGCGTCCTGTCTTCTGGCATTAGTTAAGCCAGTTGACGTTAAAGATCCCAGTGTCCTTCACAAAGATTAGGCGATCTATCACTGGCACCCTGAACAAATTCCAAATTCGTTGTAATACCTATAGGGGGCACTGCATCAGCAGCACAGTTGCACTCCCAGCAATGATACATCCATCAGTCACAGGCTGCATTCGAAATGAAAAAAATGAAACGATGCAAGGGCATCAATATATAATAACCGAATCAACACATTACAGGATACAACTGGGATGTCATCAGCATTAGCCATGAACTCTGATGGCAACACCAAACAGGCCGGCCTGAAATCATAACCACATTGATATACAGTGAATTCAATTTTAGAATCTAAGCAGCATCAATCCTGGTTATTATTTGGATGGTTGACATCTAGTAAGGCCAGGTGTTGAAGTAGAACCGCTCAACTTTTTTTTCTTTTCTTTTTGTATACAGGATCGAGGCTCGTGAAAGAGCTAACATTTATCACACAAAAAAAATCAAACAGACACACAAAACATATAATAAGGGGAATGGTAGACAAGATGGGGAGAGAAGGGGAAGCACACAAACACAACATTTGAGAGCAGGGACATCGAGAGATCTGTGGGAGGGAGAGGGCTTGGGGAGAGGAGGCATGGGAATGGGGTGGGGGGAGGTGGGAGAAGTATAAAACACAAGGACACTGCAAGGACTTCCAGGAAAGAAGTTGGTATTTCAAAAAGTGGATCTGGGGTGAAATTAGCGGGGGTAGAAAAGATCAAGGTTTTGGATGGGGGAAGATAAGAGATGGTGGTGAACAGCCGTTTTAAAGACCTGGAGGGAGTAGTGGGATTGAAGAGAGTGAGGTAGTTTGTTCCAGAGGCTGGAGTAAAGAGGAATGAAGGAGTGGAGGTGAGCAGAGAGTCTTGATTTTGGCAGTTTAACCATAAGAGGGTTGCAGGCAGATCTTGTGCGACCTGTAGGAATATTTGGGGGACAGAGCCCAGAGAGAGCTGGAGGAGCAAGGCCGGAGAGGAGTCGGTAGAAGACAGAAAGACCACCAACCTGCCTTTTGGTGAGTAAGTGAAAGGCCCTCGGAGATAGCGTCATCGCGGGAGATTCCAATGATTCTGAAAGCTTTGGTTTCAACAGCGTGAAGACGAGCTAGGTGTGAGGCAGGAGCACCAGCCCAGAGGGGAGAGCAGTATTCCATTGAGCTCCGGATGAAAGTCTTGTATGTGGTGAGGAGCTCAGGTGTGCCAAGGAAGGACTTCGCACGACAGAGGATGCCCAGTCGGCGACTGGCTTTGGAGGCCAGATTTGAAATGTGGTTTTCCCAGGAAAGATCATGGTAGATAGTGAGACCCAAAAGCTTGAGTGACAGAACTTCTTGGAGAGGATTGTTCAGAAAGTAGATGGGAAGGTTGTCCAGTCGGTCTTTTCAGAGAGACATAGTAAGAGTTTGAGATTTGTCCGGATTGAAAGACATGTTCATGACATGAAAGTAGAAAACTGATCGCAAGCTCACATTAGGCGTCTCTTAATGTACCTTATCCCCTTAAATTGCTGACCTGTAGTAGTGCCAGGATGGAGCACTGCATTTCAGAGTACTGCCACCTTCGCATCCAAACCCAGACGTACCTGTCTACATTGAGACTGTGGACATTAAAGATCACACAGTATCTTTCAGTGCTCAGTATTAAGCTGTAGGACATCAAGAAAGTATGTAATTTATTATTTTTCCATCTCGAATGACCCCTGCCACTTTCCGCATTTGGATCCCAGCTGTGATGAAGACAAAAGTGAACGAAAACATTTCCATGATGAGCAGTGTCTTTGCTCGGAAGCCAATTTTAGCTGTGAAAGAACAACTCGTGACCTGATTATCCTTCAGTTGTTGAGTAAGAAATTTGAGAGGAAAACTTTTCCGAGCAAAGGTCCTCCATGAAGACTCCTTCAGGACAGATGAAAGACCTTTAAGAATGGATCGCCATGAGAGGTATACCAGAAAATCCCACTTGGACTTTGGCCTGAGCTCGGCAGTCTCCCAACAGTATACAACAGCTGGTGGACGCAGGCGCAAGACAACTCTAGTGAATGAGGGCTTGTCAGCGCTAAAACGAATGCTCACGCACAGTGACTCTGAGTTAGGGGCCCGGCTGTGCATACACCCAGCGCACTCTTCTACAAACATCATTTTAAGATGGACGTTTACTGCATGTTTATTACGAGATACAGTGGCGTGGCTCAGCAATTAGCTGGACAGCTGAGGCGCACATGTTGCAGTGCACCTGCGCGTGCCAGATGTAAGACCTGTTTGCACGTTTATCCAAAGCTCACCGCTACGTTTTCTGCTCTCGTGCACTCTGATGCTATCAAATGAGCTGTGAGTCTTGTTAAGGCAAGAACCACGTGTTCTCGTGTGGGCCTTGCTCAGTTTGAAACGGCAATTGTCTCAAATAAACCTTCAAACCATAACCCAACACCTATGCTATGATTAGTCTCTACGAAGGCTCTGACTTTGACCATTGCAAATATTGCAGATACAACAACACAACAACATGCATTTTAAGGCCATTTTCCCTGCTAGAGCGGGGGTTAGCTTTGCGGTCCCCATGACAATCTTTTCCATTTTGCCCTATTTTCTGCATCTCTCCTTGTTAACCCCCTTGCCCGCATTTCTTCTTCCACCATCTTTAGCCAAGTCTTTCTCGGTCTTCCCCGTCCTCTACTTCCTTCTACATTCATTTCCATCACTCTTCTCAACCAGTCACTTTCATCCTTCCTCAACACATGACCAAACCATCTCAAACTATTTATCTTCACAGCATCCATCACAGGCTCTATTCCCATCATCTTTCACAATTCATCATTTGTCTTCCTCTCTCTCAATGATACTCCGCACATCCACCAAACCATTCGCATTTCCACCCTTTCCAGCCTTCGTTGCTGCTCTACGTTCATTACCCATGTCTCGCTCCCATAAATCATAACACTTCTCACACATGCAGCATACATACACCTTTCCCTTCAGCTTCAATGACACTCCCTTCCTCATCAGCACGCCACTCAGTTCCTGAAACTTCTTCCATGCACATCTCACTCTAGCAACCGTTGCCGAGTCTGATCCACCTTCTCCATTCAGCATTTCTCCGAGGTAGCAAAATGTTTTCACAACTTCCAGCTTCACGCCGTCTCCAAGATCCAACTCAACATTTCCTCCATCTGCAACTCCCTCTGTGCACACCTTACATTTGAATGTAGCTGCCACACTGGTTAATGACCCTCTCAGACCACTACATTTTTGATGAACTCACTCAGCGCACATTGTACATTGAATGGAGTTCACTCCGACACCCTTCCTGCACACAGCACATTGCCACTTCCCAGTTCTTTCCACCTCACCACATGCTTTACCACTTGCCATCACCTTCGTCTTTCCGATATTCACCTTCAGACCTTTTGTCTCCATACATTCCTTCCACTTGTTCATCTTTTCCTTCAGTCCATCCATACTTTCTGCAATCAACACCAGATCATCTGCATACAACAACTCCCACGGTAAACCCTCCTTTACGTTCTGAGCCAGCACCTCCATCACAGCTACAAATAGTAGTGGACTTAGTACCGACCCCTGATGCACTCCCACCTTCACCTCAAACTCACCTCTGTTCCCGTCCTTCGTCCTTACAGCTGTGTACGCTCTTTTGTACATTGCCATCACTACTCTGATCAACCATTCCTCCACTCCTAACTTCCTCATTGCCCATGTCAATGCTTTGCGTGGAACCCGATCGAATGCTTTCTCCAGATCAACAAACCCAAGAAACAACTTCTTCCTCTTCTCCATGTACTTCTCCTGCAACTGCCTCACAATAAAGAGCGCGTCTGTCGTTCCTCTTCCTGGCATAAATCCAAACTGCATTTCGTCAATCTTCACTTTCTTCCTGATCCTCCTCTCCAACACCTTTTCCAATACCTTCATTCCATGCTCCAATAACTTTATCGCTCGATACGAGCCACAGTCCAGAGGGTCACCTTTCCACTTGTATAGAGGGATGAGGGTACTCAGTTCCAAATCCACTGGAATGCGGCCTTCTTTCACCACCAGATTACAGATCTCTGTCATTCTCTTCACACCCCAACTTCCTGCTGCCTTCAACATATCTCCCACAACTCCCTTCAGCCCTCCCGCTTTTCCACTCTTCATTGCTTTTATCGCTTCCTCAACTTCCTTCTCAGTTATCTTCTCTGCCGGTCCTAAAACTGGGTTACTCTCTATGTTGCCATCCCATTCATTCTCTGTATTCAACAGCATTTGTTGTATTCAACAACATTCAACAGCAATTGCAAATATTGCAGATGGTGGACATAAAATGCACACTTGCCTCTGTCCGGCCTGCGGTTGAATCTCGGCGCAGCTACAAACTGTCATCCTTGGGTCTCGTAGGTGGGGGAAAGGTATCTGTGTTTGTTGTCCTTTGAGGTGTCCCTTATGCTCGCATTAGTCGGACGTTAAATATCCCACTGTGCCCTTCATAAAAAGTAGGCGAGCTATTGCCAACACCCTGGCCAAATGCCAAATTGCTGCCGTGACTTCCACTGGGAAGCCAATGGCAAATCACCCAATGTAATTCTTGCCATTAGGCTTTTTAGACAGCACTGTGCCCACTTGGACACCAAGAGTACTACTAGATTAGATTAGACCCATAAAATGGCCTTAATATTCAGTTATGCCAAAGTCAGTCCCCATTAAAAATACTTTAACCTTCAGGTGTACATAAGGTAGTCTTCATGAAATTAACTCTGCCTTTAGGTGCACTGAAACTAGTCTTTATTAAATAATCTTGACCTGAAGTAGCATAGGTAGTCTCCAGCTGTGTATGAGTAAGAAACAAACAAGCAGTTGAAGTGTCATTTTACTTCAGATGGAGGTGTAGCAAGTAAGTGGGGATTTGTGCAGCATTCAAATTATCTTTTTTAGACAGTTGGTGGACGGCAACTGTTCAAATTCTCACCTGAAGGGAATGCTAGACTTTTGCAATGCCCCTGCCTGTGTGTCTGTGCGTGTGTCCGCATCCATATATTTTCGCTTTAAAAATGTTTTTCTCTACAACCACTTGTCCGCGAAACTTTATACACAGGATAATATTTTATTTCTAACTCTGACCTCATAGGTCACATGGTATGGCAACCATGTTGGATTAAAGGAAATAATTTGAATATCATTTTCGCCGAAACCACTCGACAAACAAAATTTAAAGTTGGCATATGCCATCAACTCACAATGGGGTAGATAGTGTGATAATGATGACATCATCGGTGAAGTGGTATTCCACCCATAATTGGTTGAATAGAAATCTTTATCCGAAAAATCTGAAACTTCATATATTTCTGATCTGTGAGTGAATAATTAAATTTATGACATTCATAACCCATGCCAAGAAACCATGTGACATAATAGGGTGCATGGATGATACGGGTATATGGCCATAAGGCCATAATAGCAGTTGTCCATAATAGTAGGTGTTCAGTGTCTTTCTAGTTATAGACTGCATTCAAAACTGCCTAACACCAACTTTGGGGTCCAAACGACTAGGAATGACTGGGCAGGGTTGAGGGATGACCTCTGCACCCTTAGAAAGTACCACTTATAGTCGGCATCTCAAGTAGCCTCTTCTAGCCAATCCCTACTGCCTGGCTTATCGTGCTGATCTGGTTTTGACAAATGGCTAAGGTGTTAAAGGCATATATCTGATGCTTTAAAACTGGACTGATCTGGGGAGGTGGGTCACAATAACCATGGTGAAGGTTATCTGCCGATGAGAAATAAAACGCTGAATTAAAACCAATTGTGGTAGTTTGGTTTTACCAGCTGACCCTGGAACTACTACCGCTCACCCTATTGGAACCTCCAAAGGCCTCACCATTTTCAGTCTCCTGGCTTGGTTCATGCCAGGCATTGGGGGACAGTTGTGTGCTTATGTGTCTGTTCCTTCCTCCACGTGCTATCCATAATGTACAATCTTATGGGTGATATCTAGGCAGATGGTTGTAGTGCATTTTATTCTTGGGTTGTACCAAAAAGGTCCAAGTGATAGTTGTGTCCATTGGCATGATATGTTTCACTATCAGTCTCTTGTATGGACGAGGTGTCATGGGTACGTTCCAAAATGCCATAGGCACAGACTTTGGAGAGCAAGGCAGGGTGCCACACTGTGTCAAATGCTTGACATACAGGGAGTTCCAAAAAGACCTGGACAAATTTGGTTTTAGATATATTTAGTAACACAAATGATACAATGATACCCTTTGTTTTATTTCATACAGAAACTCATAAAGTTTTCTTTATTTCTCAGGTCTGGTGGTTAAAATGTCAAAGGAAATGGTAACTTCACAGGAGAAAGCTCAATGTGTCAAATGGTTCATCAAGACAAGATCCGACACACAAGTTCAGCGTAATTTCCGTACAAGGTATGGAAGGAATCCACCATCGCAGATTGGTATTAGAGAGTGGTATAAGAGGATTAAGGAGACTGGAAGTTATCAGAAACAGAAAAGTACTGGTCAACCAAGCACAAGTGCAGCAGACGTTGAACAAGTGCGTGAATCATTTCAACAAAGTCCCATCAATCTGATATGCATCCAGAGAACTGGGACTACCAGCCACCACTGTACACAGGATTTTGTATAAAAGACTGATGCTTTATGCTTACAAGGTGCAGATTCTGCAGGAACTCAAACCAAATGATAGACTCAAATGCAAGGCGTTTGCCTTGAAAATGCTCTGTCACATAGAAGATGATGAAAATTACCTGAAAAAGGTCATGTTTACAGACGAAGCTTGCTTTCATGTATCGGGGAAGGTCAACTGAAACAATGTGAGGATCTGAGGATCTGAGGATCTGAAAACCCCCAACGTGGTCATTGAACCCAAACACGACAGTCCAAAGGTCAATGTGTAGTGTGGCCTTCTCCATGACCGCAAGGTGGGTCCGTTTTTCTTTGCAGAGGATACAGTGACTTCAACAATTTACATGAACATGTTGGAAGGATTTGCCTTCTTACAGATTGAAGACCTGCAACCCAATATCATTTTTCAACAGGACGGCGCTCCTCCTCACTGGGCCTTAGTCATTAGAGCTGTCCTGAATGAAAATTTTCCAGGTTGCTGGATTGGCCGCACAGGACCAACCAATTGGCCCCAACTGTCCCCTTGATTTTTTTTCTGTGGTGATTTGTCAAAGTTGTTGTCTACATCACCAAGGTGGCAAACCTGCAGGATCTTCGTCCTCTGATCACAGCTGCATGCGCACTGGTGGACGCAAATATGCTGAGCCGAACATGGCAATAACTCGTGTACCGCCTTGATGTCCTGTGCACGACAAACAGAGCTCACATTGAAGTGTATTGATGGTGTGCACAAAACTTTGAGTTTCTGTATCATATAAACCAAAGGGTATTGTTGTATCATTTGTGGTTCTAAATATATTAACGACCAAAGTTGTCCAGGTCTTTTTGGAACACCCTGTATATCCAGACAGACGGTCCTAATCTCATGTCTGAGATTGAGGGCCTCTTTCCATTGTTTGGAGAGCAGAAACAGCATGTCCAGAGTGGAGTGAGTGGTATCTGGATCTGAAATAATAATCTGAGATCAGGCCATTAGAGAAATGGAGCAATTATATGTCAACTCTGGTTATAAGCTAATATGCTTGTCGTTAAGAGGAGTTGTTTTGCCCCATGTTTGTGCAATTCAGTGATGTTGGCTGATTTTTCAAGTGAATGGAAGTTGACCTAGAGCAAATGATAGGTAAACAAAGTCGAAAGAGGATGTGCATAGCAGATGTTTAGGAATAGTGTGCTATTGCCATCATGATCCCACTATCCAGAGTGTGCTATTGCCATCATGATCCCACTATCCAGATGTAAAGTGAACTATGGAAAACAACATCAGAAAAGAGCAATACACTGGAAGCTTGAAGGTTAAAGTCAGTTGGATGAACCAAATAGACCTGGCAACATGTGGTGGAAATGGAGCTGAGAGAGCTAGAAACGAATTGCATGCCGATCAGTCAGTGGGCCCAAGACAAACAAAAGTGACGTGAGTTCCTAAAGAAGCACTCAATACCATCAGGCATGACTAAGTCGTAATCAAACAAGTGCTGATGCCATCCAGGTCTGTTGTAGAGTCGGAGTCAATAGCTGCCAGAAACTTCTCCACCTTCTCAGGTGAGAAAAGCAGTGTTCTTTCGTAGTTGGGTATGAGAGAGTAGGGTTTGTGCAGGGAGTGAGGGGTTGGGTACATGCGATTTTGAAGTAAACAAAGAATTGAGGCATTCATCTGTCTTACGAGCAGTCTGCTGTGGTGGCATTTGATGTGAGGGAAGGTATGGGGGGAGGGGAAGGAGGGTGCATACACCAGAGGCAGACATCACAAGGCGAAGGCACCACCCGGTCTTTGGGGAAGGGGACAGATTTGAAAGTTGAGCCTTGAGGTTGGCCAGATATTCTTTTCCAGCTCTCTCTCCTGAGGGTGGACACACTTTGTTGTGGTCTTTGTGAACTGAAGTTGCCGTCGGTTGAATTTGCCTTCCAGGAAGAGACGGCAAGTTGTTTTGAGGTAACTGCCTCACCGTAGGACTCAGTAGATCAGTGAGAGGATGGGTAGGATAACTGCAGATGAGATGGGATAAATCTGTGCCAAACAGAGAGCAGGCTTTTGTGGATGAATTCCAATGTGGCATTAATAGTGGAGGCGGAGGGGGGCATTTGTGATGTGCTGAGGTCGGATAGGTAGAGGGACAATGGATTAGGGGAGGAGGGGCAGAGTGGGTTTGGGGAAAACAGGGCATGAAAGAGATGATGTGTGGGAGGGAAATGACATGAAGAGGTTTAGTACTGTAATTCTGCAATCATTGCAAAATGTGTTTCATTTCAGAATTCCAGTGGCAGATAGAGGATGACTGACATCAGGATTGGGATTGTGGGATGGATAATTAAAGGCACGAAGAAAGATGGTGCTGTATAAAAGTGACGGGGGATTTGGCACAAGTTTGTGAATGATCCAAGAATCAAACAGAAATGAAGGGAAGATGAGCAAGCAGTGGGGGAGTAGGGTATTTGGAAATGCGAGTGTAGGAAGATTAAACATTTTAAAATTACCAATTAAAAGATTTGAGTTGGTGGAGTGAGAGGAGAGGAGGAAGAAAAGGGGAGATGAAGAAAGAAATATTATTGTAACTGAATGACAAATAATGAATAACTTCTTGTTTTACTTGTGGTTGTTTAAGAAGAAAGAAGGAAATGAGGGAAAGGTTTTGAGTCAGGGTGGAAATAATTCGTTTGACAAAGATCAAGTTTAACAAGGAGTGAACGAGGAAGCAGGTCTGTCAAACATGTGGCCAACAAAGAATGAGATAGACTATCAAAACACGAGCTTAAGGTTCGTTTTTGTGGAAAGTATAAGGAAGGAATTAGAGTGAGGGTGGAAAAATAGGATACAGACACGAACAGAGGAAAGCAAGACGAACGGGTGTGCAAGTCTGTTGCGAGTCGAAGGAAAGGCCCAACTAGCTGAGACAGACTCACAAGATGTAAATTACCAAATGGGCACCCAAAACACATTGCAATGAGCACACTATATTAATAACAATAGGCACAAGCAAAACTGCATAACACTCGCCAGAAATCCGAAGCGGTTCACTTAATTTTGCAAGTAAGTTGTCTGCGATGCAAGGAAAACAGGCCCAGAAACTCAGCTTCATCATGGGAGATGCCATTGATATTCAGGGCCTTAGTTTCCATGGGCATTAAGAAGAGCAAAGGGTTAGGCAGCCCAAGACGGGATGTTAATGTTGGTTCAAGTAAAAAATGAGCGTTTAACGTTATGAAGTTTAAAAAAAAACTAGCCATGAATTGCTCTAGTTAACACGTATCTTGCGGGAAGCGAGACAGGCATGGTGGATTAAATTTCAAAACGTGAGTTCGCATTAAAGAAAAACTCAACTTTCCGTGCTCTCCGGGGTTTTTTAAAGATTGCGCACAGCGTGAGCCTTCACAGCTCGGGTGAGTTGAGAAATTAAATTAAAATTCCCATGATCACTTGCGGCTGCATTTCAAGAGTCCTTGCTGTTTAAAATTAGCCTCCAATTGTAGCGTTTTTTAAATTTTCTATTGTACTCACTCGATGGAATGCTTTATGTCAAATAGCTCATCAGATGCATCATGCATGCAATCTGAAAAATAACATGTGGAAAGCAATTTCCCTGTTAACAATTGCGCTCCCCTTTATGCGGATTAAAATAGCCATTCAATTTGTGCCAAGAGATAGCTGCACCCTCACACATTGTTTATTTTGTGTTTTTTTATTATTCCCCTTCCTGTAGCAGACTATAGGTTTGTTCCCCGTCTCTGTCTGTCTGTCTGTCTGTCTGTCCGTCCATCCATCTGTCCGTCCCACCTGTGGTTTTATGCACTTTTTTCCATACCCTTTAACATATTCAATTGAAACTTGGTACATGGCTTTATTATGATAAGTATAAGTTAGAGTTTCAGAAAAAGTTCGTGTTTCAGTGCATTTTTGCCAATTTTTCACAGGATTATGCGCTTTTTGCTTGGAACAAGAACATTCATTTGGAGCAGTAGGGGACATTTATTGCAAAGCAATTCTCCCTCTTGTTATTATGCCTCCACCCGCGAAGGTGGCCAGAGGCATTATATTTTCATTATGTTGTCCGTCTATCCGTCTGTACTGGCTAAACCTTGTTTTTCTCAGCAACTACATGTGCGATTGAGACAAAACTTTCAGGGTAGGAGCGACACCCATGTAAAATGTTTTTATCATAATTGTGATGTCATAGATCACATGGTATGGCAGCCATCTTGGATTAAATGCAAATAATTAAAAAATATTCCTTGGAAACAGCTGAATGGAGAAAATTGAAACTTGGCACATTGTCAAGTACTCCCATTGGGGAAGTTATTGGTGAAGTCGTATACCAGCCATAAATGTTTTAATTAAACGCCTTATCCTAAAAATCTGAAATTGCATGCAGATGATCTTTGCTCCATTTGTATTGAAATACTGTATTAAATTTATGACATCGTAGGTAAAATGGTTTTGCAACCATATTTGATTTAACCTTAAACCTTAAAAAAAATCTTCTCCTAAACCACCAAAGGGATGGACTTGAAACTTTGTGTGTCATCAACTAGGCATGGTGATTAAAAGTTGATTACATAAACGTCATCTGTCACATGGTGTGGCAGCCATATTGGATTGAAGGAAAATATTAAATAATTATATCTCAGAAACAGCTTACCCTATCGATTCGAAAATTTACAAATATCATCGAACACCATTGCTACATATAGTTTGAAAATTATGACGTTGTGGGTCATGTGGTTTGGCAGCCATGTTGGATGGAAAAACGAACCTTATCCAATCAGCACAAAACTTCACAAACGTGATCCCCCAACCATACATATGCAGAGTGTACCATTTTGATGTCATATGTCACATGGTTTGGCAGCCATATCAGCTTGAAAGCCGATATTTATAAAAAAAACTCCAAAACCGCTTCACCGATCAATGTAAAACCTATCGTCTGGTAAAAATGTGATACTTGAGAACAGCTGAAGGGATTTATTTGTTTATTTTTAGGGCATTCAACGAGGGCATCGACCCACGATAACATATTGTCACGAGCAGGGACTATGCGGAGTCATATTGGCGACACAGTCAAATTGCTCGAGTTTATATTTTGCTGTATTTGCAGGTAAACATCGGTGATGAAAAAATGCATTCATCCTGAAATACCTGCAACCATAACCTGCGAAAACAAATTTCCATTGATCAAAGCATTTTCATCAAAAAAGGTTATCACTTGAACTGCAAACTCGTGTGAACAGGTTGTTGTTTTTACAGAAAATGCCCTTTATAATGGGACAATAAATCATTTGTTTTTTCAATGCAGATATCGAGGCTCATGGAAGAGCATACAGAAAAGGGTTGACAGACACAAAATGGGACAAAGAGAAAACAGTAATGCAAGAACTTTCGGGTGCATCAAAATACAAGCAGAGGAGTAGCGTAGGAACAGGGTCTTGGTTGGTGTAGGAAACCTCAAAAACTGAATTGAGACATCATGCCATGGTAGTGGGCGGCAGACTTTAAATCCTGAATGGAGGAACTCGAGCGAACAGCCTTTTGAGGTACAATGACTAAATAAATACATTATATACCAATATGTTATAAGATGAAACATTATCATCTCCCATTCCTACCTGACGTATTTTGTACCCTCATGAAACCGACCTAACCCAAACAATCTTCCTTTCATTTTACTATTTTTCTCCCCTCTTTCCTCTTTTCCTGTTCGTTTTTTCTTTGCTTGTGTCCAATGACGATTGAGAGCTTTGTATTCCAGAGTATCCAGGAGAGAGGTGTGAGAAGCATGGACAATGGCCCAAATGCATGAACGATATTCAATTGAGCTACGACAAAAAGCCTTGTCGATAAAGAGAAGTTCAAGAAAGAACATAGCATGATTGAGGATAGACAATTTGTGCTCGGCCTTGGAGGTCTCCCAGATCTGCCTCGGAAAGATCATGACCGATGGTAATTTGTATGAATTGGCTTTTGGTAAGTACTGTGTGTACATGAGTGCAAAGTCTACTTTCACTAATACATTGGAAACTAGCACGGCACTTGGTAAAGTGCATACCTCCGCAAGGCTGAATAGCTTACGTTTTCTATCCCACTGAGAAGCCGGATCTGCATCCAGACCTGAACCAAAATCGAATCGGTGCTTTCTTGCCACATAACCAACTTGTCCACCTATTTTTTTCATAACTCGTCCACAATATTTTTAAATGTCATGCCACTGTATATATCGTTTTTGGCCCCATCTCTCAATAGTGAAAATCACGTAATATAAATTTAAAAAAATCCGATCCACATTCGGATATTTACCAAAATCGAATCCATTTTTCAGTCACACACCCATGTTCACCATGTTTCATCTGAATATGTCAACAACTTTGAGATATCCTGTTCACAGAGAAAGACAAGCAGACAAATGAAAAAAAATAATTCATTGAGTGACACTTGGCAAAACAGAACAAAGTATAACGACACTCAGAGGAGCGCATGTCGCCGCCAGGCTGAACAGTTTACGTTTTGCATACACTGATCAGCTGAATCTGCATCCGGAACTGAACAAAAATCTTATCAGCTTGTACTTGTCATGTAACGAACTCATCCACTTAGTTTTGTCATAACTCACTTACAACTCGCCCCATCTTGCCTACCGCTCCCCATGTTATCTGTTTTATGTGTCGGTTTGTCTTTCTGTGTGATTAATGTTAGCTCTTTCACGAGCCTCGATATTGTATACAAAAATAAAAAAATTAAAAAAAATACCTGTATGTTGAAATATGTTGAAAAAGTCAAAACTTTACATGGGGTGTACTTACTTTTTCACGTGACTGTGTATATATATATATATATATATATATATATATACACAGACTTGGCATTTAATATGGAATTTATTTTTTTTCTTGACTTGGGTTTACTTTCTTAACTCAGTATATCAATCTGGTGAGTTTCTTTTACACTTTGGTGATTTATTTGTTAAAAGAACCATGTCACTGATTGGTCTGTCGCAGCAAGAAGTCAACAACAGGAATATATCACAGGTGGCGTGGCAAAATGTACGGACAGGTGCATTTGATGATTGGCTTCACAGTCGGGTATACAAGGGTTGTTGCGTTCTGTATTAGTGGAAAACAACTGCTGCACATCTCCAAAAGTTATTGCCGCTTCCTCTGGAGATGGTCCGTCAACTCGACAATGCTGTTTGTCATGGTGTGGTGGCTTTACGAAATTCCGGCATGAAACAGCGTGCCATTGCTCGGCAGTATGGCATCACTCAAGGTCAGGTGTCAAAGATCCTGAAACGAAATGCTCAGAGGGGTGTCCCTACTCCAATACCGAGGCCAGGACGTCCCCACAGAAACACAAGGAGGGATGATCGCCAGCTGCACCGGTTAGTCCGCAATGGCCGTACCAAGTCAGCTAATCGGCTTAGGGCTGAGTGACAGCAACTGACAAATGTGCCTGTATCCAGAAGGCTAGTCAACCAACGACTGGTTCCAGCAGGCTATCGTGCCAGGCGTCCCCTGAGACAGCGACGCCTGACCAGACAACACCGCCAGCGCCGATTGCAGTGGGCCAGAGAGCACCCTCAATGGCAGCCAGGATACTGGAATCACGTGATCTTCAGTGATGAGTCTAGATTTCTGGTCTATCGTCAAGATGGCCACGTCCGAGTGCGCAGACAAGTGCATGAAGCCCACAACAAAGATTGTATAGTGCCAAGAGTCCAAGCTGGGGGTGGTGGGGTGACCGTTTGGGCTGCTTTTCATGCAGGGGGCAAAACTGACCTGGTTGTTCTGAATGGAAACCTGAACCAGTTCAAGTACAGGGCCATTCTAGAAAAAACATTGCTTCCATTTGTTCGTGCAGCCTTTCGAGGAAACTTTGTCTTCCAAGATGACAATGCACGGCCTCATCGTGCTCGCATGATCCAACACTTTCTTGCTGACCGTGGTGTAGAGCATATGGAGTGACCTGCCATGTCCCCGGATATGAATCCGATAGAGGACTTGTGGGCAGAATTAACGCGTCAAATCGACCACTTGGACCAGCAGCCGACCTCTGTGCATGAATTGCAGCAGGCTATTGTCACTGCATGGCAAGCGGTTCCTGTCCAAACCTTGGCAAATCTTGTGAACAGCATGCCTCAACGTGTACGTGCTCTCCTGAATGCTCATGGGGGATACACGAAGTACTGAACTGTAATTTTACTGTCCGTAATCCCAGTCGTAATTTAACTTTTTGTTTTTGTTAAAAAAAAATTTGGCTAATGTGCCAAAATAAAGAGATACTTCTGGAAAACGTACAGAAGTTTAACACAGTACTGTCCATGAATTTAGTTCGATATCAGTTTACATCACTTTCAAGGATAAATTTATTTGTTTCGAAATGTCAAATGTGTTTTTTGTTTCTTTTAAAGGTCACATTAACAAAATCTAGAATAATTTCAACATAATTCCAATGAACTTTTGGTTCTAAGACATCTTGAAAAGTAAGTTCACCCCCACAAAAAAAATATTCCATATTAAATGCCAAGTCTGTATATATACAGTCACGTGAAAAGTAAGTGCACCCCATGTAAAGTTTTGACTTTTTAAACATATTTCAACATGCAGATATTTGATCTTCATTTCAACAATATTGACAGATAAAGGTGATATAATATAACAAATATCATGAAACATTTACATTTTGTAGTCCATTGTATAATTTAAATAAACATAAATGCAAATTTCGCATGTGGAAAAAGTAAGTACACCCTTGGCTCCAATAGGTGGTATTGCCCCCTTTGGCAGAAACAACCTCAAGTAGGCGTTTCTTATAACTGTCTACCAGTCTCTGACATCGACTGGGAGAAATTTTTGCCCACTCCTCCATGCAGAATTCTTTCAGCTGTGCGATGTTTGAGGGGTTTCTTGCATGCACAGCTCGTTTCAAATCCCCCCACAACATCTCGATGGGATTTAGATCCGGGCTTTGACTTGGCCATTCCAGGACCCTCCATTTCTTTCTTTTCAGCCATTCCTTGGTGGATTTACTGGTAAGCTGCCCCAAACCATAATATTTCCACCACCATGCTTTACAGTTGGTATCAGGTTCTTGTGGTCAAATGCTGTCTTTGGTTTTCGCCAAACCTGTCTTCTGGTACTGTGGCCAAATAGCTCTACCTTTGACTCATCTGTCCAGAGCACATTGTTCCAGAAGTGCTGGTCTTGGCCAAAGTGTTCAAACTTTAGTCTTGCCCTGATGTTCTTTCTGGACAGAAAAGGTTTCCTCCTGGCACACCTCCCATGTAGATCAAATTTGTGCAGCCTCTTTCTAATGGTAGACTCGTGCACTTTGACATCAACAGTGGCAAGAGCTACCTGTAGGTCCCATGATGACATTCTGGGGTTCTTAAGAGACTTCTTTCAGCATCTTGCGGTCTGATCTCGGGCTGAACTTGCTGGGGCGGCTTGGCCTGAACAAGTTGGCAGTTGTTTGGAATCTTCTCCACTTGTAGATGATCTTCCGGACAGTCGAATGATTGATTTCAAATTGTTTGGAGATCTTTTTTAATCCCTTCCCAGACTCGTAGGCATCTATAACCTTCTTTCTGAAGGCCTCAGAGAGCTCTTTTGATCTAGGCATGGTGACGCCGTACACTTCAACAACAAAGAGCAAACCAAACTAAATGTTTGAGGTTTAAATAAGACAGGTTCCTCCAAGATCCTCTCTAATGATGTTCTAATCATTTGTACCTGAGCTGGTGCACCTGATTCTAATTTTATGTATTTGAAGTCGTGATAAATGTAGGGGTGTACTTACTTTTTCCACATGCAAAATTTGCATTTATGTTTATTTAAATTATACAATGGACTACAAAATGTAAATGTTTCATGATATTTGTTATATTATATCACCTTTATCCATCAATATTGTTGAAATGAAGATCAAATAGCTGTATGTTGAAATATGTTGAAAAAGTCAAAACTTTACATGGGGTGTACTTACTTTTTCACGTGACTGTATATATCTGTGCAGTATCTGTCTTGTCACTGAACTACTCCCTCAAACTTTTGTGAAATCGTACCAAACTTCTGGTATGCACCTACCTCTCCGGTATATATGTCCTCAGGGTATTTCTTTGAAATTATTTGAAAAAAAACAATTTTTTACTTCAATCTTCTACTTCAATTGTTTATAAAATGTAATATCACCTATATTACAAATACATTTGTGCAAAACAATTTTTTGTGCTATGGTGTAAACCATCACAAAACAGCAACTCAGATAGTCATCTATCTATATATCTACATATCTGGGCAGCGTCTGTGTTGTCACTACTCCCTCAAACTTTTGTTTCTATTGTGGTGAAGTGTTTTTAATAATGTGGCTGTAAGGTATTTTGAATTACATGGTGCTGAGGTGTTTTGAATTATGTGGTGGTGAGGTGTTTTGAATTATGTGGTGGTGAGGTGTTTTGAATTACTTTGTGGTGAGGTGTTTTGAATTACTTGGTGGTGAGGTGTTTTGAATTATGTGGTGGTGAGATGTTTTGAATTACTTGGTGGTGAGGTGTTTTGAATTACATGGTGCTGAGGTGTTTTGAATTATGTGGTGGTGAGGTGTTTTGAATTATGTGGTGGTGAGGTGTTTTGAATTACTTGGTGGTGAGGTGTTTTGAATGACTTGGTGGTGAGGTGTTTTGAATTACTTCGTGGTGAGGTGTTTTGAATTACTTGGTGGTGAGGTGTTTTGAATTACTTGGTGGTGAGGTGTTTTAAATTGCATGGTGGTTAGGTGTTTAGAATTTCGTGGTGGTGAGGTGTTTTGAATTATGCGGCTGTGAGGTGTTTTGATTTACTTGGTGGTGAGGTGTTTTGAATTACGTAGTGGTGAGGTGTTTTGAATTACATGGTGCTGAGGTGTTTTGAATTACATGGTGGTGAGGTGTTTTGAATTTTGTGGTGGTGGATGAAAATTGACAATTTTATAAATTTGGCCAATGTTGACCTCAAAAATAGTTGGTGGTTGAATTCAATTCACTGATAAGAAAAGTCTATTCAATTTCAATTAAATCGGATGAAAATTGAGGATTTTAGAAATTTGAAATGGTTGTTGAGCTCTGGTCTATGTTGACCTTTTGGACTATGTTGACCTCTATAACAGTTGGTGGTTGAATTCAGTTCGCTTATATGAAAATCCTATTCAAATTTCAAATCAATCGGATGAAAATTGAGGATTTTAGAAATTTGAAAAGGTTGTTGACCTTTTGGCCTATGTTGACCTTTTGGCCTATTTTGACATTTTGGCCGATGTTGATCTCAAAAATAGTTGGTGGTTGAATTCAGTGACCAGATATGTAAATCCTATTCAAATTTCAAGTCAATCGGATGAAAATTGAGGATTTTAGAAATTTGAAATGGTTGTTGGTGAGCCTATGATGCAAATGGTTACCTTTGGCCTATGTTGATCTTTTGACCTAAAAAAAATAAATCGGATTCTGTTGGACCACAAACTCTACCATTTGGTGAAGTTTCGTGAGATCGGTTTAAAATTGTGACCTTTAGGCCAGCATAAGTGAGCGGACAGACAAACACAGAAACACACACTCAAACTGGAGTGATCAACATACTTGTCAAAAACTTTTTTTTTGCCAAGTAACAAACGGACCAAAATGCAATATCTTATGGCGAGGGCATTTATCAGTAATATACCATATAAAACACAATGTCAGTTTGTGTGTTTGTACTGATGTCTGATCCCCTTCATAAGGGCGGTTTGAGTTGGGTTTTAAAGACCAAACTTTTAACACGAATGTGTGTTCACTGCGGTCTATTTTTGAGGGTAAAGAAACTCAAAAAACATTTTCTATAAGAGAGTAATTATGTCTCTTATATTGGAATTGTAGACGTGGCTTACAAAACGAGCCTCAAGGGCTGTGTACAGAAGCGTTAAAAAAAACAAAACAGTAAATACAAGATGTAAGGAGTTGAAATTCATTGCATTTGATGTGCAACATGTGCAGACTAAAATGAGTATTTATTTACATTCACAGGATGTCTAATAAATAAAAAACATATAAGCACAACTGTGACTAGGCCCAGGCTTCAGACTTTGGCACACTCAGGAGGCTGCACCATCAAATAAATTGTCCCAACCGGTCATTTTTGACGGGCTTTTCTACTCGTCAAACATAAATATTCATCATCATTAACAGGTTGTTAACATGTTTTTATGCAAGTTATATTTGCTTCGAAAAGTTCAATGAACTATATGCTCACAAATAGTTCAAGAAAACGTTTTATTTTTCAAAATGTAAGTATCTATACTTTGTAAGAATTTTTTTCTCCTCAGTTCCTTCATGAGCACGTACCTGTATAAAGCCTGAGAAAACGATCTGGTGCAGACGCTTGTATAGATTTCAGAGGGTGAGGTGAGAGAGTTGAAAAGAAGTGCCAATTACAGTTGCATTGAAGCGACATGTGATGATTGAGTAAATGAGTGTGGAAGTGAATGAGTGATCTTGCGAGTGTTGCAGAGGAACAGGTGTTGTAATCTGGCAGGTTGTTGCAAGTGAGGAAAAACAGAGAGGAAAGAGTTGAGGATAAAGCCAAGGCTGTACAAATGAGAGACGAGGGATGCGGTTGTATTGTAAAATGTCTTAGCGAAGGAAGGAAAGAGAGGGGAAGAATCGGGCAGGAAGATGAGTTCGGTTTTGTGTGTTTCACTTTAAGTTACGGTTGTTCTTCCAGTTGGACATTACATTGAGGAAGAAGAACAACCTTTAGAGGCCATTTTTCCCCGCAGAGCAAGGGTTGGCCTTTTTTTGGCACCGTGGTCCCCTTTTTGAATCAATGTTTTATGGCCGGATGCCCTTCCTGCCACTAGCCCCTGTTGCGACACACAGGGAATTACCAGTGAACTGGTATTCAATTTGCCGACCTCAGAGGGATGACAGGCTGAGTCAACCCCCCTGGCGTTAATTCAGCGATTGACCAGGATTCAAACGCAGGATCCTAGGATCCCAAGCCGGCACCCTAACCGCTAAGCCAACACCAGCCTTCGGACATTACATTGAGGCAATTATTTATATTAGTAAGGACTTCAGGAGACATTTGGGGTGCAAAGTCAGAATTGTATTGTAATGCGTCAGAAGTGGCAGAAGATTCAGGTGGGTGTGGGTGGATGTGTATTTGTGTATACCTGTGCATGTCTGGTGTTGTTTAAGGTAGAAAAGTGAAGGAGGCAATAAATGGAATGTACAAACAGTGGGACAGCAAGTGATTGTGACAATGAAGGGAATGATGAAAACATGGATGAGGGAATAGAAGGGAGGAACGTAGCAGAGGGTTAGTGGGGCATGCCAGGAATATGGTGATGTGCTGCAACAATAAAGCCCTGGAGATGTTTGAATGCACTGCTGAAGAAATGAGGAACAATGAGTGGAAATGAGCAATACGCCTGGATTTTGTTAGTTTAACAAGAATGAGCTTGCTGGAAGAATGCATGCATCCTTGAGGAACTAACTTGGGAGATTTAGAGAGTTGGAATAGCAGAGGTAACAGGACTGGATTAGAGGTGGTGAAAAACAAACAAACAAAAAAAAACACCTTTAGAGGCCATTTTTCCCCGCAAGCGGGGGTTGGCCTTTTTCGGGGACCGTGGTTGTTGTTGTTTTTCGGTCCCCTTTTTGAAGCAATGTTTTACGGCCGGATGCCCTTCCTGACGCCAACCCTTTTTGCCGCCTTTAACGACAAACAGGGAATTACCAGTGAACTGGTACTCAATTAGCCGACCTCGGAAGGATGACAGGCTGAGTCAACCCCCCTGGCGTTAATTCAGCGATCGACCGGGATTCGAACCCAGGATCCTAAGCCGGCACCCTAGCCGCTAGCCCAACACCAGGGCCCAACACCAATTCAAGGTGGTGAAAATAGAGGCATCCAATTTGTCTTTGAGAGGAGAGCAGCAGGCCCTGTGTTCTAACTTATTTATGGGAGAGGCCAATGATGTTGAGAGCTTTGTATTCCACGGTATCTTGGAGAAAGGGATGAGAAGCCGGATCATCAGCCCAAATGCTTGAATAATATTTCATTGAGCTACAAAGAAAGCCTCATCAATTATAAGAAGTTGAAGAAAGAACTTGGCATGTTTGAAGATGGCCAGTTTGTGCTAGGCCTTTGAGGTCTGCCCGATCTCCCTAGGAATGATCATGACTGATCATGATGAGATCGAGAGGCTCAAGAGACCAAACCCCTTCCATTTGTTTATTGTGGAAATCTATTGGTGAGCGTGAGATTATCCTTCCAATGAAATAGGCTGAGAGTATTAAAATTTCTGGATTGAATGATTATATTCTATTTCTTTAGATTAACATTTGATTATTTCCAGGTCAGTAGAGAGGGAAGCAGCAGCTGCTGCCATCCTGTTGTTGGAATGGGTATAATGTGAGTCATCTGTAAAGAACAAAACAGGGTTATGAAAGAATATAGGACCAACAATGGGTCAAAGATGCTGCTTTGGAGAACTCCAGCCTCTACTGGGAGAGGCAGTGACAGGATTAGCATTGGAGAAGGAAGTTGGAAAGTCAGGAAAGTGCGTGGCCTTGGACTCCACAGGCAGAAAGCTTGGCAAACATTGTGGGATGGCAGACTACATTGAATGTGCAATATATGTTCAGAGAGACAACCCTGAACTTGTGTTTAAGATGCAAGGCCTCCATTCATTGTTGAGAGGAAAGCAGCATCGTGTCCAAAGTAGAGTGATCGTGAGGTCAACTGAAATGACGATGACAGATTAGTCTGTTAGAGAATAAGAAAAGATGATGCCGGCTGCAATGATTGCTTCCATGACCTTGCTTAAAATTAGAGAATGGTTACTCATCTGTAGTTATGAGGCTGCATTTTGTCTCAGTCAGGTTAGCCTCCATGATAGAAAGCTGCTTGGCTGTCAATCACTATCTCTGCACAGGATTTAGTGTGGTAGGGTCTGAAGGATGGATATATGGGATAAACGATTGAAATGGGATAAACTTGTGCAGGAGAAAATGCAACTTTTTGTGAAGAAATTCTCAAGTAGAGTCAATATCTGATGGAGGACCAGTTTATTTGCAAGAGGGCAGATTGCTTTACCAGCTCAAGCAAACAACCAGATTATGCAATGCTGTGGTAGTTCCGAACCACCGCCCAGGGAGACTTTGCCCACTGAGGAGCCAAGTGGGGCAGAGAAGGAACAGGAAAAGTTGGATGGAAAGTTAGTCATTACCAGTTCTGGGAGGGACGATGTATCAGTTGCTGAGATCCATGTTGGAAGGTTTAGAGATTTGGTCAGATCTGTAGTCACCAAAGGCTTTGGCTGCAATGCCATGACTGATTGTTGGAGAGCTGATGCCTCGCTACCCTGGCATGGTGGCAGTTTAATTTGCTCCAGATGAGGAGTAGGGATGGATGGCCACGAGTTGATCCATTTTGGTGAAAAAAAAAAAGGGTTCTGATGGATTCATCACAGACAAACTTTTGGCGATTGCAGAGAGGAAAATAGTTAGAGGTATTCAATCGGGTTAGGAGGAGTCAGCACTGAAAATGACTGTAGGCGAGGGAGGTGGGGAGTTCTTGAACAAACTGCAAGATCATCACAGAGAGATATGTGATGTTTCAATGGAGATTTCAAATTTAGGGGATCCTGTTTGTGAAGTGGGAGGAAAAAGAGTAGGGGTAATGGAGGGTGGAAGGACATGGATGGGGAGTGCAAAGAGGCGGTTGGTAGGATGCGAGTTGGAGTTGGAAAAAAGATCTGCGGGTCACAGTCATGAAGGTGTGAACAGTCGTGAGCCCACATCCCCTGCAAACTTGGATTCATTCCTGGATCTTAAGTTCAGCATAACAAAGCCAAACATCACAAACAGGTTGGAGCGAAGGATAGTGAAAATCATGAAGAAAGGAAGTGCAGTATAAACGTTATGGAATACATGGGATTTTGAATTGCAAGTGATCCAGGAAGATATGGATGGGGAGTGAAGAAGTTTTTGGGAAGGTTGAAAAAATAGAACTTGTCATTTAAGACCTTTTCAGTGGTAAAAGGGGAGAAGGAGGCTAAAATATGAGCAAATTAAGGAGAATGAGTGTAGAATGAGTGGGCATGACTCAGCATTGCCTTTGAGGTTTAAAAGACCCTGTTGTATTTCCATATCAAAGCTTGCTGTCTACAAGTCTCTCACCTTCTTCTAAAGCCACAGAGACTGTGCTGACCAGGAATGAGTATTGCTGTAGAGTGTAGTTGTGCATCAAGTCACATGCTTCTGAAGCAGAATGGGCATTAAGCTTTATTAGAGCCATGCGATCAAAACAAACATTGCTGTGTACCTGTGTACCTGCACATTGCTGTGTACCTGTGTACCTGCTGTGTACCTGTGTACCTGCAGCCAAAAGACCTTTCTGAAATACCAAGGTTGTTGTGTATATACAGTACTTGAAAAAGATATCTGCAGTCAACACAACCAGAGGTTCCTCATCGTTCATCTGACTGACACATTTGTTAAAATCGATTGGTCCAAAAACTTGATCAATGTAGTAACAGCCAAGCATATTGTGTCATGTTGCCTGTGATATTGCGAGTGAAATTGAAGAAAACTCGCATACTTGCTTTGTCGTTGTTCGTGTTATTGCGATGACAATCTATATATATAAAGTAGAGTTGGTCCTGATCTATGTATCTATGATCTCTAAGATCTCGAGAACCCGTGGACGGATTTGCGAGCGGAAAGTACTGTTCGACTCGGGATGGTCCCAGGAATGTCACGGAGACATAAACATTTAAAAAATTTCGGGTTTTAAAATTAGCGTATTATTAGCACTAGCAGAAGAGAGAGGGATTCGAAGGGAGGGAGCGCAGCGCTTCTAGCGCTTCTGACTACAGCACACCTTAAAATTAAAAAAACTTCGGGTTTTAAAATTAGTGTGTTACGCGTAATTAGCGCTAGCAGAAGAGGGAGGGAATCTAAGGGAGGGAGCGCAGTGCTCCCTCCAGCGCTTCTGTTAGCGTAATTAGCGTATTTCGGAACGTTAATTTTTCAACTTCATTATTCGGAATCAGTACGTCCCAGAGAACCTTCGTAACGTTAATTTTTCAACTTCATCCGATTGACATGGGACCAACGGCATGTGACAAAGAGTGAAACATACAGGCTACATTTATTTGACGACAATGAGTTCCGACTTCCGACCTCGGTGGGATGACAGGCTGAGTCAACCCCCCTGGTGTGAAGGGGGAGGAGGAGGGGAGGGGAAGAGAAGAGGGAGAACGAGGGGGAAGGGGATGGGAGGGGGGAGGGGGGAGGGGGAAGGGGGGAGGGGGAGGGGGAAGGGGGAGGGGAGGGGGGGAGGGGAAAGGGGGGGGAGGGGGAGGGGAGGGGCCCTTCTTCCCCTGGGCACCCCCGCACCCTTCCCTCCCCCCTTCCCCTCCCCCCCTCCCCCCCTTCCCCCTCCCCCCCCATTCCCTCCCCTCCTCTTCCCCCTCCCCTCCTCCTCCCCCGCTTCCCCCTCCCCCCTCCCCCCCGTTCCCCTCCCCTCCTCTTCCCCCTCCCCTCCTCCTCCCACTCCCGTGCAAAGCCGGGTACCTCTGCTAGTTCGATATATGTTGATGTGTAAAGGGACACCCTGTAGGTTGTGTTGGCAACGTGTGCCAGACCCAAGGTCACTTCTTAACAATGCCAGATACATCGTTTAGCATGTCACTCTCTCGGTGAAGAAAACCCCAGTATGAAATAATAAATGAATCTAGAGCAGTATATCAACAGTCTTTACTACACCAGAGCACCGTTTCATGCATTCAGATGCTCAACAGATGAACGATTCAAAGAAAGAAGGAATTGATGCACCCATCCTCCGAATCTTTGAATTCATGAACTGATGATTGATTAAATGGTACAACTGGAAATAAAATATAAACAATGAACCCAAGATGAAATGTATACAATTAAAAAGTGAAATAGGAATAACAAACTCAAAATTAAATGAGATTAACTCAGGAAACTAGTGATAAAAGTACTAAAACACAACTGATTTGGAAACGTGAAAACAAAAATTGATTTAAACCGACCCAATAAATGAAATGCGAACTATTAATTTGAGAAATCTACAATAAAAAACATGATTGTGTCACAAACTAGAGAGTTCATAGAACAAGATATCCTGCAAAGCGTTCCGGTACATACAGGATGGCCTTGCCGTCCGCAGGGATTACGTTCTTCAAAATCCCCGTGAACCGCAAATCCGCAAACTTAGGGGCAATGGGAAAATAGGGTTCGGGACTTCAGTTTTAAAAAAAAATTCAAACTGTACCTTAATCATGTTTGTACATTGTTTTTTGAGCTATTTATTTTCGTGAATAAAAGGGTTATTAAGAGCATAAAATAAAGTATTGTTATTATTACATCCTCCACCAAAGGTGGATGGAGGTTATTGGTTTTCACCCCTGTCTGTTTGTCCGTTTGTGAACAAGATATCTCAAAAGGTTGTAGCATGTGTGACATGTGTGACAAAAGGAGATGTAGCTTATGTGACAAGGACGAAATGATTCGATTTTGGTGAAGATCCGGATTCGGATCCGGCTACTCGAATTTTTAAAGTGATTCGTCGCCATTGGGAAATAGGGCTAAAACCAACATATAGCAGGATATCTCAAAAAGCTATGGATGGATTTGGATGAAACTTGTTGGACAGGTTGTGTGTGTCACAAGGAAGAATCGATTCAATTTTGGTGAAGATCCGGTTCCGGATCCAGCTACTATAATCTTTTAAGTGATTATTCACCATTGAGTGATATGGCCAAAAATGATATATAGAAATATCTCAAAAAGTTGTGGACCGATTTGGACGAAACCTGGTGGAGAGGTTGTGTGTGTGAAAAGGACTAATCGTTTCGATTTTGGTGAAGATCTGAAAATGGATTCGGCTACAATAATTATTTAATTTTTAAGTGATTTGTCAGCATTGAGAGTTCGGTGAAAAGCGATATATAACATTGTGGCGGACACAAAAGCCCACTGGCGTGGTGACATCATTCCGCGCACCAAGTGGGCGGTGGCCACGCCCGAGGGGTAGGCGTGGCCTCATGATATACACCGGGCGTGCAGCCCGGAGCGCGCCAGTGTTACAGTGAGCTCCTGAAATAAAGACGCTTATAAGTTACCGCTTGTCCGCTTCCTCCTTGCTCGCAAGCAGCGCGCGGTAACGCCGCGCTTTACTGGTGACCCCCTTGACGTTGGATCTGCCGGAGCGATCCTTCCACACGCGACGCCATTGCCATGGCCAACTTCATCAAACTTCCCGAATTTTGGGAGGCTCAGGCCGAAGTCTGGTTCGTCCAGGCCGAAGCCCAATTTCAGCTTCGGCGCCTCACCGGCGATGACACGCGCTATTGCCACGTCGTCGCCTCCCTCGGGCCCGGCACGGCCGCTCGAGTTGTGTCCGTCCTTCGCCACCCACCGGACGGCCACAAATACGAGGCACTCAAGCGGCTACTCCTAGCCACATTCGGCCTCACGGACGACGCATGGGCCGACCGCCTCCTGGATCTCCCCGAGCTCGGTGACACACGCCCGTCGGTCCGAATGGACCATATGCTGTCACTGTTGGGCGACGAAGCCCCCGGTTCTCTATTCCGGGCGCTTTTTCCGTCACCAACTTCCAGCGCAGGTTCGCCTCGCGTTGGCCGGGACCGGGCTAACGGAACCCCGAGCATTGGCAGCCGAGGCGGACAAGTACTTCGCCGCTTCGGACACGCGGGCGAGAGTCGGCGTGGCCGTCACGGCCCTCGTGTGCTGATACTGCTGATGCTGCTGATCCACAGCATCAGCTTATACAGCATACGCAGCATGCTGATACGCACCTCGTGACCGCCGCCACGCCCCGCCCACCGCCGCGGCAAAAACCGCCACCGCGGGGAAACCTGCCAACTCCACCGGCCTGGCGGAGCCAGCCACGCTCCTCCAGCTCCACCACCTGGTGCTGGTTCCACGCCAAGTTCGGCCATGAAGCTCGGCAGTGTCATCCGCCATGCTCCTTCAACAGGTCGGGAAACGCCTGGGCCGGCGCTCAATAGTGGCGATGAGCGCCGGCCGTTCGAGCAGCCTGCTGTTCATAACGGACACATCGGCGCCTTCCTCGGGCGCCGTAACTGTGCGACACGGAGCGCAGGTGAGTGTCGTTCCCGCCGGCACGTCAGACAAGCACGCCGCGGGTGGGGGCCCCGCGCTGCTTGCCGCGAACGGGACGCCCATCCGTATGTATGGAAAATGCTGCCTCTCTCTGCGGTTCGGAGGGCAGGTTTTCCGATGGACGTTCGTCACCGCCGACGTGCCCATGGCACTGCTTGGCGCGGACTTCCTGTGGCGCTAATGGGCTCCTGGTCGATGTCAAGCGCAGACGTCATGTCCAGGCCGAGACGTTCAGCTCGCTCGCTTGTGTGTTGCCCAGCTCAACAAGCGGCTTGCCAAGCGGCATGCCGAACGGTTCGGTTCCGGCCACGTTGGTCTGTACGCTTCCGGCAGCGGACGCATTCACCCCGCCTCCTCGCCGGCTTCCCGGTCCTCACGCGAGCCCACCTTCTCGGCAGGGGCCGTCAAGCACGGGGTGGCCCATCACATCCCCACCGTCGGGCCACCGGTCTACGCCCGGGCACGCCGCCTCGAGCCGATGAAGCTGGCGGTGGCAAAAGCGGGGTTCGCTACCCTGGAGCGACTCGGCATCATTCGGCGCGCAGAGAGCGCTTGGGCGTCGCCGCTGCACATCGTGCCGGAAGCCCGGCGGGGGATGGCGACCGTGCGGGGACTATCGCCGCCTCAATGACGCCACGACTCCCGACCACTACCCCGTCCCCCACATTCAGGACTTTTCCGCCCGTTTGGCGGGCATGTCCTTCTTCTCGAAGGTGGACCTCATACGCGGCTACCATCAGGTCCCCGTCAGGCCGGAGGACGTCCCGAAGACGGCGGTCATCACGCCATTCGGACTCTTCGAGTTCCTGCGCATGCCCTTCGGTCTGAAGAATGCGGCTCAGGCGTTCCAGCGACTGATGGACAGAGTCCTGCGTGACTTGGATTTTGTCTACGTCTACCTGGACGATATCCTCGTCGCCAGCGCGTCCCGCGAAAAGCACCTACGCCACCTCCGCACGCTATTCGAACGCCTGGGCCAGCATGGCCTGATTGTGAACCCCGCAAAGTGCCGGTTCGGCGCCACCATAATCGATTTTCTGGGGCACTGTGTCACCAGGCACGGAGCCGTCCCCCTGCCGGCCAAGGTGGAGGCAGTGAAGGGGTTTCCGCGCCCCCGCACGATCAGAGGGCTGCAGGAGTTCCTGGGCATGGTGAACTTTTACCATCGGTTCCTGCCCCGTATCGCCCAGCTCCTGCGCCCCCTGCACGAAGCTCTCCGAGGTAAGCCGGGCAAAGGCGATGTTACCTGGACCGAGCAGATGGACACGGCGTTCACGGGCGCGAAGCTCGCCTTGGCTAACGCCCACCATGCTCGCGCACCCGGCGCCCGATGCACCGATCGCCCTCACCACCGATGCCTCGGACTACGAGGTGGGCGTGGTGCACGAGCAATGGGTGCGTGGACCTTGGCAACCTCTGGCGTTCTTTAGCCGGCAGCTTCGCCCCGCCCGAACGCCGTTACAGTACCTTCGACCGCGAGTTGCTCGGGCTTCACTTGGCGGTCAGGCACTTCCGCCATCTGCTCGAGGGCCGTGAGGGCCGTGCGTTCACTGCCTTCGTCGACCACAAGCCGCTGATCTTCGCGATGGGCAAGGTCACCGAGCCGTGGTCGGCCCGGCAGCAGCGTCACCTCTCGGCCGTGTCCGAGTACACGACGGACATCCAGCACGTCGCGGGGAAGGACAACCCGGTGGCGGATTGCCTTTCCCTGGCCGTCGCCCACGCAGTCCACCTCGGCATCGACTATGCCCGGATGGCAGCGGACCAGGCCGCTGACCCCGACGTCCAGGCCTTGCGGACCGCCGTCACGGGCCTCCGCTTCACCGAGGTGGCGTTCGACGGCTCGGGCGCGGCCCTCTTGTGCGACGTCTCCCTCGGGCGTCCTCGCCCCATCGTGCCCGCGGGCTGGCAGCGCCAGGTGTTTGACGCCATCCACGGCCTGTCCCACCCGGGCGCGAGGGCCTCCCAAAGGCTGATCGCCGACAAGTTCGTCTGGCATGGCCTCCGGAAGGCCGTCCGTGGCTGGGCCAGGACGTGCCTCGCGTGCCAGCGCGCCAAGGTGCACCGGCACACCCAGGCCCCGTTGGCCCCGTTCACGGTGCCGGAACGCCGGTTTGACCACGTCCACGTGGACCTGGTGGGACCTCTGCCCCCCTCGCAGGGTTTCACCTACGTCCTCACCATGGTGGACCGCACCACCCGGTGGCCGGAGGCCGTGCCCTTGGCGTCGACAACGGCGGCCGATGTCGCGCAGGCTTTCATCGCCACCTGGGTCGCCCGGTTCGGCGCCCCCTCAGACATCTCGTCCGACCGTGGCTCCCAGTTCACCTCGGAGCTCTGGGGGGCGGTCGCGCAGGGGCTCGGGGTCCGGCTGCACCGAACCACGGCCTACCACCCCCAGGCTAACGGCCTGTGTGAGCGATTTCACCGCTCATTGAAGGCCGCGCTCCGGGCCACCATCCCCGACGGCGGCTGGGTCGACAACCTCCCCTGGGTCCTGCTGGGCCTCCGGACGGTGCCCAAGGAGGACCTGCGCGCATCCGCGGCGGAGTTGGTCTTCGGGCAACCGCTGCGGGTGCCGGGCGAGTGCCTCCCCGACTCCACGGCACCATGGTCCGCGGCACAGCAGCGCTCCGCTCTGCAAGAGACCGCCCAGAGGTTCGCCCCGGTGCCAACGGCACGCCACGGGCACCCACCGACGCACGTCGCCCCGGAGCTTCGCACGGCAGAGTACGTCTTCGTCCGCCACGATGCCCACCGGACACCACTGCGGCCCCCGTACGACGGGCCTTTCCGCGTGCTGGAGACCGGGGCGAAGCACTTCACCCTGGACATCGGCGGTACTCCTGACCGCGTTTCGGTAGACCGCCTCAAGCCGGCCCACCTCGACGTGGACCATCCACCGCCAGTGGCCCGACCCCCACGTCGGGGCCGCCCCCCTGCGGGCGGACCCCCGGCACCACCCAGCCCTGCCGCCACGCCGCCCCCCGGTCCTGCACCCATCCCAGGGGCAGCCAGGGGCATCCCACCTGGCATCCCTGCACCCCGGACGCTGCCGATCGCCAGGGGGCGCTTCGGCCGGGTCATTCGTCTGCCCCGCAAACTGGCCCTCCAGGTGCGCGGGAATTCTGGGGGGGGCGCGTGTGGCGGACACAAAAGCCCACTGGCGTGGTGACATCATTTCGCGCACCAAGTGGGCGGTGGCCACGCCCAAGGGGTAGGCGTGGCCTCATGATATACACCGGGCGCGCAGCCCGGAGTGCGCCAGTGTTACAGTGAGCTCCTGAAATAAAGACGCTTATAACTATAAGTTACCGCTTGGCCGCTTCCTCCTTGCTCGCAAGCAGCGCGCGTAACGCCGCACTTTAACATGATATTTAAAAAGTTATGGACGAGTTATGAATAAACTTGGTGGACGAGTTTGTTAAGTGGCAAGAACAAGCCGATTAGATTTTGGTTGAGGTCCGAATCCAGATCCGGCCTATCGGTGGGATACAAAACGTAAACTGTTCACCAGGCGGAGGTTTGCTCTCTACTGAATGCCGGTCTAGTGTCTGTGGCTCTGTTTGCATCATTGCTGGGAGTGCGCAGCTGTGACGCTAATGCAGTGCCCCTTGTTTCCAGTAAGCTGGTACTCATTTTGCCGACCTTGGAAGGATGATAGAATGAGTCAACATTCCTGGTGTTGTTTAATAGCACAATTGGGCCTCAAGCTCAACACCCTATGATCTTAACTCTTAAGCCAGTGAGGTCAATACGAGGATTCTTTTCTTGTACTAAGAACGTAAAATAAAGTTTATTTTCTTGAGTTATTAAGTTCATGAAACTTACCTTTAATAATAACGATGATAAACTTGGTTCAATAATCATTGATCACCATAGAATGCAGCGTCAATCACGTGGTACATGCAGCCATATTAGCATCCTCTTCTTCACTCGATATGTACACTCCCACATGCCACACCCTCTCGTGCTATATATCAATATATAGCATGGTTTTTCGAAGAATGATGGTGATTTGTGTCCTATAGTATTCAAGCATGTAATTCAATTTAAATAATGATTTAAAGAGGTTTAAAGACGTATAAATAAATTAATTCTGGGTTTTACCACAGTTTTCTCCAGCGGCTATTACACCTCCTTTCTAACGCATTACTTCAGTTCTTTGTGCCTGTTGTACATGTGCATTATGTTGGCCTTTAAAACAGGAAGGTTCCTGTTGGAATGATTTTCAATTTTGTCTGACTGCCAGGCAGGCAGACATAATAAAAATATTATCTCACACATGTGCGATCGGGACGAATTCAGAGCCAATATACGGTAAAGCGGTGGACTTGTCTTCTCATTCATGTTCCGATTCGTGTTCAAAATCTAACATTCAATTTAAATAAGATCATAAACTGATGATCATATTCTGATGAGACAGACGGACGTGAACCCATTGCTTAACCCCACTTTTCGCTTTGCGTGCGCGGGGTAACAACACTATGAACGGTACAACACAACGAACATCTTGACCATCACATTACCTTGTGTGTGCTTTGTTAGTACTGCAGATCTCTCGATGGTCATGGAAAAACAACAAAGCATGGTCCTGCAGCGTGCACCTCCAGCTCAACTGCACCACAAGATGCAAACCAACCAATCGGAATTAAGATGAAAGGAATGTAACTTCTGGAAAAACAAATGTAAAAAAAGAATGCAATGTAATGTAATCTCTCTCTCTCTCTCTCTCTCCTCTCTCTCTCTCTCTCTCTCTCTCTCTCTCTCTCTCTCTCTCTCTCTCTCTCTCTCTCTCTCATCTCTCTCTCTCTCTCTCTCTCTCTCTCTCTCTCTCTCTCTCTCTCTCTCTCTCTCTCTCTCTCTCTCTCTCTCTCTCTCTCTCTCTCTATCTCTGTCTCTGTCTCTCTGTCTCTCTGTCTCTCTGTCTCTCTATCTCTCTATCTCTCTATCTCTCTATCTCTCTCTCATTCCTCATCAATCGGTAATCTCCGCTCAATGCCCCAAGGCTAGCGGGGAGCAGTGACCTGCTGGGCGAGAGGCCATGTGTTCCCACACGTGCATAGCAGCTCCTGGGATGGTTTGATATTGTGCAGTGCCCTGCGCTGGGGCAGGTTATGCCATTAAAAGAGGCTTTGCCCAGATACCGGATGATGTTATCACCCATCACTCGTGATCTTTAAAGAACATTTAAAAGTGTCAGTTCCTCCTGTTCCTGGATGAGGAAAGTCCTGAGGCAATGCTTTGAGAAATAGAGCACAAAAAGAGCAGTTAAAACGTTTCTCCTTTTCAAAAGGTTTGGGAGCATCTTAATGGTTAGGTGGAAAACCTTTTGATTTGCCTTGTATGATCAATGGAGCTAATTAGCTAGGTGGCTTAATGAAGAAGAAAAAAATCGAAGGATTGTTACACGTCGGCCAAAAGTGTAATTTTTGCATGATGTTTGACGAGTTTTGGGAGCCAGAAACTCCATGGCTGCAAGCTCAATTCTTAATTTGACGGATTTTATTGCATTTTTTGCTGACTGGGTGTGAAGACAGGTTTGTGAGAAGGAAATTTCTTGTATTTTGAAATGACCCAGCTACAGACACATGGACACTTCTGAAAATGTTGTCATAGCACATGTTGATGGTGAGCTTGCCATTCTATTTTGACAAAATAGTGTGGTTCACGATGTTTTTTCGTTCAAAATTTTTGGAGATTAGCAAAACTATACATTTTTGGAATATTCAAAGCTTGAGGAATCCAAAAATTAATGTTGGCATTTCTGAAGACACCTTTGCGACACGCAAGACAGTGATGAAGATCTGTAAAAGCATATTCCTGAACGGTATAGACATAGTAGATCCTGTGTATAGGACTTATAGTTCAATCTGATACTAACAAGGCTGCTTTCTTGCTTTATAAACCCATACCTATAACTCCAAAGGACTTGCAACATCATGCATTATGTAATACAGTTATATCACAAATATAAAGACAATGGTTTTCAATTACCTTTGTTTGTTGCTTTTCTATAATCCTGAGCACTATTTTGAGGCCTTTATTAGATTCCTTGACCCAGAAAACATAGTATTAGCATATTTAATTAAGTTTCTAGGATGACTAGAAGCCGAGATAGCGCAAAATATGTATTTTATGGCGGCCATTTTGAAAATCCAAAATCTGTGTCTGTGCAAATGCCAACATTGATTTTCGGATTCTCCATGCTCTGGTGATTCCAAAAATGTATAGGTTTGCTAATCCCAAAATTTTGAAAGAAATTATATTTGTTAACATCGTGAACCTGACTAAATATGGAAGTAATCCACATGGTGAAATTCAAAATGGCCACCATATTGCATTTTTTTTTTTTTTTTTTTTTTGTATACAGAGTCGAGGCTTGTGAAAGAGCTAACATTTATCAAACAAACAAATCAAACAAACAAGTAAACAAAGTATATAAAAGTGGGAGCGGTCGACAAGATGGGGAGAGAAGGGGAGGAAGCACACAAACACAACATTTGAGGGCAGGGACATCGGGAGATGTGTGGGAGGTAGAGGGCCTGGGGGGAGGCAGGATAGGTATAAAATGCAAGGACACCAAGGACTTCCAGGAAAGAAGACAAAAGTCACCTCAAAAAAGTGGATTTGGGGTGAAATTAGCGGGGGTAGAAAAGATCAAGGTTTTGGATTGGGAAAGATAAGAGATGGTGGTGAACAGCCGTTTTAAAGACCTGGAGGGAGGAGTGGGATTGAAGAGAGTGAGGGAGTTTGTTCCAGAGGCGGGAGAAAAGAGGAATGAAGGAGTGAAGGTGAGCAGAGAGTCTTGATTTTGGCAGTTTAACCATAAGAGGGTTGCAGGCAGATCTTGTGCGACCTGCAGGAATATTTGGGGGACAGAGCCCAGACAGAGCTGGGGGAGCAAGGCCGGAGAGGAGTCGGTAGAAGACGGAAAGACCACCAACCTGCCTGCGGTGAGTAAGTGAAAGGCCCTCGGAGATAGCGTCATCGCGGGAGATTCCAATGATTCTGAACGCTTTGGTTTCAACAGCGTGAAGACGAGCTAGGTGTGAGGCAGGAGCACCAGCCCAGAGGGGAGAGCAGTATTCCATTGAGCTGCGGATGAAAGCCTTGTATGTGGTGAAGAGCTCAGGTGTGCCAAGGAAGGACTTCGCACGACGGAGGATGCCCAGTCTGCGACTGGCTTTGGAGGCCAGCTTGGAAATGTGGTTTTCCCAGGAAAGATCATGGCAGATAGTGAGACCCAAAAGTTTGAGTGACAGAACTTCTTGGAGAGGATTATTCAGAAAGTAGATGGGAGGGTTGTCCAGTCGGTCTTTTCGGAGAGACATCGTAAGAGTGTGAGATTTGTCAGGATTGAAAGACATGTTCCACTTGTTTGCCCAGTCTGTGATTTTGTCCAGGTCTGCAGAGAGTGAGGAGGCTGCAGACTGCCGATCTGAGGGATGAGGAATGGAGCGGCAGAGAGTGGAGTCATCAGCAAAGAGATAGAGAGGATTTTCAAGAGAGTCAGAGACATCATTGATGAAGACCAGAAAAAGCACAGGGCCCAGAACACTGCCTTGGGGAACTCCAGCCTGAACAGGAAGAGGAGATGAGAGAAACTCATTCAGGGCCACACGTTGACTACGACGAGAGAGGAAGTCCGCCAGCCATGCATGGAGATTTCCATGGATACCAAAGGAGGAGAGTTTGGTGAGCAGAGCGGGGTGCCAGACCGTATCGAAGGCACGTGATATGTCAAGGGAGACTGCTCTAATTTCCTGTTTGGCATTGAGGACCTCCATCCATGGTTGAGAAAGCAGAAGCAGCATGTCCAGAGTAGAGTGTCCAGGTCTGAAACCAAATTGATGATCAGAGATCAAGCCATTGGAGAAGAGGAAAGATTTCATATCCGAAGCAATGATGGATTCCATGACTTTGCTGATAATTGGGAGAAGGCTGATTGGTCTGTAGTTGCTAGGATCTGTTTTTGCACCTTTTTGTGCAAAACGGTGATGTTGGCTGATTTCCAAGCAGATGGCAGTTGACCTTGAGCAAAAGAGAGGGTGAAGAGAACAGAGAGAGGGAGTGAAAGAGCGGAAGAACAGGATTTTAGGACCCGTGGGCTGATGCCGTCAGGTCCAGTTGCAGAATCAGAGTCGAGGGTTGACAGAAACTTTACCACCTTGTCAGGAGGAAAGGACACGGAGTGCAGGAGCAGCTGGGTGGTACGGTAGATTCTGTTACGTGGTCCTCCCGGTAACTACCTGGTCTTGGTGACCCCCGGACCGTGGGAGGACCCCGCCAGAAAGATATCTGATTTATACGCGTTCGTAATGCAATCAATAGGAAAGACACAAACAATTCAGGTCAATAAGCAACCCCACACCAAGGATCCGGATCAATTAATAATATATTCTCAATCCATCAACAACAATCAACAATCCATCAGCAATATTACTAAGATGGCCATCTCATATATTTCCCCCCTCTCCCCACTCACGACCCCTCAATAGTCACTGTCCCTCACAATGTCTCTGGGCCCCTCCAGACCAAGGTGAAGGTCGACTTCTCCGCACACGGGCGGTTAAACGGACCCCTGGCTGACGTGCTCCAAACGTGCACGTCGCGTACCGGGAACAGCTGCTGCAGCGCACACCTCCTTGCAAAGCAAAGCGGGCAAAGCAAAGCGCGGCTCGCAAAGCGTGCGAGGCCCAAGGTGCGACCCATACACGCCCTCGGAGGCGTCGAGGCGAACAGTGCCGGATGCTTGGTTCCTTCCAGGAAGCCACGGCAACCTGACACGTAACAGGCAATCACCCCGCGCAGGTAACTCCTCTCGCCAGACGGGCTTTTCAAACTCAGCATTCCCAACGCTAATCAATATCGACCCCGCTCGCGTCGGAGCTGGGCGAGGAGCAGAAGATGGCCGCTTTCTGCCGGACCTCGTCTCTTTTCTTCTCCTTCCGGTTCAATATCCCGTTTCCGGTCTCCTGTTATCCGGAGCCTCTCTAACCATTTAACCACAACAACCTTTAATAGAATAAACATTAATAAGCAAGGACATGAATAGTAATTCACCTAAATCCGGGATCCGTAACACTCCCCCCCTTCAAGAAAGAAAGTTTGAACCCCGCGAAAACTTTCTGGGCCGGCCAACTTTGATAAACAAACTCGATACCCCAAATCATCAGTTCCCCCCGGGCACAATTATCGCATCTCAAAAATAAAGCAACAAACTTTCACCAAAACCACCCAGAGATTCCAAGGCAATTCCCTCTAGACCAAGCGTCAACAACTTCTAGTTGCTCTTGGATGGAGGCCCAGCTGAGTACTCACTACATGGACGCCTTAAGGAATGTGGGGTTCACGGTTAGTCCGGGGAGGAAAGTTCATTACATGGACGCCTTTAAGAACGTGGAGTTCACGGTTAGTCCGTGCAGGAACGTTCCCTACCAGGACGCCTTTTAAGAACGTGGCGTTCACGGTTAGCCCGTGTAGGAGCCCAGGCTCGGCGGCTCCGCCGTATATAGAGTGCTTCAACTTCTCCGGACTCCTAACAGTTACGGTGGGACCCCTTGTCCCAGCAGTCACCTGACTGGCGGTCTCCTTCTCGGCCAGTCCTCTGCCAATCATTCTTTCGGGAGATGCCGTAACTCTGGGAGCCTCCATAGTAATATCGGCTGCTGCCAACACCAAAACTACCGCCAAGTGGTCCTCTTCTGTAGACCTCTCGACGCCTATGAAATGCCTTCCCTACTGTTATGGTCCGACCCTCCAAATCCTTACCATTCCAATTCTTCTCTGCCTCCCTGGCGTCTTTTGTGCTTACAAACGTGACAAAGCCGAACCCTCTTGACCGTTGCGTTTCCCTGTCTTTTACCACCCGCACTTCCACCAGCGGCCCATATCTGTTGAAGACAGAGGTCAGAACTTCTTCCTCTGTGTTGAAGTTCAGTCCCCCTACAAATAACTTGGCACTTTTGTCGCCATCCCGAGCTGGGGTGGTGTTATTTCCCCTGCGGTGCTCTTTACCCACCCTCGGGTTACCATAAATTTGCCCCCAGGCCAAATCATTCCCGATAATCACAGATACTCCCTCTACAGGAAGCGTGGCTTGTAAACCGACGGTGACCGGTCCTGACACCAAATCGGATTCCAAATGGATAACATGAAGTGGGGCACTAACACAGCCACCGATCCCTTGTAACCTTGTAACCGATCTCGGACGAGCCCCCAGCCTTCCTCAAATTAGTTCGGACCTCCAAGTTAAAATGTTTGGCCAATTTCAAGAGGTCCGATTTTAGTAACGCTCGGAACTGTGCCTCACTCGGGATTACCGCAAAGTTCTGTGCCACAAACGCCATGGTGCCTATCGTTAACACCTGTTACCCTTCCCCCAAGACTTTACCACAATTTCCCAAAAATTTACCAATTAATAATTAATTAATAAATTTTAATTAATAACAATATTATTTTATTATTTATACAATTTTATATCCCGGACGAGCCCCCAATTCTGTTACGTGGTCCTCCCGGTAACTACCTGGTCTTGGTGACCCCCGGACCGTGGGAGGACCCCGCCAGAAAGATATCTGATTTATACGCGTTCGTAATGCAATCAATAGGAAAGACACAAACAATTCAGGTCAATAAGCAACCCCACACCAAGGATCCGGATCAATTAATAATATATTCTCAATCCATCAACAACAATCAACAATCCATCAGCAATATTACTAAGATGGCCATCTCATATATTTCCCCCCTTTCCCCACTCACGACCCCTCAATAGTCACTGTCCCTCACAATGTCTCTGGGCCCCTCCAGACCAAGGTGAAGGTCGACTTCTCCGCACACGGGCGGTTAAACGGACCCCTGGCTGACGTGCTCCAAACGTGCACGTCGCGTACCGGGAACAGCTGCTGCAGCGCACACCTCCTTGCAAAGCAAAGCGGGCAAAGCAAAGCGCGGCTCGCAAAGCGCGCGAGGCCCAAGGTGCGACCCGTACACGCCCTCGGAGGCGTCGAGGCGAACAGTGCCGGACGCTTGGTTCCTTCCAGGAAGCCACGGCAACCTGACACGTAACAGGCAATCACCCCGCGCAGGTAACTCCTCTCGCCAGACGGGCTTTTCAAACTCAGCGTTCCCAACGCTAATCAATATCGACCCCGCTCGCGTCGGAGCTGGGCGAGGAGCAGAATATGGCCGCTTTCTGCCGGACCTCGTCTCTTTTCTTCTCCTTCCGGTTCACTATCCCGTTTCCGGTCTCCTGTTATCCGGAGCCTCTCTAACCATTTAACCACAACAACCTTTAATAGAATAAACATTAATAAGCAAGGACATGAATAGTAATTCACCTAAATCCGGGATCCGTAACAGTACAGAGAGGGATGGGTTTGGGACACAAGATTTAGAGGCAAACACAGAGTTGAGGCATTCAGCCTCAACACTTTGTTTCACCAACAATTTATTACATTTGTTGTACAAATCTACACCTCATGTTATTTAGTTGTTTGTTTAATGGCTGTAATTACCCTGCGCTCGCGAAGCGAAAAGCGGGGTTAAGCATTCAGGTACGTACGTGTGCCGTGTGCTGTGTGCCGTACGTGTGCCGTGTGCCGTGTGCCGTACGTGTGCCGTGTGCCGTATGTGTCTGCATTTAAAAAATTCATTTTCTCGGCAACCGTTGGTCTGATTGACATGGAATTTTCACCATAGGAGCGCCTCCTCCTGTAGAATATTTTGATGATTATTATGACGTCATATTTCACGTGGTACAGGCGCCATCTTGGAAAAACTTCGCACCTCTATATCTCTGAAACCACTCCATGGAAAAAAATTGTCAACTACTTCCCATGGGGAATAAGATATTTTAGAGATGATGTCATGGGTACCTTCGTTATGACGTCATAATTCGACAAGTACAATTCTTATCCGAGCATTTTTTTTTCCCAGCAACTGTTGGTCTGATGGACACGAAATTTTCACCATCGGAGCGCCTCCTCCTTGAGAATATTTTTATGATAATCATGACGTCATAGGTCATGTGATACAGGCACCATCTTGGGAAAAACGAAAAATGTTGTACCTCTATATCTCCAAAACCGCTGCATGGAAAAAATTTAAACATGGCTCATTGTGAAGAACTCAATATGGGGAATAAGTGTTAACGATGATGTCATTGGTGCCATAATTATGACGTCATAATTCGACAGGGACAACGCTTATTCTGATCGGTTTGAAATATATTGAGCGTGATCTATGCAACAATTATATTAGAGAATATAAATTTATGATGTCATCACTCACGTGGTCTGGCAGCCATGTTGGATCAAAGAAAAACAAAGTTCAAAAACAGAAGAGTTGGCTCGCAATAAGTTGACTGCGCAGGGTAAGTATTCAAGAATACCATCTAGTTGTGTAATGTGCTGGTCATTGTTTGTACGTAGGTGGTTTGAGATATTCCATGTCGTTTCAGTGAAATAATCCAGGAAATATGGAGAATGCCCAGTGTAAAATAAGGCGAATTCCAAGCAAACAATGAGATTCATTTAGTATTTTGGTGCTTAAGTTGTTAGAAAAAGTAAATGAAATTACAGTTTGCCAACCTCGAGTTCAAATCCAGTTTCCAGAGCAATTATCGTTTTGACAACATTGCGGGAAGTTACCAGTAAACTTGAATGGCTGGCATTCAAACATCTCTCTTCGGATAACTTTTGCAATATTAGCCATCTTGCAAGACTTCTGATTTATAGTCCCTAACAAGATAAGCGTCACACTGCATCTGCCGCATACTCTCGGGGAATACAAAGCTCACACGTTTACCGTCTGACTGTTCTTGGACCCCACTTTCTGTGAAATATTGAAGCAGCTCAACCTTCAGACGCGTTTTGTTTTTCATAATTCGAAAGCCGAATTCTTTCAGATGCTCATATAATAATGGCTAATGGGAACATGTAGGTTCCCCCACAGTGGAATCTTCGATGCAATCTACAGCTCCAGTAAAAATCTGTGCCATTGCTATTTTCTCTCCTGTTCCAGATGATGTTGACGCACAGATAGTGAGTACGGTACTTCCTCAAGCAACTCAGGTGGTATTTTGGCTTCTATAGCCACAAGATCACCACCTGATATTTTCGAAAGCAGATCTGTGTCTGTCATTTCCATGTCCATGCCCATGGTCCTTAACGACTTGTCCACAATGAATGTAGTGAATTTGTGAAGAGTTTCACTGCTCTCATCCTCCCTAAAAATACACACACTGTTGTTTACTGCAGAGGGCTGACGTTTCGGTCAAGACGCATCATTTGAGTCCGTTGATTCTTTCAAATCTCTTTGCCGATGCACATTCTAGCGTTGAATTATTGAACTTTTGGTGACAAGATTAGGCCTTTCACTCACTCACCGCAGGCAGGTTGGTGGTCTTTCCGTCTTCTACCGACTCCTCTCTGGCCTTGCCCCCCCAGCTCTCTCTGGGCTCTGTCCCCCAAATATTCCTACAGGTCGCACAAGATCTGCCTGCAACCCTCTTATGGTTAAACTGCCAAAATCAAGACTTTCTGCTCACCTTCACTCCTTCATTCCTCTTTTCTCCCACCTCTGGAACAAACTCCCTCACTCTCTTCAATCCCACTCCACCCTCCAGGTCTTTAAAACAGCTGTTCGCCACCATCTCTTATCCTCCCCCATCCAAAACCTTGATCTTTTCTACCCCCGCTAATTTCGGTCCCCTTGTGTTTTATACCTCTCCCCCCCCCCCCCCCCCCCTTCCCACGCCTCCTCCCCCCAAGCCCTCTCCCTCCCACACTTCTCCCTGCTCTCAAATGTTGTGGTTGTGTGCTTCCCCTTCTCTCCCCATCTTGTCTTCCGCTCCCTCTTTTTGTATATTTTGTTTGTCTGGTTGATTTGTTTGTGAAATAAATGTTAGCTCTTTCACGAGCCTCGATTCAGTATACAAAAAAAAAAAAAAAAAAAAAGATTTATGCCAGAATGCACCATTTTCCAGGAGTACTTGTACAGTAACACTCCCAATGCTGACTGATGGGTACTGAATCAAGAGCATGGAATTCTTCACCATTCTGCAGAAAATCCGCCGATACGTCGAAGCGATTCTTCATGGGACAACGCAGCTCTTCAGAAGTCTTCTTCTGAGAGATGGTGCAACGAAGCCAACCAATATTGGAAGCCAGGTTGAGTTACGTTAAAGCGGAACACACAAGAGCTAAGGATAAAACGTCGAGAAACACATGCATGTGATAATCATTAGGTGATTAACAACTCTAATTAGGTAATTACCATGATTACAATGATTCCATAACAACCCCATATTAGCTAAATATTTAATTTGAGCAGGAGAAACAAAACTGCTTCATTTGTTGGGAGTAATCTTTGAGATTTTCAGTTTTTATATATGAATACGTGGAAATAGTTAAGAGGATGTCGTTATGACATCATTTTGACGTTTTACGTACATTTTCTTCCTTATTCAATCTCTTCTTTCCCGCAGGAGTATATTTTCTGAAAGTATGATCCAGTGTGAGTTTCCAGTGATCAGATTGCACATTTCCCATTTATATAACGATCTTTGAACTAAACTACACACTTTAGTAAATGCATTTGTAAAAATGACGTCATATTGACGTTATGCTTTAAAAAAAAGATTGCAGCCATGGATTTTCCGACATTATGGTTCCATGTGATGCTTCAGGGAAAAAATGACACTTTTGGCCTCCGTGTGACAATAATTTCACTGAGCCACCTAACTAAATGCTTTCCACCGTTACATAATAAATCCATACATGGTATCGTCACAAAGCACCACAAGAGAAGAGCATTTAAGTCTGTTTATAAATACAAAATTATTACAAAAAATGGCCCTGGAGGTAGAACAGACATCTATCTAGAAAGGAGGACATTAGGAAACCACAGGCAGTAAGCGTGGAACCTGGATTCATCTTTTCGAGGACATGCTATGGCAGCACATGCCACTAAATTCTTGAGCAAAAAAATAGATCACAAGGCCTCAGTAGAATGCACTTAGCATTGTCATATTAAAGCACTCACTTGTAATGAATACGAGATCGATTTGTCCCATCTCTCAGTGCAGTTTTCCTGCATATTGGGCAAGAGAACTGAAGCGATGCAAGATCTCTGTGCATACAATTCCAGGTCATGGATAGGCACTGTGCTTGCTTAGCCAAAATGGCTGATTGGCTATGGACCAGTGTAAGACGACATTTTCAATGCATTTGCTCACAGCGGTGATAAACTAAATTAATTCTGCTTCGAAGCTGGGCGTGTGAATGTGCTCTCTCTGCCTTCACGTATGCTCATCACATTCTTTCAGAGTGAAGTTGAATAAGACAGATCATTAGACCTCTGCAACAAAAGAGCGAGAGAGAGGAGAGAAAAAGCTTGCTTTGAGTCCAATTTTCATGTTTGTAGTTACAGATAAAATCCCAAAATTTTGGTTTCTTATTCTTCAATGTACATTAATTCAATGGCATCAGAATAGCCCTCACTTGCATCATACTTTGTATATACCAGTGCAGTGGGCATGCTTACAGGCTGCAAGCAGATACTGTGGCACATCCTATGTGCAAACATAATAAATACAACCTTTATATATTTGGTTGAGTGGATTGTGAAAGATCTTCAGATATTTAATGAAGTGGATTGCGCTAGTTTTCTGCAGCAGCTAAATAACTCAAATAAATCAAGGAGTAGTCAAAGAAGAACCATTTCGATGTACATAAGTAGAGGACATGTTTAGCCCGAATGTCGGATTAAGCTCGTACGGTATATTTGTGGTCATACAAGGATAGCCGTGTGTTAACTAGAGTAGGGATTTATGTTAATTCCCCAGGTCGTGAGACCTGGTGATTTATCCTTTGTCCCTTATTGCACGACACCAATAGACACTAGGCAGGCCCAAAAGCACTACACACACAAACTAAATTCCCCCCACAATAAAACTCACCGGAAGTGCAGGCAGGAAGCGCCCATGCATTGCACCAACATGGCGATAAAACATTGCTCAGGCAGGCCGGGAGCCACGCCTAAGAAGGACTCGCTATTGGGCCAGGTGTCGACCAACGGGAAGGCCAGGGTAAGGAGGGACTCGTGATTGGTCAAGGCAGGGGCAAGAAGCTGGCCACTGATTGATGGAAGGAAGGCCGAGGGGGAAGCAGAGCATCGATTGGCCCGGTGCGAACGATGACGTCAGGGGCAAGTAAGAAGCGGCACGCTGATTGGTGGAGAGGACAGCTGACGTCACGAGACAGCCAATAAAAGAACTGGCTGGCCGGCATTTTCCTTCTTCTCGTTTTTGGATCCCTTTGTGCCCGGACCTTTTCCCTCTGCTGCCTCTTGGATTTCTTTGCCCTCAACCTCTTGCTCCTCTCGTGCACCTCTGCCCTCAACTCTTGCTGCTCGTGCCTGCGTGCGTGTGTATGCTTTCGAGAGTACGAGTGCTGTGGCGTGAGATGGACCATGCAGCGAGGCCTGTTTTTGCGCCAACATCGGGCAGTTTTCCCGCCAACCGGAGCCGCGTCGGGACTGCGAGCTTGGAGCCTGACGATCCCTGACATACCAACTGAGTTGAGCTAAGTCCCCACAATAAAACCACACACTATTATTTTCTTTTCTAATCCTCTGTGTCTGTGTGCAAGTCTGGTGTGTGGGATCCCAAATTAGGAATATAGTTTTTATCATCGCATTTTTCCTGTCCCCGATATTCTAATAATAAATCCTTTGTTATTTTCTCGATACATTTTACATCGGGTTTGGTGTGAGTTAATTTCTTTGCAGGTTTTGGAACTGCCTGGCGACATCGTGTCAGGTAAAAGCTTCCAGCTTATTTTTCTTCTTTCTTCCTCCCGCACATATATAGTGAAATCTGTATTTGAACTGAACGCCTTTGGAGTTAAAGCTGGCTTTGGCTATCCGTGATTTCCCCGGTTTTAACCAAGGGGGAGTCATGCAACAATATATATGTGTGTGTGTGTGTATGTATATATATATATATATTGTTGTGGTTTTGTAAATAAAGGCAACCCCCCTATAGTTAGTTGCACCACAACATGTAGCCTCGCTTAGTTAGTTATCTCTTATTAAATGGAAGTATAGTCTCCTTCCCAGTGTTCGTATGCGTTGAGGCAGGTAGAGAAAGGGTAGGCCTCATTTAAGCCTGGAATGCCATGTCATGGGCCTAGGGCAAGTCTAGGAGGCCCGAGGGAGGAGCTAAAGGGAGGCGCCAATAACGGCGGCCAATGGGAGCTAAAGGGAGTGGCCAATAACGGTGGCCAATGAGAGCTAAGGGGAGTGACTAATGAGGGGCTATCACGACACATGACCCGTGGAGGCCCGTGGAACATTCTGGTGGGGCTCCGGGGGATATAAAACCTGGCCCAGACCCCCAAACCCTCTCTCTGGCCCTGGACTCTGGCAGGACGATCTCTCTGGCTCTGGATTTGATTTGGTCGCTCTCTGGATTCGCACTCTGAACACGCTCTCTGCCCTGACGACCTCTGCCTGGACTCCCTGCACATGCGCTTTGCCTCGCTGACTTTGGGACACGATCCATGGATTCCCGTTACGTGCACGACTGTGATCGACGTCCCCGCCGCGAACATCCTCGGGGGGACCCGCCCAACGAGCCGTCCAAGCGAGCTGCACCAAGCGGCCGCACTTTGTGCGCGTCCCCCTCTTCCTCCCCTTCCCCGAACGAGTCTGAGGGCCCTTGTCCCGGAACGTAAGTAAGGCTGTTAAGGTTCTCCACTGTCCCTTTTCTATCACCATTGTACATTTGTGAATAAATCCTGTGGTTTGTTTCCAACTTGGCCCTCTTCATCACTTCACCATTGGCCGAGCATTGCACGAGTTAAAACCGCTCGATCGGGTTCATAGTGATTCACGGCACGAGTTACGCGACGCACAAACCGCTCGGGCGTACCATACCAGCGTGACTCGTGCGAGGTTCAGCCCCCGTTCTCACGGCGGCGTGTGTCGAAGGTACTCGGGTTGTGACCGGTAACCCTTCCACGCGTTAGCTGTGGGTTCGGCGGCTGGAATTGCTTAGCAATCCGCCCCCACGAGTGTAGAGTGGGTAGCGGCCTCGTGGACTCGAAGCTCGAGGAGGAGCAGGGCTTAACCCCCCCTCAGTACGTCGACGAGCTCGAGATCCGCAACAATATATATATATATATATATATATATATATATATATATATATATATATGTATGTATATATTTTTGTATACAAGATCGAGGCTCGTGAAAGAGCTAACATTAATCACACAGAAAGACAAACCGACACATAAAACATATAACATGGGGAGGAACACAAACACAACATCTGAGAGCAGGGACATCGAGAGATCTGTGGGAGGGAGAGGGCTATGGGGGGGGAGAGGCATGGGAAGGGGGGGGGGCTGGGAGAGGTATAAAACATATGGACACTGCCAGGACTTCCAGGAAAGAAGTTGGAATTTCATACAAGGTGGATCTGGGGTGAATTAGTGGGGGTAGAAAAGATCAAGGTTTTGGATGGGGAAAGATAAGAGATGGTGGTGAACAGCTGTTTTAAAGACCTGGAGGGAGGAGTGGGATTGAATGGAGTGTGGGAGTTTGTTCCAGAGGCGGGAGAAAAGAGGAATGAAAGAGTGAAGGTGAGCAGAGAGCCGAGATTTCGGCAGTTTAACCATCAGAGGGTTGCTGGCAGATCTTGTGCGACCTGTAGGAATATTTGGGGGACAAAGCACAGAGAGAGCTGGGGGAGCAAGGCCGGGGAGAGGAGTCGGTTGAAGACAGAAAGATTCTACAGATTCTTCTACAGATGTAGAAGACAGAGAAATATTGTTGCGGATCTCGCCGCCGGCCTTCTCCACCTTCTCCCCTTACCAAGGGGGGATTAGTCCCCTTGTCTTTGACTGGCCGACAGGACCCGGGACCTATGACGTCCTTCCCGGACAGCGCGAAATAGGGTATTAGGACTAGAATCGCTATTACCTAATTACTCGCGCTGCCCTGAAACGAGGAAATAAGCCCCGCACGAATCACGCGTGTTGAGATGCCGAGCGGTGCGTACACGCGATCCGTGCCGTTTATATGGTGACCTCAGTTCTAGCGATCTTATTCGTGCCACGCTTAGTCAAATGGATAAATCACAAGAGCGGTCGAATGGGAAAAGGAAGAACAGGTTTATTTACACTATACAGGGATTCCAGAAAAAGGGGACACAGTGCAGCCTTAAAACAGTCTTAACTTACTACCCAGGACAAACGGGCCCGTCACACACACAGACACACTCACACGGGGCTTGCAGCTGCAGGATGATGTTCACCAAGTCCAAGGATGGCTCTCGTGCATCTCCCTCCAGTCTCCGGCTCGTCCCGTGCAGATGGTAAGGAGAGGGGCAGGAGCTCTCCGCATGTCGTTTGGCGCACAAGGGTTAAACGGGGCGATTGGGTAGGGTGCGGACTCTGGCGGTTAGCGGCGATCACTGGCAGCTATTACCGCGTTTACTCGTGTGGCTGAGGTAGGCGCTATTCGCCACCGGCGCGTCTGGCTGCAGCCGTGTACTCAACGCCTCTTCTTCCTCTCCTCTGGTGCGTACGTTATACTCGAGATATAGTGCAATGCCTCCAAAGCGAGCGATGCGAATCAAGTTCTTCAAAATCCTCTTGATCAACAAGTCCTCTCACGTGCGCTCTCCCCTTGCGAGTCCTGACCAAGTCCTTCGCTTCAGTCCTTCCAAGGGCTTTGTGCAATCACTTAAAAAGGCACGCCCCACGAACCTTCTATAACTCACCAGACGCACCTCTCCACGCCCCCTCACACCATGCCGTTAGAGCCCTGGTTGGCTGGTGGCTCTTACTGTCATCGCCTCTGACGTTCCGCCTCGACGCCGCCCCACCCCGACCCCGCGCTCCTCCTTCTTAGGCCTACCTCGTGTTACTCGACTAGTGAGCGAGCAAAGGGCAGCGAATGCTGCGGACAGCCAAAGCGTAACAAATGGGATTTTGTATGCCGTCGAGATTACTTGATTACAAACCCCCTGTCTGTATAAAAGCAGTTTTGGGACAGACTGTTATTACACCCTCTGAAGCATTATTTGGACAATATTGCACTGCAGGAAGTAGTATATTGGAAACTGGAGGAAACTCTGACAGGAAGAGGTCTGGCAGACCAAAAGCCACAACAGAATCAGAAGACAAGTTTCTGAGAGTCAACAGCTTACGTGATAGGCGGTTCACAGGACAACAGCTTCAAGCACAGCTTAACAATGGTCAAAGTAAGTAAGTCTCAGTTTCAACTGTGAAGAGAAGACTTCGAGCTGCAGCTTTGACAGGTCGAGTGGCAGTAAGATAGCCATTGATAAGATGACAAAATAAGAAAAAGAGGCTTGCCTGGGCCATGAAGCACTGCCAGTGGATTACTGAAGACTGGAAGAAGGTCTTACGGACCGACTAATCAAAATTTGAAATCTTTGGTTCATCACACAGGGTTTTTGTATGCCGTCGAGTAGGCGAAAGGATGGTTCCTCATTGTGTGACACCAACTGTCAAACATGGAGGAGCAAGCGTGATGGTCTGGGGCTCTTTTGCAGGATCCAGAGTCAGCGACTTGCACAGAGTGACTGGCACCCTGAACCAAAAGGGCTACCGCAGCATTTTGCAGCGCCATGCAATACCCTCTGGTATACGCCAAGTTGGTCAGAGGTTCATCCTACAGCAAGATAATGACCCTAAACACACCTCCAGGCTATGTCAAAACTACCTTCGAGGAAAAGAACAAGACGGTAGGCTTCAAATTATGGATGGTCAGCACTGTCTCCAGACTTAAACCCCATCGAGCTGGTTTGGGATGAACTGGACAGAAGGGTGAAAGCAAAGCAACCTACAAGTGCAACACATTTGTGGGAACTTCTGCAAGTGTTGAGAAGAACTTCCCGAACAATATTTGATTTACATTGTAGAAAGAATGCCTCGAGTGTGTTCAGCGGTTATATCTGTAAAAGGTGGCTACTTTGCTGAGTCAAAATTTTAAATTAAATTTTGTTAAACAAAATGATTCTATGATTTCTTTTTTATCTCCAAATGTTTATTTGTTCAATGCTTAATTTCAGAGTACATTGAGACATTTCAGAGTACATTTCAGAGTACATTTCAGTAACCCTGGTGTTGGGCTAGCGGCTAGGGTGCCGGCTTAGGATCCAAGGATCCTGGGTTCGAATCCCGGTCGATTGCTGAATTAACGCCAGGGGGGTTGACTCAGCCTGTCATCCTTCTGAGGTCGGCTAATTGAGTACCAGTTCACTGGTAAATTCCCTGTTTGTCGTTAAAGGCGGCAAAAAGGGTTGGCGTCAGGAAGGGCATCCGGCCGTAAAACATTGCTTCAAAAAGGGGACCGAAAAACAACAACAACCACGGTCCCCGAAAAAGGCCAACCCCCGCTTTGCGGGGAAAAATGGCCTCTAAAGGTGGTTAAATTTTTTTTTATATTGAGACATTAAACTGCGTAAATTTCAATAAAAACTGGAAAAATTGAGGTGTTCTAAAACTTTTGATCGGTAGTGTATATATATATATATATATACTAAAACCACCATTTAGAGGCCATTTTTCCCCGCAAAGCTGGGGTTGGCCTTTTTCGGGGACCGTGGTTGTTGTTGTTTTTTGTCCCCTTTTTGAAGCCAATGTTTTGTGGCCGGATGCCCTTCCTGCCGCCAACCCTGTTTGTCGCCTTTTTACGACACACAGGGAATTACCAGTGAACTGGTACTCAATTAGCCGACCTCGGAAAGATGAACCTGCTGAGTCAACCCCCCTGGCATTAATTCAGCGATCACGAACCTGCTGAGTCAACCCCCCCTGGCGTTCATTCAGCGATCGACCGGGATTCGAACCCAGGATCCTTGGATATCGTAAGCTGGCACCCTAGCCGCTAACCCAACACCAGGCTAATATATACTTAATAGTATATATATATATATATATATATATATATACTATTAAGTTGTAATTAGTATCTGGCTTTGACACCAATATTATTTTTTTATTACGGATCCTAGGCATCAACAAGCCACATATATGTCGCAAACAGTTTCAAATGGAGCACCTCACTTCCATTCTGCATATGAATTGCATCAGATGTGACTTGTTGCCTTTGGCTTGCCGGTTCATGACAGAAGATGCCTTTTGCATTTTTGTCATCTCCACCCTCACCCTGTTTAGAATCCCGTGTGGGCACGGCAAGTTGCTGGTGTATTGAATATCATAAGTGAGGGATATTGACCGCAATGCAATTATTTTGAACACCCTTCAATTAATTTTATGCATGTGCACCAGTAGCACATGTGTGACGTCATTATGCTATTTTCCCCCTCAATGTGTGTTCAAAAGAGATGAAGCACTTGAAGGTGCAGGGGAAAAATGGGCTAAAGATTGCTCGTCCTTCCCTTGCCCCCTCCTAATCCGTAACGAGTACATTTTACACGAAAAACCTAATACTCATAATGGCTACACTCCCTAATGGATTGCGTTTTTATTTAAGTGGTACTCTTTTCCTCCACAGGCTTTGTGTGTGAGTGAATCGGTGGCTGTTAGAGTACCGTATTTCTAACTCCATCAGGTTCTCCAGACACTATCCTCCCTGCACATCCTTGGGATTCCAACCGAGAAAACCTGAAACGTGAATTAGGACAGCCCCATGATGACATCACCAGCATAATCTGCCTGAGATTCATATAATTATGTTTGGTATTTGAAATATCTGATGTCAATGATAATTATTTATCATTAAGTTAATCTCGGCAATCAACACCCTTTGCACATTACCTTGTAACCCCATACCACAATCCCATTTAACCATTTGTCGTGTCTGGTTTACGAGTTGGCTTTCTTAGTACTCTGATTTTGCTTTATTTATTTTTATTTTTCATTTACACCGAAACGACAACCAATGATCACTCGAAACCCATTCACAATGAAGAGAGTAAGTGTACTTTGCGCTGTGCCTTGACTCTTTTAAAAGAATCATGTACCATTAATGATGTACGTCGGTGTTCAAAAACTTTCGACTTCGATGCCGTTTCCCTTATTCTCCAAAGTTTCAAAAAAATTCCAAAATCAAGACTCTCTGCTCACCTTCACTCCTTCATTCCCCTTTTCTCCGGCCTCTGGAACAAACTCCCTCACTCTCTTCAATCCCACTCCTCCCTCCAGGTCTTTAAAACAGCTGTTCACCACCATCTCTTATCTTCCCCCATCCAAAACCTTGATCTTTTCTACCTCCATTAATTCACCCCAGCTCCACTTATTTTTGAAATACCGACTTATTTCCTGGAGGTTCTAGCAGTGTCCTTGTGTTTTATACCTTCTCCCCCCCCCCCCCCCCACACCCATTCCCATGCCTCCTACTCCCCCAAGCCCTCTCCCTCCCACAGATCTCCCGATGTTCCTGTTCTCTGCTGTTGTACTTGTGTGCTTCCCTCTCTCTCCTCATCTTGTTTCCCGCTCCCTTTATTTGCTCCCTTTATTTATTTTTGCTCCCTTTATTATTGCCCGCTCCTTTCATTTGCATAAGTCAGCCAGGCTGTCTTTGTCTACTTGTGGTGCTTGGACAGGGTAATGAAGAAGTCTCTGAACAAAGACCCACAAAGGGAGCGCAGCCTGTTGGATGGGCTCCTGGTGCTGTGCCGTACACATTGCATGCAAAACTTGCCGTGAACCGTGAGGTCCAGGACGAATCCCAAGCTTACGTGTGTCCCGGACTGGAAGCAAAATGGGTTAAAGTGATTGGAGCAACCTCACCATGTCAACGGTGCATTCCTCCATTGGCGCTTCGCATGCTTCGGTCATGTTCGTCGATTTCCTTGCCGTTGTTTTTTCTCGCTCTGTGGCTCCGCCAATCTGTAATGGTCCCTCGGGCCTCGACTTAAGAAAGGATGTGCTGCTCCATGGTGGGGACACCCGGAGATGCTCAAGGCGATCCGTTCGCTCTGAAACATGAACAGAGAAATGCGTGCGCTTTGTCCGCCATGACTCAAAGCTCGTCTCTGAACGGAGAAGCTGACGAAACACCGAAGGAAACGTGGATTGGCGATGATGTTAAGCTTTCTGCGGCGTTCAGATTCATTGGCGAATCTAATGGGATTGGTTTTTGTTGGAATCTGTAATATTCTGAAGTTCTGGATTTTGTGAAAGGATTTCTCTTGTTAATCTCACAAAGGCCACACATCTGCATGCATATTGGGCCTACAGACGGACGAATGGTGGTTTAGCAGGCATAACATCTAAAGGTTAGGAGTATTTACTCAACTGTTCAAATTCAAAGCAACATGGTATTCTCTCTCTCTGTGGTCATGTATATTTGACGACATGAATATATGATGAGAGCATGGTAGAGATTCTATGCTGGCCCATTTGAGATGGGCAGGTTTCAAGGCTTGTGCCGGTCTCTGTTGCTTGGACATGACGTTTGGATGGAGAGTGGTGACCACAGAGCACAAGGCCCGTGGGACCTGCACTGACATCGCCGATAATAACCCAATTTGCATCCCGACTGTGGCTAACGGCAGGCCATGGCATGGTGGACATGCCATTTTGAATCCAATGGATTGCTCTGTGGCAAGTGTTGTGATCAGGTTACACTGTAGTAATGTAATTTTCTCCCATCCCAGTATCAGGTATTGCTTCATGCCGGCGTGCACAAACACAGCTTCGTGTTTTGGAAAATAACAGTCCTTTTGTTTATTTATTTTGGCAAAAAATGCATCCAATCTTTGCAAACGAGCGGCCAGGTACCTCGACTCATGTATGAGGAGTAGCTGAAGGAGACGAGACTTTTTTTGTTGTTGTTGTATACAAGATCGAGGCTCGTGTAAGAGCTAACATTAATCACAAAAACACGAACTGACACATAAAACATAAGATAAAGGGAGCGGGAGGCAAGATGGAGAGAAAGAGGGAATCACACAAGTACAACATTTGAGAGCAGGGAGATCTTTGGGAGGGAGAGGGATTGGGGAGAGGAGGCACGGGGAGGGGGTTCGGGGGGGAGGGGGGGGATGCAAGACTTTATACTGTTGCGAATATGGAATTTGGCCTCCATATCCGCTTGTAAATATTCCCCTATTTTCCCCAATACTCCCCAACTATCCCCAATCCCCCATTCCCTAGTCCCATTGTCTGTAAACAACAATCAGTAGAGCCGACCTTCCCCTTATTCCCCCATTAAATGTCGTGCCCAGGTCCACCGCACCACACGTAGACAACTTTCGGACATCTTGCTAGTTATTCTTAGTCTATGTCAGTTAAGGACTCGTTTCCATTAATTCTGACTCTTCGTTGCACCAGAATGTGATTATATGGCATCAGTAGTGAGTTTAGGACCTTTCCCATACCTCCTTCCATCTTCTTCCCCAACAATTACAACAACAACAGAGGAGATGGCGGCGGCGCGGGGGAGGATGCGTCCTCACACCGGCTCGATTAGCGCCATTGACCACGCGCTCCACGGGGTTACCACGGAGGGGCTGGCTGTCAGCTCCTCCTCAAGGGCGGAGCCTGGTAACCCCCCGCACCCAATCAGAAGGGCGGACCGATTCCATCTGGGGCGGCGCTAGCGAGCCGAGGGCGTGTCACTCCCCGCCAGATATACGTGGCGACTTACCGGAAGTGAGAAGAGATGCGCCCCCAGCTGGAGAAAGAAGTACCTGCGCGCGCTGAGTCAGAGGCGCCCCGCCTGAGAAAGAACGTTGCCTGCGATCGCTGAGAGGAAGCGAACCCGCCTGGGAAAGAACGTTACCTCCGAGCGCTGTGACCTCCCCGCATCTTTGGACCGGACCGAACCGTGTGGATTCTGCCCCGAGCCCAGGCGCACCTGGAGCCACCGATACCTGCCTTTCCCTGCCATCAACCCCCGTGTGAGTCAGCCGTTGTCCCGTTTATCTGTCGTCTGTCCGGGGTCAATATAAGAGTGTGTCTAAGTGCCTGTCTTCCTGTGATATACCTCTAGCCCCTGTAATCTAACCTTTCCGTACGAATATAATTGAGAATCGAAACATTGGTGTCTGTCATTATAATCCAGCCGGGTGTCTTCTTTTCCTTTATTGATCCAGCGTAGCGCGGCTCCGTCAACGTCGAGTATAATCGGGTAATTTGTGCGGACACGACGGCCATTCCGCTCGGCCCACCTTAACATCAAAGTCGTGTCTGTAACAATTGGTGTCGAGGAGTGAGATTCGGACCCGGGACTAAATTAGTTAGGCCCAAATTTTGGGAGGGAAAATCGAGCCGGAGCGCGTACGGCGCTCGACCGAATCGATTCGGAGCGCGGTCCCGCGGTTACTGCGCTCGCCGAAATTATAACGAAAAAAAAAAAAAAAAATTGGATTTGTTTTACGAAACTCGAATTTTGCAAGTCGCGCTATGGCGGATCAAGACGGCTGGGGTCCGGTAGGGGAGAGTGAAGCAGGGTCGGTCCAGGACCAAATTGAGACACGTGAGGAGAGCGAAACAGCGAGGGTAGCAAGCACGCAAAATGGCGCCTCGCTGGTCACCGCGCCGGCGACCGTGGCAGCGCCCCCGGTGGATTGGAACTTGTTTTTTATACAAATGAAGGCCCTTATGGCCCAGAATAATGAAGAAATGGCAAACAGAATGGGGAACCGGATGGATGCTCAGGGTGAGCGATTGGGAAACCAAATTGAAGAAATAACGAACGGAATGAGGGCCGATAGAGAGGCAAGGGAGCAGAGGGACAGAGACCGCAGGTTGGGCGAAAGGGTCCCAGGAGTGCGCGAGGAGGTGAGGCACTGTAAGGAGCACATGGAGAAGGAGGTGAGAAAGGGGACTGTAAAGTTACAAGGGGGCATAGAGGTCCTGACGCAGGAGGTGGAGCAGCTAACAGAGGGACAAAAAGAACTAACGGACCAGGTAAAGAGGAACACTGCGGTATTAGGAGGTTTAGAAGCGACACAAAACGACATAAAAAACGACTTAATAGCGACAAAGAGGGAATGTCAGATGGTACGTGAGGGACTGACAACGAGGCTGGACGAGGTGATAGAGGTAATGGAGCCGACGGACCGGCAGGTGAGGACGCACCTGGAAACGGTCAAGGTAGCCTTAGAGGATGAGCTTGAGGAGACGTACCGGGGAATAAAAGAGGTGAAGCAGAAATTAGAAGAAGTGGAAGGAGGGGTGAGCGAAATTAAGAAGCGACGGAGAGAGGATAAGAAAGAGATAAAAGAGGAGATAAAAGAATTGGTCCAGAGTCTGTGTTTGGATCGTGATGATGTGCTCATTAACCGGATGAGGGATTCGCAGGTGATGGAGGAGAAGCGAAGAGGAAGAGGACCCGGTGTAAGTGGTGACCAATATGGTCGTGCGTATGATGCGCCAGGGGATTTAAGAAGCTTGGGGGTCGAGATGGACCCGGGTGTTCGTGAGAGGCCGTTGGTGAAGTGTGCGACAGGTCTGGTGTGCGAAAAAGGAGGTGTGCAAGAAAGTCCGACTCTGGGGTGTGTGAGGAAAAAGTGCGTGCCAAGGAGTGAGGGTGCTGGCGAGAGTGAGTCGGTCGTAGCGCGTGTGCGAGGGGGCACATGGAAGCGCGGTGTGGTGAGTGTTACAGAGGATGTGATGGGAGAGTGTGCGCGAGAAAGGTGTGTGACGGACAGGTGCATGAGGAAAGAGTGCGCTGTCAAAGGCAAGGAAGAATGCACACCTGTGGTGAGTGTTACAGAGGGTGTGACGGGAGAGTGTGCGCGAGAAAGGTGTGTGACGGACAGGTGCATGGGGAAAGAGTGTGCTGTCAAGAGTAAGGGTGAGTGCGTTGTCAAGAGTGGTGGTGAGAGTAGTGAGAGTGACAAGGAGCGTGAGTTGGGTGTGACAGGTGCGCGAGGATGTACACCTGGGATGGAAGGATGCACACCTGGAATGGTAGAGCGTGAGTGGGAATGCACGCTGGAATTGGTGGTGAGGCACGTGGTTGGGTGTGCGAATGAGAGCACCCCTGTGATTGTCACAGAGGAGGTGACAGAGGAGGGGGCGCGAAGAGGTGTGTTAGTGAGGTGTGCTACCAACGAATGTGTGCCAAAGTGTTCGGTGGTCAGGTGTGTGACCAAGGCTGTGAGTGGAATGGGTGTACCTGGGTGTGTAAGGAACGGTACAAGGAGCATGGAAACGGCTGGATGTGTGAGCAAGGAACGGGCTGCGGGGTGTAAGCGTCCAGGTGAAGCATCGACGGTAACCAGGTTAGAGGTTAGGTCGACTTTTAGCCGAAGCGGGCCCTCGGTGCGTGCCGGGCCTCGCTTTGAACGGCCGCGTCCGTGCTCCACTAGGCGGAGCGGGCAGCCCGATAGAAAGGGTCGTCATGGCGACCACTTCTTGGTGAGACGTGCCGGCAGGTCGAGATCGGGCAATTGGATGGCTCCACGCCGAGGGGGTGCGTGGGATCTCGGCCCGGGTAAGCCCCCGTCCCTGCACCGAGTGCCGGACGTATCCAGCCGCTGGCACAGAACAACCCGCATTCATGGCTTGGCTTTACGAAGCCGGGCTTTGGACAGGAATTGGCGCACCGAGAGGCAGTAGTGAGTAGACTGGGTGATGAGGTTAGTGTTTTGGACCTAAAATTAGAGAAAAACAAAATTTGATGATTGGCAAGGGATTGGCAGTAGTGATTTGCAGATGATGGGCAGTGATTGGCAAATTTTTAATTTGTTGAAATTTGATGTGCAAAATTGGTAGTGAGAGACCCCCGATGTGGTGGGATGGCAAATCCACCATCCCTCACAGGTGGGGGCAAAGGAGCAATAGCTTATGGGGTGTATGGCAGTGAAAACTAGCCCGGGTGGGTTAGGATATGGTGTGTAGGGATCTAGCGAGGATTGACATTAGGTGACGTTAAGGTTAGTTAGTGACTGATACCTGTAGTGGGGACGCAGGTAGTTTAGTGTGGATGATAATGACGAGGGAGCGCAATAGTTTAAAGGGACGACTGGGAAGCGCAAGTTTCAGAGGGGAGTAGTTAGCTGAGATGATGCCGTGTGTGTGAGAATTGAACAGGTGTGATTGCACAGGTGTGCAACTGGACAGGTGTGTGGAGCAGTGTATGAGTAGTGAGTGTGTGGATCAGCGCGAATGCGCTTAGGGAGAGAAGGGTGCAGGTGGCACCAGGTGTGAGAGCACAGGTGTGCAGGTACAGGTGTGTGGAGAGAGTTGGAGTGAGTGGTACGGAGTGGTGTGCATGGTGCGAAGGTGTGGATGGGGGAAGAGTGGACCCCTTTCACGAGTACCCGGGGCGGGTAGTGTAAGTGTTAGGTAGAGGGTGCAGGTAAATTGTGGTTGGATATTGGCATTTGTGGTGCGGTTGCAGAATGGTATTGTGGATGGGTGCATTAGTGTTGTGGAAATGGCTGGGCGTGTAGCCTGTTAGTGCGTGTAGTTGGTTGGGCACTCCACCACTGTGAGGATGTCGGCCAGGTGAGGCCGCAGGTGGGCTCTGGGAGCCGGTAGAGTTGTGGATGGGGCCCGAGGATCCGGAGGATGGACCCGGGTAGCCCAGTGCCAGAGAGGGCACCGAGTGGGGAGAGTGCCAGAGGGCCTTCCCCAGGTAGTTAGGTTAGGGTAAGGAGCAGGTAAGCTCGGAGGCAACTGCAGTGGTGGAGGTGTGCAGGTGGGTGGACCCACTGGGAGAGGTACACGCCACAGCCCAGAAATTGTGCGAGGGCACCGGGAGATGAATCGGGGGAGTGAGACCCCAAATTGAAGAGCACCACAGTTTGGCCAATGGGAATTGGTTTTTTAGAACCCATAGGGTAAGAGGGCCAATGGTTTGGCCGGAGAAAGACCCCGGGTAGTGTAAAGTTGTTAAAGTCATTTAGGAAATAGTTAGGATTGATGAACCTGTCGCACCATACGCAGCCACTTACCAGTGGTGATGATGATGACTCCACACCTGTGTTTTCTTTGTTTTGTTGCAGGAAATGAGATTGCTGTGGATTTGTGAGACGCATCACGACGTGGATGAGACATTGGGGTGATTCCATCTCTCCCTCCTTAGGAGGGACTGATGATGAATTGGTGATGGCAAATTATGATGTTGAGTTGGAGATGGCAAATTATGATGTTGAGTTGAAAATGGCAAATTTGATTGGTTAGGAGGGAGAGAAGACGAATTTGGTATATGGGAGGAACGGGGAAGACAGAAGGGACGTTTGTGGATTTGTAAAGTAGATGTTTATGGGTAGTGTTGTGTTTTGTGGATACAGTAAGGGGTAAGGGAGGGGCCATGTAGGTTACCTGGTGGGGGGGGGGGGCGTACGGTAGGAACGTACCTGTCTCACCTGGTTCCCATGTGCCCCCAGTGTGCATTACCTTGCATTGCGTGCACTTTTGCGCCCTTACCACCTTACTCACTTGTCTGCTTCTTTTGTCTCCCACCTCCGAGGATCTGGCTTTGGGGTAGAGAGAGAGGAGAGAGAGGTGCTGGCTGCGCAGTTGTGGGCCTGCACTTTCGCTGTTTGCTGCCGGGATCGATACACCATATGGACCGCAATGTTTGTGGCCACCCACAATGGACCGCAGTTCGTTTGCGGCCAAGCACCACCCGGGGATGGACCTATGGGTCAACGTGGCACCTATGCCATACAGGTGAACCACTTTTAGTTAACACCAAGTGCACCACAAGAAGAGCAAGAGACACCTGCAGGGTTAGGGGTTGTCGAATTTATTTTTATTCCAATGAACAATGGTGACTGCACCGATTGGTGGTGGGGTGGTGCTTTTGATGCTCGGGAAGGGTGCTCTGCACGTTATTAAAGGCCGTCGGCCACAGAGCACTCGTGGGTTGGTGTATCGATGTTGGCAAGCGCGCTCTCTCTATGCATAACATCTGCATGTGTTCCTCCAAAAACAGGTCCTGGATCGTAGTGTAAATAGCAGCGTAGTCTTGTAAATAATGCTCCCTACCGGCTGTATGTGTAGTTTGAGAATTCTTTCCGGATTCGGTTATCCTGTGGGTGTGTTTCTGTGAGGAGAAGGGTGCAACGTCGCAGGGGGACATATTTACTCATTTGTGAACATCTGTAAAACTGTCGCACTCAGGGTAGAGTTAATAGTAGAGGGACTACATCTGAGTGCCACACTAAACTAGGTAAAAATTTATCGGGTCGGGACGCCCCGAGGGTAGAGAAGGGTGCAATGTTGCGAATATGGAATTTGGCCTCCATATCCGCTTGTAAATATTCCCCTATTTTCCCCAATACTCCCCAACTATCCCCAATCCCCCATTCCCTAGTCCCATTGTCTGTAAACAACAATCAGTAGAGCCGACCTTCCCCTTATTCCCCCATTAAATGTCGTGCCCAGGTCCACCGCACCACACGTAGACAACTTTCGGACATCTTGCTAGTTATTCTTAGTCTATGTCAGTTAAGGACTCGTTTCCATTAATTCTGACTCTTCGTTGCACCAGAATGTGATTATATGGCATCAGTAGTGAGTTTAGGACCTTTCCCATACCTCCTTCCATCTTCTTCCCCAACAATTACAACAACAACAGAGGAGATGGCGGCGGCGCGGGGGAGGATGCGTCCTCACACCGGCTCGATTAGCGCCATTGACCACGCGCTCCACGGGGTTACCACGGAGGGGCTGGCTGTCAGCTCCTCCTCAAGGGCGGAGCCTGGTAACCCCCCGCACCCAATCAGAAGGGCGGACCGATTCCATCTGGGGCGGCGCTAGCGAGCCGAGGGCGTGTCACTCCCCGCCGGATATACGTGGCGACTTACCGGAAGTGAGAAGAGATGCGCCCCCAGCTGGAGAAAGAAGTACCTGCGCGCGCTGAGTCAGAGGCGCCCCGCCTGAGAAAGAACGTTGCCTGCGATCGCTGAGAGGAAGCGAACCCGCCTGGGAAAGAACGTTACCTCCGAGCGCTGTGACCTCCCCGCATCTTTGGACCGGACCGAACCGTGTGGATTCTGCCCCGAGCCCAGGCGCACCTGGAGCCACCGATACCTGCCTTTCCCTGCCATCAACCCCCGTGTGAGTCAGCCGTTGTCCCGTTTATCTGTCGTCTGTCCGGGGTCAATATAAGAGTGTGTCTAAGTGCCTGTCTTCCTGTGATATACCTCTAGCCCCTGTAATCTAACCTTTCCGTACGAATATAATTGAGAATCGAAACATTGGTGTCTGTCATTATAATCCAGCCGGGTGTCTTCTTTTCCTTTATTGATCCAGCGTAGCGCGGCTCCGTCAACGTCGAGTATAATCGGGTAATTTGTGCGGACACGACGGCCATTCCGCTCGGCCCACCTTAACATCAAAGTCGTGTCTGTAACAATACATTAGAAAGAAGGTGATTATATTGGGGAAGTATAGTGATTGAAATTTCTGCGATAGGGTCTCATCAAAAGGTGAATGTGCAGCTGGAGTTGTTCGTTCCCCAAACCCAAAACCTTCTTCAAACCTCTCCAACCTCTCCTCTCTAACCTTCACCCACCCCCCCCCCAAAAAAACCTATTATAAGAAGTTCACGCACTGTTGATGTCGCTGGGAGTGGCACCACCATTCTACTCCCCACTCCACCTCTTCCATCCTTCCCCTCCACCACTCCACGCACCACCAGTGCAATTAAGTCGATAAACCGATATATTGAATTGTGTGATGTTATGATCCAGGCATGATGACCATGAGCCTCCTCCTGCAGCAAAGTTCCTTGTATACCCTTGTAATGCCTTTTGTTGAACTGCAAATAATATTGTTAATCTCGTGCCGAAGAGGATGCAAGACTATTGCAATGCCCCTATCTGTGTGTCTGTCTGTCTGTGTGTCTTTGTGTCTGTGTGTGCATTTCCATCAATATATTTTCGCTTTTAAAATGGTTTTCTTGCAAACACTTTTGCCGATCGATGTGAAACTTTAAACATATGAGGGACTCCCCATGGAGAATATTGCATTGCTAACTCTGACGCCATAGGTCACATGGTATGGCAGCCATATTGGTTTAAAGGGAAAAAATGGACATAATTTTCTCCAAAACCATTCAACGAAAAAAATTAAAGCTTGGCATATGTCATCAACTCCCGACAGCGTATATAGGGCGATAACGATGATGTCATTGGTATAATGTTTTTCAACCATAATTGGTTGAATTGAAGTCTTCATCCAAAAAATCTGAAACTTCATATACATATCTGATCTATGACCACATATGAGTGAAGAATTAAATTTATGACTTTCATAACCCAGCCAAGAAACTATGTGACATAATAGGTTGCATGGATGATACGGGTATATGGGCCATAATATCAATGGGCCATAATAGTAGCTCGTTCAGTTAACGATGGGATTTTTGTTCAGAATGAATGTGAGAGATGAGATTATCTGCTGTACGAGTGCCGGTCTAGTTTTACAAAGTTGACCTTTACTAATTTGGTAATTTACATTGTGATAAGGTAGCCATGCCATGCTGATCAGGTGTTAGTTGGCAGAAACATATTTACAGATTGGCCACTACACCTCTCTCACATTGGCACTGATGTAATATTGGGATATTTAAGTCCTGAAAGGATGTTTTAGATTTGCTGATGGAGCACATTGGTTTGATTCCCGACTCGATTATAACCCTTCGAATTGGTACTTCACAGGCATGGTGTTGCAGCAAAAACTGCACCGTCCCTTGGATGGACTTTTAGCTGGGGGCCCATCTGGTAGCAAGCTTTAAGCCTCAGTCACACTGGATCGTATGTTTTCTGGATCGTGCGATTGGTGGCAATTTGGCCGCGGTACGACCAATCGGCAATGTTTGCTACGATCTCCATTTGCGCTCGCATACTGTGATTGCTCTTAAGACTGGTGGTAGGTCATCGTACGATTGGTGGTACGCGTGGTCGTGCGATCACCAACGATTGGAGAAGATCGATCGCAAGATCAATCGTAGGTAATCGTGCGACTAGTGGTGGCGATCAGCGACCGATCGTACGATCAATCGTGGCGACCTGCGACCACTCGCACGATTGATCGCAGCCAATCGCAGCCAGTCGTGAGATGGGTCGCTCGATCAGATCTAAAGGCTCATGATCGTGCATCAGTAGTCACCTACCTATCAAGGAGTACACTTCGTCGAACTTTTCAAATGAAACTATAATTCGCTATGCCTCCCAAGAAGGGAGCTGTGGCCTGGCAGCTTAGTTCTGCACATTATTTTATTGTGTTAAAGATTTTACTTTGACAAAGAACTTTGTTTGTGTATATATGTATTGATTTAATTTGTATTTAAAATAATAATTTTTTCCATTGTAATATAAACCAGTCATTTATTACTCAGACCATACACACACAATAAAGACAACTAATTATTACTTTTTCTCCTGACATACCATGAAATAGCATGTTTATTGTACAAGTTCATTGCAAAATAGATATGCAAAAATAGATCATACACATAGCATATAATATATGATACACATATCTAAAAAAAAAAAAAAATTCCAACATTCACACAACAGATCCTAGATCATGTTATCCTGCCATGGGACACTGCCGACGTTGTTGTAGTAGTGCTTGAGGTAAACGCGCACAGCCTTGGCGAGCTAAAGACTGCGAGCTGCGAGCTAAAGACTGGTGGTACCACCAATCGTAAGGTCATGCAACCAGTCGGGACAGATCGTGACTGGTCGCACTACCGATCGTGAGGTCGTACGACAGGTGGCACCACCAATCGTCAGGTGGCAGGACCAGTAGCACGACCAATCTTGCGACTACTTGACCCGCGATCATGCACGACTGGTGGTGCGTCCATGCGCGACTGGTGGTACGACCATGTAAGACCTGTCTGCAACCTCTTACGATTTGGAATCACAGGTCAGAAGTTTTGAATATGACCATCGACCTTGCTGCGACTGATTTTGCTCTGGCGATCACCCACGACCTCTGCGACCAGTCGCGCGCTCTTTCTACGATTTGCCCGCGATTCCAACATTTTTCAGTCGCAGCTAGGTCGTAACCTGGTCGCAGGCCCGGTGTGACTGGGGCCTTAGCTGGTGGATAAGATTCCATGGTGCCATTTGATGAAGAAAGTAGGCAAGTTCTCACCGACATTCTGGCGAAATAAAGAAAAAAAATACTCTGCGTGTATCTATAAAACAAGATCCAATGTCTGTGTGTCAGTTTTGCATCTCCTCTCAAACGACTGGTTGCATCAAGTTGAAAATGGTATCATATTAATCGCAAAGGACCTGGGCAGTGCAGGGTCAAAAATTGATTTGGCCAAAAACATTTTCATTGTTCACATTGATTAATGGCCAGACAAAGCCAGTGTGAACTACATGTGACAAGTCGCGAAATGCTGCTGATTGGCTGTGTGAGGCTCATTACACTGTGATTGGCTTCTGGCATGCGAAGTCAATACACCCTTCGTATACCTGTTTCCCCGGTCTGAGAATCGCCAAAATAAAAAAATTACTGCTGCAACCAATGCAACAAAATATTGCTTTATATTTTATTTGATGCTGAAAACACAAACCCATTCCAAAAAGAATGTTAAATTTGGAATATCTACAAAAAACGGGATCATTCAATTAAAATTAAACGTGGAGTTGAATTAAAGTTATCGCCGTATTTTGAAAGGTTTTTATGCCTCCGTTGACGAAGTCGCCTGAGGCATTATGTTTTCAGGCTGTCTCCTTCCGTCCGTCCGTGATAGGTTTTCATTACCGAGATAACTTCAGAATGGCTGAAGGGATCTTTATCAAACTTGGTGCAGATATGTATAATGAGGTAAATATGAACTGATTAGATTTTGGGGTCACGAGGTCAAAGGCCAAATGTGAGAGGTCATATTAGGGGAAATTCCTGTTACCACGATAACTTGTGAACCGGCGATGGTATTCTGACCAAATTTGGTACACTTATGGAGAATTATATAAAGATGAACTGATTCGATTTTGGGGTCAAGAGGTCAAAGTTCAAAGGTCAAAGTCTGTAATAGGTCTATAACTTGAGAACGGCTGAAGTGATCTAATTCAAACTTGGTACACATACACGACATGGGCAAAAGTATGTGGACACCCCTTCTAATTAGTGGATTCGGCTGTTTCAGCTATAACCATTGCTGACAGGTATATATAACTAGCAGAGTTACCCAGCGTTGCCCGGAAAATAAATAGTCAAGTGTGTCGTGGGATTTTTATAGTCAGAGGAAGCCACGCCCCTTGGTCACACCCCGCTGCCACGCCCCTTGGGCACACCCCTAGTCTAAATCTGATGTGCCCATGTTTTTTGTCGTGAAAAGTTACCCCCAAAGGACCCCATCTTCCCTCTTTAAGTCACTTCCTTAGGCTGTCCATGAGGCACAAACAAACAAACAGAGATCACAAATAGGGTTATAGATCAAGACACACAGCCATGCAATCTCCATCGACAAACATTGGCACTAGAATGGCCTGTACTGAAGAGCTCAGTGACTTTCAACGTGGCACCGTCATAGGATGCGACCTTTCCAACAAGTCAGTTCGTCAAATTTCTGCCTTGCTAGAGCTGTCCCAGTCAACTGTAACTGCTGTTATTGTGAAGTGGAAACATCTAGTAGCAACAACAGCTCAGCCGCGAAGTGGTAGGCCACACAAGCTCACAGAACGGGACCGCCGAGTGCTGAAGAGCGTACAAATCGTCTGTCCTCGGTTGCAACACTCACTACCGAGTTCCAAACTGCCTCTGGAGCCAATGTCAGCACAACAACTGTTCGTAGGGAACTTCATGAAATGGGTTTCCATGACCGAGCAGCCGCACACAAGCCTAAGATCACCATGCACAATGCCAAGCGTCAGCTGGAGTGGTGTAAAGCTCGCCACCATTGGACTCTGGAGCAGTCGAAACACGTTCTCTGGAGTGATGAATCACAATTCACCATTGGACAGTCCGATGGACGAATCTGGGTTTGGCAGATGCCAGGATTATGCTACCCAAACAAATGCATACTGCCAAACAAATGCATACTGCCAAATGTAAAGTTTGGTGGAGGAGGAATAATGGTCTGGGGCTGTTTTTCATGGTTCGGGCTCGGCCCCTTAGTTCCAGTGAAGCGAAATCTACAGCAGACATTGACATTCTAGACGATTGTCTGCTTCCAACTTTTTGGCAACTGTTTGGGGAAGGCCCTTTCCTGTTTCAGCATGACAATGCCCCCGTGCATGGTTTGTTGAGATCGGTGTGGAAGAACTTGACTGGCCTGCACAGAGCCCTGACCTCAACCCCATCGAACACCTTTGGGATTGATTGGAACGCCGACTGCGAGCCATGCCTAATCGCCCAACATCAGTGCCCGACCTCATTAATGCTCTTGTGGCTGAACGGAAGCAAATTCCTGCAGAAATGTTCCAACATATAGTGGAAAGCCTTCCCAGAAGAGTGGAGGCTGTTGTAGCAGCAAAGGGGGAACCAACTCCATATTAATGGCCATGATTTTGAAATTGAGATGTTGGACGAGCACATACGGGTGTTTAATGTGTATGTGTAATGATGTACACTGTATGTGTAATGATGTAAAGGTTAACTGATTAGAATTTGGAGTCAAGAGGTCAAAGTCTGTAATAGGTCTGTAACTTCAGAACTGCTAAAGGGATCTAATTCAAACTTTGAACATATATGTATAATGATGTAAAGATTAATTGATTAGATTTTGGGGTTCCGAGGTCAAAGGTCAGAGGTCATGTCAGATAAAAATGTGATAACTTGTGAACAGCTGAAGGGATTTAAATTAAAACTTGATACAGGTATGTATAATGATGTAAACACGAACTGATGAAATTTTGGGGACAAGAGGTCAAAGGTCAGAGGTCATGTCATGAAACAATGTGATAACTTGAGAACAGCTGTATGGATTTAAAGCAAACTTGGTACAAGTATTATAATGATGTAATAATGTGGACGGAGGCATATCAGTCGACGTCGTGACGTCAAAGAGTATCGTTCTAGTTTTTAAGTATTTTTTTCGGTTGTCCTTGTGAAAATTACTCGTCTTATTTGTTGGCTGTGAGAAATATCGACTCTCCACCACTGAGTTGTTTCATCATGAAGTAGAGAACAGTATGTTAGACACGTCAACGTAATCGTTAGAGCTTCCGCTCAGGTTCTGGGAGGATGGCGGTTTCAACCCCTCCCAAATCATACCGATCTGTTCGGGTTAAGGTTAGGTAACCATAGGTTAGTGTCCCATTGGACGTTCTTCAATTGAATTCACAAAGTTCATGCACTCGGTAAGCCCCAATAGCACAAGGTACAGTACTTGATGACCTGAAAGAAAGATGACAAAGAAGCTAAGTCACAATACTCAACACACATTGGCCTGCTCTCGCGTGCAGTGAAAACATGTCCTTGGTAGACCATATACTACACTTGCAAAATGCCGAATGTTGATGATTCCACCCTCTGCCGTATCAATTCTCATCCTTCAGCCAGGCAGGCAGTAGCCTCTTCCCTTTCTGCAAACCTTGATAGTAACAAGGACTGGTCCAGCGCTTGGAAAATGTCTTTCAACCCTGACAAATCCTACACACAAACAAACCACTTGAAAAGGTTATTTCACTCAAACGTTTGGGCCTTACCATCAGCCATGATCTTTCTTGGACAGACCATATTTCCAAGATGGCCTCCAAAGCCAACCGCCGAGTGGGCATCCTTCGTAATGCAAGGTCTTTCCTTGGACAATCTGAACTTTTGGCAACCTTCATTTGTAGTTTGATGGAGTACTGCTCTCCCCTTTGGGCTGGCACCCCCACCTCACATCTTGCCCTTCTTTATGCCGTGGAAAGCAATGCCCACAAAATGGGTATCGCATGATGAAGCTGAGTGTTTAGGCCTGTTACTCTCACATCATAGACAGGTTGGTGGCGTTTGTATTCTACCACATCCTTTTTGGTCTTACACCCTATGCCCTCTCTTGGATCTGTCCCTCCCAGGCTTCTGCAGGGTGCACACGGTCTGCCAGTAACTCCCTTCTTGTTCAAGTCTCAAAATCCACACTCACTGCTCACCTCCACCCATTTGTTCCTCTTTTTTCTCGCCTGTGGAACCAATTTCCCGGGTCTGTTCAATCGCATTCTTCTCTCCAGGGTGTCCCCCCTCTCCTCACCTCTTTTTGTTTCTTTCTTGGTTGGTTTGTTCCTTTTCTGTTTCATCACCACTTTCCCTTTCCTCCTTTTGTTGTGTCATTCAGCTTTTGTGGAGCTTGTTCATCCCATCTGTCCTTCTTTTCTCCACTTGATCTCACTCTCACTTCCACTCTGCTGTTGGTGTTTCACCCTTTCCATTTTGGGCCATTCCGTTGTGCTCTGGCTCTTCCTCAATGCCTCAATCATGCATACAAAAAGTGAGAGCTTTTTTGAGACTCAATCTCCAGTCACTTGTTCCCAGAGATCATACACTGTCTGGCATGTATTTGCCAGCCAGTTTCCTTTGGAATGAAGCAGTATTCCTCTTTATGCGTGCAAGCAATTAGATTTCAATTGAGAGACGATCTGCAGGATGGCAGGTATTGAAGAGATCAAAGCACAATCTCAAATCAACTGGGACCACATGAGCTTCATTAAAGTGATTTTTCGGTTTGTTTGATAGTTGTGGTCCTTTGAGTGATATCTCAGCACTCCCGCCGGATAAAGGGTTTGATGATTTGCATTCTTCCTTTAGCTTATTCTATCCCGATGTGTCTTTTGTTCTCACTGCAGATGCATCTACATGGCCGCTCTGCCAATGATTTAGAACATTGGAGGTTGCACGTGGGGTCTATCATTAGAATGACCCCCGGGAATCCAAGTGTGTTCCCGGGCAATGTGTGAAGTGTGAAATATCTCACCTTCATAACACTCCATCTCCCAGCTGATAATTGAGCGCATAATCACAAAGGCTTCTCTTTAAATGAACAAAACAAAATTTGACAAGAACTGACAACACATGAGTGAAAAATTATAATGTGAATGCATACACAGGATATTAAGAGGTGAGAAGGGTAACAGTGATTATGTAAGCTTCATTTATAAATTGAAGGTTTGACTGCTAATTTATGTAACTTTTATATGATTTATCAGCATATAAACGCAGTTTGATGGGAACACTGCAGCATTTATATCAGCCTCATGTTGTAAATAATAAGGTTTGTGATTGATCGCATTCCCTCTTTAATGCGTAATCCTTTTCCCTGAAGACTCCCTGTCATATCATCTCCAACAGGTATCTAATTAATCCAGAGCAGGGTCAATCTAATCAATTTATCTTCAGGGATGGGTCGTTTAGGTTGCCTATGTGGTCGGTGGTTTCTTGTTTTGACCTGACCTTGTAATAAGCCCCATGATACAGCAATTCTTTTGAGAATGATATACCTCGACGAGGCCCGCAAAAATGGATTGCGTGACCCTGCGGAGCAGCTCGAAGGGGACAACGAAGGATGGACTGGAAGGCAGCGGTCTAAATGACAAGTCCTCATGAGGATCGGGCAGAAATAGATAACTAGTTTCTAACTTATTTGGGTCAGGAAAAGCTTGGAAAATGAGCAAAACAAAGAATGTTGGATCAGCTGCGGGAATGTAGATGCTTAGAGTGCAGAGATTCTTATGTTATGGGGGATTTCAAAGAGCAATAGTCCGGCGGATATAAGAAAAATTGCGCACATCGTGCTGCAAACATGAAATTTAGCAGAATGATAGTTCATTACACACACAAAATATTTCGATATGGAGACACGTATGTGGATACAACCCAAACAGCACTTTTATCCAAATATTCAAAATGGCCACCACTTTTCCAAATAGTTTTTTTTAAACTTATTGTTGGTAACTGTAGGCATAAAAATGACCCATTACTAATTCTAAGCTGGATAACTGACACAAATTGTGAACCAAACTGAAAATCTTTCATTAATTATCCATATTTGTCATTTTGCATGATAAACCGACATACTGTGGCAAATTAACTTCGAGCGAATTACTCGCTGCACATTCAGTCCCACGTGTTTTGTTGTGGTGTGCAGTCTATTCATTCTCACCATCTCCAGAACATTTTCATTGGGCTGTGCACTTGAGAGAAGCCCGGAAACAATTACAACGACCTGCGCATCCTTTGGTGCACCCACAATGAAGCAGTTCATGGCAAGAATTTGCAGCCTCAGGAAGGGTGGTTCACAGAGGTTCCCATACTCCCTCCGAGTTCTTCACCGTCCCCGTTCACTTTGTTCCGGCAGTTCTGGTGAGAGAAGGAAACATTGACCCCAGGTATGCCCTCCTAGTATGTTACAACAATACTGATTCGGTTGGGGGAATGTTGCCAATGGTTTTGCCTGCCTTAGTCATCTGGTCACTGCCTCTGTCATACATGAGCATAACAAAATGCTCCATGATAGCTATATCTTCAGATAAAATGTCCTCAGGTGTACTTGCAAGAGATGTGAAGGCCTTTGTTGCATCATCATACGTTTGCAAAACATTCCAAGCAGTAAAACATTTTTACCTATACAATTGAAAGAAGAAACCGTGTCACATCCTGTAAATGGAACACGGGATGGCACCTTGACCTATCAGGCTCAAGAGCTGTTGCAATTTCATGTACTGCAAGGTAACGGAAGTGCTTGTGTACACCGGAGGGGACTATAGGTTTGCTCGCCGTCCCTCCGTCCGTCCGTCAGTCCGTCACGCAAATAACAGCTTTCCGGACTTTTTTCCTAAACTCTTAATGCTAATGATTTCAAACTTGGCACATCGTTTCCTCATGATAAGTTACAGATCAAGTTCGAACTTCACGACGTTTCGATCGTTTTTGACAAAGTTATGGCACTTTGAACTTTGGGAAATCTGATAATTCTGATGATCCTTAACTCAGTGCCATTTTAAGTTTTAATTTCCTTTAAAAACCGATTTCTCTGCAATAATAGGACCGATTGAGATCAAATTTTCAACGTAGGGGGGACTCGGTCTGCAGAATATTTTAATGGTAATTATGACGTCACAGGTCACGTGGTTCGGCCGCCATATTGTTTTTCGTGAAAACACGAAAACCCATTTTTCTCTGCAACGGCTGAACAGATCAAGGCCAAACTTTGCAGGCAGAATCGCATACCCATGACGAACAATAAAGTCAGCGAGCATGACGTCATGCGTCACATGGATTCAGAGTTATGACGTTTTTAAGCATAAACCTTTAAAACCGAGCCGCTCCCTCATTTTTGATCCAATCGAGGGGAAACTTCACAGATCTGTTCAGCGTGTCAGTCTACTAAAAATGTCCTTTTGAAATTTGCGATAGGGCACGTGGTTTGGCCGACATCGTTAATTAAACGAAAATATTTTTAAAATGGATATCTCATGTTTATTCTGGAGTTCTCCTCAAGCCGCACCGCGCGCCCTCAGCCTCGTCTCGCGAACGTCAACAGCGCGACACAGCGCACGCTTTCCAGAGGGGCGGAGCCAAGCCGAGCAACATATATATACACATCGATCATTGATCGTGAACCGGAAAATATAATAAATTACTGATATTTAGCGACTCAAAAGGTTCTTTTTCAAAAACTTATTTTCTCGTGCTTCTGCTGACCTGTCTGCAAGGTGTATAAATCGAAGTCCCGAGTGCGAATCACAGGTGAGCCCGTCCTGAGGTAATTAGCGATTGGGAACGATTCAGAACCTGTGGGTAAATAACCTTTGGTAATTTTCCCAACAGTTTTCCGGACGACAGACTGCCGGTAGGGGACATGTATTGCAGCGCAATACTCACAATGCTTGTTTTTCCTAGATGAGATATTGAAAGTGGACATGGCTGGTTCCCCAACATGAAGAAATCTTCTAAATTGCCATCTCATGTCTGGCATGCAATGTAAAGTCTTCAACGAGATTACAGTCATCCTTGAGATTGGTTGCTGGCTTCTGCGATAGGCAAGACGTCAGAGGTAATTTATTTCTCTTGATGGAATCAGATAGGAGCATGGAGCATTCAACAAGCCTTTCTTTCACGAAGGACTGGTACTGTGATTTGTCAATCCGCTCTACTGTATCAACTGTCCTTCTGACTGACTCATCTGCAACATCCTTGTTATGAAGACTAATGAGATCAGCACTGGGGTTTCCATTGTTCTCTCCAAAGGTTTCCATCATTGTTCGTGTCAGCAGCGGATGTGGCAGAACGACCTCGAGTCCACAGTATTCTCTTACATTGTGCAAGGGACACAATAATTATGTCATATGACATGAATTATAGCATACAAGTGTTTTCATGCTTATATATGTCTGAACTTACCAGATAACATATCACATCTGAGCCAATGAAGTCGAAAGCTAGTTCCATATAGGCTATCGAGAGACGTTGTAAAAACAATTTCAAAAAGTATGGCTAAAGTAGTTTGCCCTAGTGGCTGCATATCTGAAATCATTCAAATGACCATTGGGAACAATTGTGCCCCCCCCCCCCCTCCCAATCCACCGCTGTTCCACCCTTTACGCTCACAATTCCCCACCCCTTTCTCCAGGCTGCGCCCTCAGCTCATATGACAGTGCTCAGAGCCGAAATCTAACCCAGGTCCTCTGGTGAACCGTACCAGTACTCTGCCATTATAAACACTGTGGGCATAGTAACACGATTATATAAATGAACAGGATTGTAAATAATCAATCTGGGGAAGTCTAAAATTCAATCTAAAATTGGGGGAAAGACCCTCTCGTGAACCGGCCGGTGGTACTCCTATGGTTGGCAGCGAGTGCCCTGGAAGCAGTGATGGAAAGAGTGGCAAGGTCTGTCACTCAAACTATTGGGTCTCCCTATCAGCCATGATCTTTCCTGGGAAAACCACATTTCCAAGCTGGCCTCCAAAGCCAGTCGCCGACTGGGCATCCTCCATCGTGTCAAGTCCTTCCTTGGCACCTCTGAGCTCCTCATCACACACAAAGCTTTTATTCCGCAGCTTGATGAAATACTGCTCTCTTCTCTGGGCAGGTGCTCTTGCCTCACACCTAGCTCGGCTTTACGCTGTAGAAACCAATGCTTTCAGGTTCATTGGTACACCACATGACCAAACGTATGTGGACACCCGAACATCGAACATCTCATTCCAAATTAATGGGCAATAATACAGAGTTGGTCCCCCCCACCCCCCCCCCCCCCCCCATTTTCTGCTATAACAGCCTCCATTCTTCTCGGAAGGCTTTCCACTAGATGTTGAAACATTGCTGCAGGGATTTGCTTCCATTCAGCCACAAGAGCATTAGTGAGGTCGGGCACTGATGTTGGGCGATTAGGTCTGGCTTGCAGTTGGCGTTCCAATTCATCCCAAATAGTCTAGTAGGAAGACTAGGTCCCCCTGCACCCCCCGGAGATATACTTCTAATCAGTGTTTCTAGATTGGAAAAAATGTGTAGAAAATGACTAGCTATGGCCCCAAGCTGAAAAAATGTCCCACATACCATTTTTATGCAAATTACTGCTGCCATTATCAAAAAAACGATTTTTGACATATCTCAGCCAATATTGCAGATAATTGAAAAATGAAGGTGTCTAGACCCATGTTTTGAAGGGCATAGATCATGATAGAACTATTCATAACATGATTACATGTGTCTATGGTATACTAGTATGCTAATTAGTGCTTTATTTACAAAATAATCACAGTTTTACGAAATAATAGACTCATATTAAGGTCCGTCTACACAGACGTTAACACAAAGTTTTATTTTTCTAAATATTACAACTGTCAAAATAGTCCTAGCACTCAATGTGACCACTCTTCTCTTGCTTGTTTTAGATAAACATCATTAGCATTAGTGATTCTACACTGAGTCAGTCATCATCATTTTCATCGAAATCGTCAGAGTCAAACTCTTCTTCTCCTTCCTCTTCCTCCTCCTCTTCGTGCTCTCCTGTGTTCAGAAGATCCACCAGTGAGGTTGGTAGGATGGGACCACTGGACCACATTGGTTTCAACAGTCCTTCATCAGTCCTTATCCATCCTTGCTCCTCATAAGGTTTTGGCTTTTCGATGATAGGTTGATCGGCTCTTTTGTACAATGCTACGCGGTGGTTCACACGCTGGATGTGCGGCTTCAGGGCAGACTGGCATGGAGGAAGGCGAGCCAGATCAACCTTGGACTTGGATGTGAGGGTCTTGTCCTCTCCCACCATTTTTCGTAGCAGCTTGGCACGGACAATGTCCACTGATGACTCGCGACTCTGGCCGTACATCACACAGGTGAATTTTTCTAACTGCCTCTCCACCTCAGGGTTGGCATCCCAGTTGTCACCCAGTTCACCGAATGCCCTGTGAAACCTGGGATTCTTCTCCAGCTTTTTCAAGGGCCCGACTTTTCCCTTCCCTTTGAAGGCACTGGTGCAGTCTTCTCCGCTGAACACATAGTACCCCAGGAGAGTGGCACAGTAGTCCTCTCCCAGGGATTCTGCCAGCTCAGAGACGTTGACAAGTTGGCGATGCTTCCCTGACCCTGTATCCAGGTACACCGTCAGCTTGATGTTGTGGGCATGGTGGAGCAGGATCAGGAGGATGTCTGTGTCCGGTGTTCTGACTACAGCGTTCTTGTATCCGATGGTAGCAGCATGATGGAGGTACAGAACCACCCTGGTATCAGTCTCTTCCTGGTTGCTGTAGATCGTGGGGAGTTCACGTACCTCGACCTGAAACACAAAAAGGCACCGCATTTCAATCACCAGTCACTGCCAGTTTCAGATCTAGACAAACATCACAGGTAATCACCTTTTTGGCGAGAGCAGTTTCCAACTCCAAGGCGAAATCGTAGCTCTCAGAGTGTCCAAGCCTGTGTAGTATTGTGGTGAGCTGTTTGCTTCGGAACAGGTGCCTTACAGTCACACAGAGGAGAATGTGCTTTGGTAACTTCCATTTTCCATCTGACACTGCACGGCACAGATCTTGTCCAATGGAGAAGACCAGACGCTTCACCTTTTCTGTCTCGATGCCCTCCTTGCCAGTCATTAGCACGCTGAGAAAGCGGACAAGGTCTGGAGGTAGGATGTCTTCAGGATTGAGCTCCATGTCTTCAGCTGTTGGTGGCCATGGTTGGTCTTTACACTCTCTGAAAGCCTGTAGAATACCCTGGCGAAGTTGGAGGGCAACATTTTGGTTCTTGTTTGTGCTTCCGAGTGTGAATGCTCGTGCGAGAGCATTGGAAACTGTTATGTTTGAGCTGTGCACAAGCCAGAAAGAAATGACATCACATTTGTCATGATCAACCTTCGTGAAGTGGATATGCTCCTTGATTGGGTCATTCTGTAGGCGTTTCAGTAGTTTCTCTGACCGATAATTTGAGTTCTCATATCCATTCAGTTTCAGTTCCTCGACATAGAGCAAGCGCAAGGAAGAAAGCTGTAGAACTTTATTCTGCTGGATGACCTGGGTTTGAATGTGTTCCAGTACTGAGTTGAATGCCTTTTCATGGGCGGCTGACATGCAAGCCTGCTCCTTTGGTGCTTCGGCTCTGTGAATCGCACGCTCATAGTTGTAGAATGCTGTGCGGAAAGCTTTAAAACATGACGGATGGTGTTTGGCCTCACATGCAAAGAGGTCTTTGTTTTTCACCTTTCGATGGAGTCGATAGAGACCCATTTTCTCAGCCCGTGTTTCGATTTGCTCCCATGCATTTTCTTTGTTTTTAAAGGATGGGAAGGTTGTAGGCCTCTCAGTATTGCGATGAGCATCTTTGGTCTCAACTTTCTCACAAAATATACACTCTGGCGGGAAGATGGGTTCAGCAGAACCTCCTGGTTTACGAGGAGAGTGATGCCATGATGAGGTTGATGGCCCTGGTTCTGTATCATCTCCCAGACGATGAAAGTGGCGGACAAAGTGCTTATAACACTTGCTGTGATATCCTACTCTTTCTAGGTCATCAGGAAGAGTTGCCGGGATCTGATCACATACTGATTGCATACGACATGGGGAGTCATGCGGTTGGTTGAGACGTCTATCCCGGATCTTTTGAAGCAGTTGCAGTTTTTCTGAAGCAGATCCTTTAATTTTACGGAGGGGCGTGAAATCCCCATGATCAGACATGGATGGTACATGAAGGATGCATGTAGGAGGAGAGCTTTGGGCTGCAGGTTCTACACTCCGTTTTCTTTTGGGCATGCTTGCTGTCGATGTCTACCATCACTGTTAAATGACAAATAAGAAATCACGAATGATGTTAAAAGTGCCTGTGAAAGGAGGCTCTGAGTTTTCAGTGAGGTAACAGAGGTTCTGAGTCATGTTCTACACTAGGGTACTTTTTAGCTGACTAAACCATGTTTAGTGGCATCAAAAGTGCTAATAGCTAAAACATCTAAATTCTTCCACACTAACGTTAGCTATCTAGGCCAATGAAACATTGTGCTAAGTTACTGTAGCTAGCTCAGCTGTCGTGCCTCTTTCTGGTTCAATTCATATACAGAAGTCAACAGATATGTCTCATGTTTGGCATTAACAAAAGTTTAAGTTACACCGACATTAGGAACATACTGTACATAGATGAGGCTAGCTTTAACGTTAGCTAACATGGTGCTAGCTGGCTCAGCTGTTATTCTGCCTGTTTATGATTTCATGCAGAAACTGAAGTCAAGAGTGTGAGTAACATTATAGTTAGCATCTTACCTGGCTAGATTGGAGGATGAATACCAAGAACAACACACAGATGGAATGGAAGACTGAACTTTCAACTGAGGTATTCAATAACATCAACGTTACCAATTGATACGAGCGCGCGACATTACCAATTGATACGAGCGCGCGAGCGCGCATGTTACATGGATGGAAATGTAAAATGGCAGCTATAGCAGCACTAATTTGGATCTCTAGTCTGTCATTTCTGCACTGTGATTGGATAACATAAAAAAATATGTTTGGGAGTTAACAGCAGGAGTTGGTAGATTTTACGTGGGCTGGGTGAGAAACCTTTAAATAAGCAAGTGAAAATCTCTCGCAATACAAAGTCAATGGTGGGAAGAAAAGTTGAGTGGTACCAATGTTACTGCCAATGTCCCGCCCCTATGCAAGACTCAGGAGCATCTTGTTGACATTTAACCTTGAAAATACCTGGGTTTAGACCCCTTATGTACCATGTTAAGTTATCTGCAGTATTAACGTATCCTTATCATTTGTAAAACTGATTATTTTGTAATTACAGCATTAATATGCATACTAGTATACCATAGACACATGTAATCATGTTATGAATAGTTCTATCATGATCTATGCCCTTCAAAACATGGGTCTAGACACCTTCATTTTTCAATTATCTGCAATATTGGCTGAGATATGTCAAAAATCGTTTTTTTGATAATGGCAGCAGTAATTTGCATAAAAATGGTATGTGGGACATTTTTTCAGCTTGGGGCCATAGCTAGTCATTTTCTACACATTTTTTCCAATCTAGAAACACTGATTAGAAGTATATCTCCGGGGGGTGCAGGGGGACCTAGTCTTCCTACTAGACTAAAAGGTGTTCGATGGAGTTGAGCTCAGGGCTCTGTGCAGACCAGTTAAGTTCTTCCACACCGATATGGACAAACCATTTCTGTTTGGACCTCGCTTTCTGCATGGGGCCATTGTCATGCTGAAACAGGAAAGGTCCTTCCCCAAACTGTTGCCACAACGTTGGAAGCACACAATAGTCTAGAATGTCATTGTATGCTGTTGCGTTAAGATTTCCCTTCACTGGAACTAAGGGCCCCAGCCCGAACCATGAAAAACAGCCCCAGTCCATTATTTCTCCTGCACCAAACTTTACATTTGGCACTATGTATTCAGACAGGTAGCGTTCTCCTGGCATCCGCCAAACGCAGATTTGTCAGTCGGACTCCCAGATGGTGAATTGTGATTCATCACTCCAGAGAACGTGTTTCCACTCCTCCAGAGTCCAGTTGCAGCGATCTTTACACCACTCCAGTCGACGCTTGGCATTGCGCATGGTGATCTTAGGCTTGTGTGCGGCTGTTTGGCCATGAAAACCCATTTCATGAAACTCCCGACGAACAGATGTTGTGCTGACGTTGCTTCCAGAGGCAGTTTGGAACTCGGTATTGGGTATTGTAACCGAGTACAGATGATTTTTACGCGCTTCGTGCTTCAGCACTCGGCGATCCTATTATGTGAGCTTGTGTGGCCTACCACTTTGTGGCTGAGCTGTTGTTGCTCCTAGACGTTTCCACTTGACAATAACAGCACTTACAATTGACCAGGGCAGCTCTAGCAGGGCAGATATTTGATGAACTGACTTGTTGGAAAGGTGGCATCATATGACGGTGCCACGTTGAAAGTCACTGAGCTCTTCAGTGTGGCCCATTCTACTGCCAATGTTTGTCTATGGGGATTGCATGGCTGTGTGCTTGATTATATATACCTCAGCAATAGGTGTGGCTGAAATAGCCTAATCCACTAATTAGAAGGGCTGTCCGCATACTTTTGGTCATGTAGTGTATCTCACGCAGTGAAGCTGATTCTGAGGGCTTCTCACTCTCTCACCACAGGCAGGTTGGTGGTCTTTCTGTCTTCTACCGACTCCTCTCTGGCCTACCTCCCCCAGCTCTCTCTGTGCTCTGTACCCCAAATATTTCTTCAGGTCACACAAGAACTGCCAGCAAGCCTCTTTTGGTGAAACTGCCAAAATCAAGACTCTCTGCTCACCTTCACTCTTTCATTCCTCTTTTCTCCCACTTCTGGAACAAACTCCCACACTATCTTCAATCGCTCTCCTCCCTCCAGGTATTTAAAACAGCTGTTCACGACCATCTCTTATCTTCTTCCCAAATCCAAAACCTTGATCTTTTCTACCCCCGTTAATACACCCCAAATCCACCTCTTTCAATCTCCGACTTCATTCCTGAAATTCCGAGTTGTGTCAATTTGTTTTATACCGTGTGCACCTTCCCTCTCTCCCCTCTCCCCCAGCCCTCACCCTTCCACAGATCTCCCGATGTCGCTGTTCTCTCCTGCTGTGCTTGTATGCTTACCTGTCTCTCCACATCTTGTCTTCCCCTCCCTTTATTATGTTGTATGTGTCCGTTTGTGTTTTATGTGCTAATGTGTGTTAATGTGCTCGCTCTTACACGAACCTCGATCTTGCATCCAAAAAAAATAAAAAAATCCGAATATATGTATGCAAATGAGTAACCCTACTCATATTGTGAAGTTTCTGCTATTTCTCACAGTTACATATATGTATATATATAATATATCCATACTGTATATTGAGATGTTGACTGAGAAGCTGCCATTGCCAATGCTGGGTTATGAGACTGTGTTCATTTATGGATATTTGTTCCTGAATCGGACATCCCAGTCCCCAGATAAGATGGTTCTCTGCAATATATCATAGCTTTGCCAGGGGATTAAGTGGCATGGCGCTCATGCCCTCCAGGCACTGCACAAAGAATTGTATTATTACTGCACAGACGGGGGCACTTTCCCCAGGCATGTGTTATCTGTGCCGCTCACTCTGCCTGTCCTAGCCCTGCTGCTCACATCGGTGCAGCACCCCACCCGGTATTACAGGAGATTTCCGTGTGCCTCGAGGCTCACTTCTTAACAAAATTGTGATATAGATCCCCGTTCTCTGACAGCCTTCAGCCCGATGTGTTTATTGTCATGGCACCTCTATATATGAACCGGGAGTGAGATTTGTTCCCTGAAAAAGAACATTCAAAAGTAACGGTCATTCTCGGCATCTCGGGGAAAATCATTTTCGCGATGTTGTCATCATACGTATGTCGAATTGTGTCATGTAAAATCACTTGTTGAACGTCACATTTTCCTTGTTTGCAAAAATTAATTTTATCTCCTGAAGTGGTGTTACATTCGAGCACCTAACTTCATTTACTTTGAAACGACAGGTCTGGTTATCACCTTTGACCACTGTGAATGTTTATTTATTTTTTTGCCAAGCTTATATATATATATATATATATATATATATTATGAGACCGTGTTCATTTATGGATATATTTATATATATATATATATATATATATATATATACATACATATATGTATACAAAAATGTATACACTAACGGTCAAAAGTTTTAGAACACCTCAATTTTTCCAGTTTTTATTGAAATTTAAGCAATTAAATCCAGTGAAAAACCTGAAATGGTACAAAAGTAAGCAGTAAAACTGCTCGAGGTAAAAAAAAAAAGTTTAGGCTAGCAAAAACGGGAAAATAATGTAAATTGGACAGTTATATTGTAAAAAAAAAAAAAAGGCTTTCTTCAGGGAACAAGTAATGGGTTAACAACTTACAATTGTTCTGCAGCAATGCAAGTAAATTAAGCGTTGAAAGTTGATGCACATAATTCCTACAGGTGTCCCAACCTCTGCTGATTACTTGATTACAAACCCCCTGTCTGTATAAAAGCAGTTTTGGAACAGACTGTTATTACACCCTCTGAAGCATTATTTGGACAACTGGAGGAAACTCTGACAGGAAGAGGTCTGGCAGACCCAAAGCCACAACAGAATCAGAAGACAAGTTTCTGAGAGTCAACAGCTTGCGTGATAGGCGGCTCACAGGACAACAGCTTCAAGCACAGCTTAACACTGGTCGAAGTAAGCAAGTCTCAGTTTCAACTGTGAAGAGAAGACTTTGAGCTGCAGGTTTGACAGGTCGAGTGGCTGTAAGAAAGCCATTGCTAAGATGGCAAAATAAGAAAAAGAGGCTTGCCTGGGCCAGGAAGCACTGCCAGTGGACTACTGAAGACTGGAAGAAGGTCTTATGGACCGATGAATCAAAATTTGAAATCTTTGGTTCATCACGCAGGGTTTTTGTACGCCATCGAGTAGGCGAAAGGATGGTTCCTCAGTGTGTGACACCAACTGTCAAACATGGAGGAGGAAGCGTGATGGTCTGGGGCTCTTTTGCTGGATCCAGAGTCGGCAACTTGCACAGAGTGACTGGCACCCTGAACCAAAAGGGCTACCACAGCATTTTCCAGCGCCATGCAATACCCTCTGGTGTACGCCGAGTTGGTCAGGGGTTCATTCTACAGCAAGATAATAATAATAATAATAAAGGAGTCTTATATATAGCCCTATCAAGCAGAGTAAACGACCCTCATGGCGCTTTACATTATCACGCGAACGCACACACACCGCACACACATACACAAACATACACACACACAGACACACCTTCACTCTTGCCCTACTCCTCTCCCTCCCCATTCAAAACCCACAGATGTGTACTCCCCCTCCTCCTCCCCTCCCTCCCCTGCACATGTACACAGACATACTCTCGATCTCTGTCCCACCTCAAACCAAAGGGAAAACAGGACTTAGACTTGAAAAGACTTGTGAAACAGATAGGTTTTGAGGGAGGTTTTTAAGGCAGGAAGAGAGTCAACATGTCGAACAGAGGAAGGCAAGTCATTCCAGAGCAGAGGTGCAGCAAAGGAAAAGGATTTCTCGCCAAACGACTTGGTGCTGGTGTGCGGCGGCTCTAAGGTCATAGAGTCGTCGCTTGAACGAAGCCGTCGCCGAGGTTCGTAGAGAGTGAGCAAATCGGAGAGATAGTGAGGTCCCGTTCCACACAATGATTTATAACATAGTGTGCAAATTTTGTATTGCACACGAGCAGAGACAGGCAGCCAGTGTAAAGATTCAAGAAGCGGAGTAACATGGTCAGGCTTCTTCGCCTTACAGACAAGACGAGCGGCAGAGTTTTGAACCTTTTGTAACTTATCCAAGAGAAACTGAGGGCAGCCAGCCTACAAAGAATTACAATAGTCTAGCCTTGAGAGGACAAGGGCACAGACCAGAGTTAGAGCAGCTTGAGGAGTAAGAAAGTGGCGAATGGATGCGATCTTTCGCAGCTGAAAGTATGCCGATTTGCAAGTTTGAAGTACTTGCTTGGAAAACGTCATGTTGCAGTCGAAAACCACACCAAGGTTCTTGGCCGACGAAACAAAGTTTACATCGGTTTCACCAACATGAATAGTGGTAGGAAGTGAACATTGTAGTGGACATCTGTGCGATCTTACAATCATAGACTCTGTTTTAGCATTCTACAGCTTTTTTTTTTTGTGCTTTTTTTTTTGTATACCTTTTGAACCTTTTTTTTAAACCTTTTTGAACCTTTTGAACCTTTTTTGTATACCTTTTGAACCTTTGAACCTTTTTTGTATACCTTTTGAACCTTTGAACCTTTTGAACCTTTTTTTTTTTGAAAAAAAGCTGAAGTTTGTTTTGGGTCATCCAAAACATCATAATGATCATAATGACCCTAAACACACCTCCAAGCTATGTCAAAACTACCTTCGAGGAAAAGAACAAGACATTAGGCTTCAAATCATGGAATGGCCAGCACAGTCTCCAGACTTAAACCCCATCGAGCTGGTTTGGGATGAACTGGACAGAAGGGTGAAAGCAAAGCAACCTACAAGTGCAACACATTTGTGGGAACTTCTGCAACGGTGTTGGGAAGAACTTCCCGAACAATATTTGATTTCCATTGTGGAAAGAATGCCACGAGTGTGTTCGGCGGTTATATCTGCAAAAGGTGGCTCCTTTGCTGAGTCAAAAATTTAAATTAAATTTTGTTAAACAAAATGATTCTATGATTTCTTTTTTTATCTCCAATTGTTTATTTGTTCTATGCTTAATTTCAGAGTACATTGAGACATTAAACTGCGTAAATTTCAATAAAAACTGGAAAAATTGTGGTGTTCTAAAACTTTTGACCGGTAGTGTGCATATTATATGTATACATATATTTATACAGTATTATGATATCCCACTGGCTAACTTACATAATTATATGTTGCTCACAAGGTGTGACAAATACCAAACCACACCCCCAATGGGAGGAGCGCAAGGAAAGCACACCCCAAGACTGAAACTACACCCTGATCGCAAGAGGCTCATTCACCACACCTCTTCAAAGCCATTTGGGACCGAGCCAGCATTACTGAGGGGGGTGAGTGTGAAGGTGTTATTTACGTTCTCACCATCTACGGCCATCAAGCAATAATACGTCACACGTATTTTTACGGACTTTTGTCCTGTCTTTTGGGTGAACCAGATGAACTTCCCATTGTTACCCTGCGCTCGTGAAGCGAAAAGCCGTACGTGTGCCGTGTTGACATTTTTAAAATCAATTTTCTCTGCAACCGTTGGTCCGATTGACACGAAATTTTACCATAGGAGCGCCTCTGCCTGTATAATTTTTTTATTCCTAATTATGACGTCATAGGTCACGTGGTACAGACGCCATCATGGAAAAAAGTTACACCTTTATGTCTCCCAAACCGCTCAATGGAAAAAATGGAAACATGGCTCATTGTCAAGTACTCCCCATGGGGAATAAGATTTGTTGATGATGTCACCGGTACCTTAAAAATGACGTCATAATTCGACAAGTGCAACGCTTGATCTGATCAGAATGGAAAAAAAAATTCCGCTGCAACTGTTGGTCCGATTGGCACGAAATTTTCAGAATATGAGCGGCTCCTCCTGTAGAATTTTTAAAATGATAATTTTGACATCATAGGTTACGTGGTACAGGCGCCATCTTGGAAAAATCGAAAAAAGTTGCACCTCTACATCTCGGAAACCGCTCCTTGGAAAAAAAATTGAAACATGGCTCATTGTCAAGTACTCCGCTTGGGGAATAAGATATGTTAATGATGTCATCGGTGCCTTCGTTAAGACGTCATAATTCGACAAATACAACACTTATCCATCCGATCATTAAAAAAATATTCAGCAACTGTTGGTCTGATGGACACGAAATTTTCACCATAGGAGCACCTCTTCCTTTGGAATATTTTAATGATAATCATGACGTCATAGGTCATGTGTTACAGGCCCCATCTTGGGAAAACCGAAAAATGTTGCACCTCTATAGCTCCAAAACCGCTCTATGGAATTTTTTTTTAAACGTGGGTCATTGTAAATAACTCCATATGGGGAATAGGTGTTGTTAATGATGACGTCGTTGGTGCCATAATTATGACATCATAATTTGACAGGGACAACGCTTAGTCTGATCAGTTTGATATTTGTTGAGCATGATGTATGCAACAATTATATTAGAGAATATAAATGTGTGATGTCATTGCTCACGTGGTCTGGCAGCCATATTGGATCAAAAAAAAGAAACGTTCAAAAGCAGAAGAGTTGGCTCACAGTCACACAAAGTTGACTGCGCAGGGTAAGTATTCTATGAATACCATCCAGTTTTATTATGCGTTCTAAGGTGGCTTTTCATGGAAATGAAACTTTTTTTCTGAAGTCGGTATTGTTGTCAACACGTACCTTTACCAGTTCGCAAAACTTCACTGTGCTGGTAAAGTAACACCCAATTGGTATGTATTTGCATTCATTTGTAATGAACAGAACTTTATTCTGAGAGGAGTTGCCTGTGTGACACCATGTGTCTCTCCACTGGACCGAGTGTTGAGACACTGACACCCAAAGATCCATTCCAATCTGTCAGGCCCTAAACACGACGATTTATTTTATTAATTCTCCCATTTGTTGTGTAGTTTGAAGTCCATGTGTAAGAGCGCTCACTAGGGGGTTTAGTTATTACCGGTGCGTTCTTTTCCTGTCCCGATATTTATTAAATAAACCCTTGTATTATTTTCCCAACCAACTTTAATTCCGTTTTCGTTTGTGAGTTCTTTTCAAAGGGTGAAGACATCGTCGGACCCACTGCTGTATGATCAAAGGGTAAGCAGCGGCATTCTCCCCCACCCCCACTGCTGTATGATCCTCCATTGAATTGGAAACGCCTCGTTAAGCTCGATTCCATCTGTGGACGCTCTGTCTTAATAGAGTCGTCCACGGGACAATATGTATTGAAATGGATCAAATGTACTTCAAATGTTTAATAAATAAATTTCTTTTAAAATCATGGTGTCTATTTACTTCTGTCATGTCTCTGTGTGTGTATATATACAGCATATAAAAACATATATATATACGTATATATATTTATATAAACACACATATATATAGTATTATTGCTGCTTTGCTCATATGTTATCGATTGTTAATAAAACTATCATGATTACATCCTTTACGTGGAGATGCTTTATTTCCCACCATTGGGAAAATTAGGAGTAAATGAGCCATATACTACAAGAAAATCTCCAACACTCGGTAACATCCGGCCAATAATTGCTTCTGGCTTCTTGCATGTCTGTGGATCTGTTGTTGCCAAACTGTAAAATGCATTGGTAATTTCATGTTTTTACGCATACCGAGGAGAGAACTCTTGATGTGAAACTTTCCAGAATAACGTTGGTGTTAAGAAGAGGAAACATAAAGAAAATTAAATAATTGTATTAATCAAGAATGATATTCTTTAAATAGGACACTGCACATGTAACATAGATGGCAGATCATAGAGATAGCAGGCGGTGCTCTATGATACACATTGACATGGAGCGAATTTGCATCCTCTCCTCTCCCCTCACTCTCCACCCCCACAAACACTCCAGGACCTTGTTATCTTTAGTCTGGTTATGCATCTACGTTTTTCCATCTGCATTACTTTGTCTTTCTGTTTTCGTTTTCATCAATCATTTTCCTGTACTGACTAGTCTAGTAGGAAGACTAGGTCCCCCTGCACCCCCCGGAGATATACTTCTAATCAGTGTTTCTAGATTGGAAAAAATGTGTAGAAAATGACTAGCTATGGCCCCAAGCTGAAAAAATGTCCCACATACCATTTTTATGCAAATTACTGCTGCAAATTTTATGCAAAATTATGCAAATTTTATGCAAATTTTTGATGAGGAGTAGAGTTGAGGGGTCTTTGAGGGCTTCATCGAGGTGCTCTCGGTTGCAAGACTGGGTCATTCTGAGAAGCACAGCAGGGTCAGAGATCATGATGTTCTCCTCCTCAGTGAATCTCTCCATCAACAGCCTCTCCATTGCCTCACACACTGTTTTGAGGCAAAAGAGGGACTTTGCGTAGGCCTTTCCACTGAGAACACCTTTGAGAGATCCACTTGTTACTAGTTGTGCCTCAAAGAGAATCTCTGCATATCCAGAACCACGCATCTTGTGTCCAGTGAGCATCCCGATGTAGTTCATGGATGTGTGGAAGGGTCCAATCGTTACTACATGACTAGCAAATTCATTTGGCCAGCGCCAGATGATGGGAAGGGCTTTCATGCAGACACCCAGATCAAATGTATTCAGGACCCATCTCTGACCCACCTCAGCAGTTGCTGCCTCGGAACGCTTCAGTAGCTCACGAACAACTGCGTTGTCTGTGATCGGTTGGTGGATAGGCGTGCAGTAGTCGACTGTTGATTTGCTGGGTGGGGGAGAACCAGTTGCAGAGGTGAAACCCCCTAGCCCAGGCACAGGCTGCAGGCCATTGCCATGCCATGCAGGCACCAGGCACAGACCGATCACAGACAACGCAGTTGTTCGTGAGCTACTGAAGCGTTCCGAGGCAGCAACTGCTGAGGTGGGTCAGAGATGGGTCCTGAATACATTTGATCTGGGTGTCTGCATGAAAGCCCTTCCCATCATCTGGCGCTGGCCAAATGAATTTGCTAGTCATGTAGTAACGATTGGACCCTTCCACACATCCATGAACTACATCGGGATGCTCACTGGACACAAGATGCGTGGTTCTGGATATGCAGAGATTCTCTTTGAGGCACAACTAGTAACAAGTGGATCTCTCAAAGGTGTTCTCAGTGGAAAGGCCTACGCAAAGTCCCTCTTTTGCCTCAAAACAGTGTGTGAGGCAATGGAGAGGCTGTTGATGGAGAGATTCACTGAGGAGGAGAACATCATGATCTCTGACCCTGCTGTGCTTCTCAGAATGACCCAGTCTTGCAACCGAGAGCACCTCGATGAAGCCCTCAAAGACCCCTCAACTCTACTCCTCATCAAAAATTTGCATAAAATTTGCATAATTTTGCATAAAATTTGCAGCAGTAATTTGCATAAAAATGGTATGTGAGACATTTTTTCAGCTTGGGGCCATAGCTAGTCATTTTCTACACATTTTTTCCAATCTAGAAACACTGATTAGAAGTATATCTCCGGGGGGTGCAGGGGGACCTAGTCTTCCTACTAGACTAGACAGTTTATCCTCAATTGTTTGAGTGCAGAATGAGCTCCAATTGGCCAAGGATCCTTTTTATTGGTTTTAATTTCCTTGAATGGTCAGAAAAATATCAGTCTCAACTTACTTCTCGACAGAACCATGATAAAGTCCTGCATACTGTCCTACTATAGCATCTTTCTTGCAGAATACTGACATTGGTACAAAATGTTCAGGAGTGGACAGCATGCCAACCATCACAGTAATATGATTATAGAGTACTGTAATTGTATGTTGAGGAAACGCATATCTATATATAATGGAGCAAGTGACCAGAAGAGCTGACATGTATGTATGTATTTATGAATGTATGTCCGCACTTCACCCATTGGTTGATGGCTGATTGTGATGGGATGGGGGAGGGGGTCAGGTGGTCATGAGTATTTTTAGCTAGGGTGACAGTTGAAGGGGGATTGTGGGGGGAAGTGGAGTGGGGAAAATGGGGTTGGGCTTCACCCATTGGTTGGACAGCTGACCTGACTCCACCCACAAATGTAACCTGAAATACTTAACCTAAAGTACCCAGCAGACCCAAAACACCTTCTCCCCCCATCCCCCCGAGGACTCAAAATACCGAGAAGACCCCGAGAACCCAAAATACCCCAAGGACCCTAAATACCCCCAAAAGACCCCGAAGACCCCAAAGGCTGAAAAGACCAAAAATACACAAAAGACCCCGAAGACCTAAAATACCTCAAAGACAGAAAAGACCCCGAAGACCTAAAAGACCTAAAAGACCACAAAGACCCAAAATGCCCCGAAGACCTAAAAGACCCCAAAGACTGAAAATACCCCAAAGACTGAATATACCCCAAATTCCCCAAAGACTGAAAAGACCCCGAAGACCCAAAAGGCCCCGAAGACCCAACAGACCCCGAATGCCCAAAAGACTGAAAAGACCCCAAAGGCCTCAAAGATCCAAAATACTCCAAAGACTAAACAGACCCCAAAGACCCAGAAGACCCCAAAGACTGAAAATACCCAAAATATCCCAAAGACTGAAAAGACCCAAAAAGACCCCAAAGACGCAAAAGACCCGAAGACACAAAAGACCCAAAGACCTAAAAAAACTCAAATACTGAAAAGACCCCAAAGACCCAAAAGACCCCAAAGACTGAAAATACCCAAAACACCCCAAAGACACAAAAGACCCCGAATACCTAAAAGACTGAAAAGACCCCGAAGACGGAAAAGACCCCAAAAACCCAAAAATACCCCAAAGACCCTTAAAGGGGAACCCAATTTTTATTTCTTCTGAAAACCATTGACAATCAATCACAGTCTAATTTGAAGGGGATTTTATTTTATTTGTGAATCACAAAGTGCTGAAAAAGCCCTAGAGTGTCGATTTTCTAGTTTGCCAGTGACATCACAGTGTGAATGCACGATGATCCTGCTGGCGACAGTACATAGAGACAGTGCATTCCGAGCTGCTCGGATTGAAGGGTGACGATAGGGTGACGGTTGAAGGGGAATTTTGAGGAGATAGTGGAGGGGAGGTTGGCAGGGGAGGTGTGGGGTTGTCGTGGGTATTTCTGGCTAGGGTGACAGTTGAAGGGGATTTTGAGGAGATGGTGGAGGGGAGGTTGGTGGGGGAGGTGTGGGGTTGTCGTGGGTATTGTTAGGTCGGGATTTTTTTTATTTTTTTTTGTATACAAGATCGAGGCTCGTGAAACAGCTAACATTAATCACACAAAAAGTCAAACCGACACATAAAACAAAAAATAAGGGGAGCGGTAGACAAGATGGGGAGAGAGGGGGAAGGACACAAACACAACATTTGAGAGCAGGGACATCGAGAGAACTGTGGGAGGGAGAGGGCTTGGGGGGAGGTGGGAGAAGTATAAAACATATGGACACTGCAAGGACTTCCAGGAAAGAAGTTGGAATTTCGAAAAAGTGTATCTGGGGTGAATTAGTGGGGGTAGAAAAGATCAAGGTTTTTGGATGGGGAAGATAAGAGATGGTGGTGAACAGCTGTTTTAAAGACCTGGAGGGAGGAGTGGGATTGAAGGGAGTGGGAGAGTTTGTTCCAGAGGCGGGAAAAAAGGGGAATAAAAGAGTGAAGATGAATATAGAGAGTCTTGATTTTGGCAGTTTAACCATAAGAGGGTTGCTGGCAGATCTTGTGCGACCTGGAGGAATATTTGGGGGACAGAGCACAGAGAGAGCTGGGGGAGCAAGGCCGGAGAGGAGTCTGTAGAAGACAGAAAGACCACCAACCTGCCTGTGGTGAGTGAGTGAAAGGCCCTCGGAGATAGCTTCATCGCAGGAGATTCCAATGATTCTGAAAGCTTTGGTTTCAACAGCATGAAGTCGAGCTAGGTGTGAGGCAGGAGCACCGGCCCAGAGGGGGGAACAGTATTCCATTGAGCTGCGGATGAAAGCCTTGTATGTGGTGAGGAGCTCACGTGAGCCAAGGAAGGACTTCGCAAGATGGTGGATGCCCAGTCGGCGACTGGCTTTGGAGGCCAGCTTGGAAATGTGGTTTTTCCAAGAAAGATCATGGCAGATAGTGAGACCCAAAAGCTTGAGCGACAGAACTTCTGGGAGAGGATTGTTGAGAAAGTAGATGGGAGGGTTTTCCAGTCGGTCTTTTCGGAGAGACATAGTAAGAGTGTGAGATTTGTCAGGATTGAAAGACATGTTCCACTTGTTTGCCCAGTCTGTAATTTCGTCCAGGTCTGCAGAGAGTGAGGAGGCTGCAGACTGCCGATCTGAGGGATGAGGAATGGAGCGGCAGAGAGTGGAGTCATCAGCAAAGAGATAGAGAGGATTTTCCAGAGAGTCGGAGAGATCATTGATGAAGACCAGACAAAGCACAGGGCCCAGAACACTACCTTGGGGGAACTCCAGCCAGAACAGGAAGGGGCGATGAGAGAAATCCATTCAGGGCCACACGTTGACTACAACCAGAGAGGAAGTCCGCAAGGTGACGGTTGATGGGAGTTTGTGAAGAGATGGTGGAGGGGAGGAAAGAGAGTGGTGTGGGGTTGTCGTGTATATTGTTAGCTAGGGTGACGGTGAAGGGGGATTTTGAAGGGAGGGTGGGGGGCGTGTGGGGTTGTCGTGGGTATTGCTAGCTCGGGTGACGGTTGAAGGGGGATTTTGAGGAGATGGTGGGGGGGGTGGAGGTGTGGGGTTGTCATGCGTATTGTTAGCTCGGGTGATGGTTGAAGAGGGATTTTGAGGAGATGGTGGAAGGGGGAGGAGGGGGAGGAGGTAAATGTGGTTTGGTCGTGGGTGTTGTTACCCAGGGTGACGGTTGATGTTTGTTTTTTTCTGGAAAATTGAGACGCCTGAAAAACCAAGGCCACCTAAGTTGAACAGAGATACAGCAATATTACCAAAGGAAATAATCAAGAAATCCAAGTCACGCTGTTGAAACCAAAGCTTTCAGAATCATTTGGAATCTCCTGCGATGAAGCTAACTCCGAGGGCCTTTCACTCACTCACCGCAGGCAGGTTGGTGGTCTTTCTCTCTTCTACCGACTCCTCTCCAGCCTTGCTCCCCCAGCTCTCTCTGGGCTCTGTTCCCCCAATATTCCTTCAGGTCGCACAAGTTCTGCCAGCAACCCTCTTATGGTTAAACTGCCAAAATCTAGGCTCTCTGCTCACCTTCACTCTTTCATTCCCCTTTTCTCCCACCTCTGGAACAAACTCCCCCACTCCCTTCAATCCCACTCCTCCCGCCAAGTCTTTAAAACAGCTGTTCACCACCATCTCTTATCTTCCCCCATCCAAAACCTTGATCTTTTCTACCCCCGCTAATTCACCCCAGAAACACTTTCTTTTTTTTGTTTTTGGAAATTCCAACTTCTTTCCTGGAAATCCTTGCAGTGTTCATATGTTTTATACCTCTCCCACCTTCCCCCAAGCCCTCCCCCTCCCACATTTCTCCCGATGTCCCTGCTCGCAAATGTTGTGTTTGTGTCCTTCCCCCTCTCTCCCCATCTTGTCTACCGCTCCCCTTATTTTTGTGTTTTATGTGTCGCTTTGACTTTTTGTGTGATTAATGTTTGCTCTTTCACGAGCCTCGATCTTGTATACAAAAAAAAAAAAGGCAAATCAGTTGTATCAGCAAAAAATATCCTCCAATAAGAGATGCCAGAAAATGTGTTGTACGCTTGGAACAAGAACGCCCATCGGGTCGCCAGTAGGGCGGGTACTCTGCTAGTATATGCAATGACCCTGAATTCAAGAATGTGATCATGGACTTGTGTTGATAATATGTAATACCTATAGTCAGGCTATCATGGACGAGTGTTGATAATCTCTTTGAAAAAGCTGGAGATATTCGAACTCTTTGAATCACTTCAAACATTAACAAAATATCTACATTAGTTAGTAGCTGAAGTTTTACTTTTGTCATTTTCAAAGCTGCTCCCCAAGCTAGTCCGAGTGATGTGAAAAAATGGGCAGGATCTAGTTTCTACGAATCTTTGTTGAGACAGGTTTCTCTAAATCATTTGAATAAATCCCCTGGTAGACTATCGGACTGTAGATGTAGGTCGTGATATTCTGAAAGGTTCTTTATTTTGAACTCTTTCCACACCCTTGTTGCAGCTTCATAGTCTTCCTCTGATATAATATTAACAGAGATACAAAACGCTTCTTTGGGAGGGAGTTTGGTTCCTTCAAATCATTCAAAAACCATGAAATATATACAAGGATAGACTCATTTTCATGTCAACAACTTTAATTGCTATTTCTTATTATACACTACATGGCCAAAAGTATGCGGACATCCCTTCTAATTAGTGGATACGGCTGTTTCAGCCATACCCATTGCTAACAGGTATACAGTGCATTCAGAAAGTATTCAGACCCCTTCACTTTTTTCACATTTTGTTATGTTGCAGCCTTATGCTGAAATCGTTTAAATTCATTTTTTCCCTCATCAATCTACACTCAATACCCCATAATGACAAAGGGAAAACAGGATTTTAGAAAGTCTTGCAAATTTATTGAAAAGAAAAAACTGAAATATCACATTGACATAAGTATTCAGACCCTTTGCTGTGACACTTGAAATTTAGCTCAGGTGCCTCTCATTTCTCTTGATCATCTTTGAGATGTTTCTACACCTTGATTGGAGTCCACCTGTGGTATATTCAATTGATTGGACATGATTTGGAAAGGCACACACCTGTCTATATAAGGTTTCACAGCTGACAATGCATATCAGAGCAAAAAGCAAGCCATGAGGTCGAAGGAACTGACTGCAGAGCTCAGAGACAGGATAGAGTCGAGGCACAAACCTGAGGAAGCCTACAAAAAAATTCTGCTGCATTGAAAGTTCCCAAGAGCACAGTGGATTCCATAATTCTTAAATGGAAGAAGTTTGGAACAACCAGTACTCTTCCTCGAGCTGGCCGCCCGGCAAAACTGAGCAATCGGGGAAGAAGGGCCTTGGTAAGAGAGGTGGCCAAGAACCCGATGGTCACTCTGGCTGAGCTCCAGAGATCCTGTCTGGAGATGGGAGAAACTTCCAGAAGGACAACCATCACTGCAACAACCCACCGATCTGGGCTTTATGGAAGAGTGGCCCGACGGAAGCCAAACAGTTCAATCTTGGTTTCATCAGACCACAGAATCTTGTTTCTCACAGTCTGAGAGTCCTTTTGGTGCTTTTTTGCAAACTCCAAGCGGGCTTTCATGTGTCTTTCACTGAGGAGAGGCTTCTGTTTGGCCATTCATTATGTGTGGTTTCATGTGTGCGTGACGATGATGTGTGGTGCATCGGCCTTCACCAGCGCTCCAAAACCGGAGTTGCATCCCAGCATGGCTGGAGCTCCGTCCGAGCAAACTGCAGACACCATGTTCCACGAGAGGCCGTTGCTTCTGAAGAGGTCGTACACAAGCTTCTTCACGTCAGCTGCCTTCTTCGTTGTTGTGAGAGGCTTGCAGAACAGAAAGTCTTCCTTGATCTCGTCGCCTTTGAAATAACGCACAAATAAGATGAGCTGGCTCAAATTCGAAACGTCGGTGGTCTCGTCGAGTTGAAGGCTGAATTTCGTCGGGCTCGCGACTAAATCTGCAACTACCTGGGCGAGGATGTCATCGCTCATGTCGTCGATTCTGCATCTGATGGTGTTATTTGAGAGTGGAATGAGAGACAACTTGTTTTCAGCAGCTTTTCCCAGCATGATGTTGGCCATCTTCAACGCGGCCGGTTTGATGAGTGTCTCGCCAACGGTGTGTGGTTTGCCCTGCTTTGCGATCAGGTGCGCAACTTCATACGACGCGGTGAGGATCGGTTTGTCAATTGGAACGAAGCCGAGAGTGGGCAAGGTAGCACTTGCGTCGAATCGGACTCTCTTCAATTTGAATTCATCCAGCGTCTTTGTACTGCCCCTCGCCATGCAGTTTTTTGAAGTGTTCCCGTAGTTTTGCTGGTGCTAGGCTGGAGTTGCTCAACTTGACATTGCAAAGCATGCATTGAGGACGCTGACTTCCATCCCATTCCGTCAAACACGTGAACCCATACCGCACACGTAATCCTCCGACCACTTCCTTTTTTTGCTCGACAAACTGCAAAAAAAAAAAAAAGTTACAAACTGATCTTAATTGAGTTCGGGCAAATAATTATATGACAAAGATTAAAAAAGGAACATGCTTAAATATAATCAGTACCCCTCTGAAAAACTGAGAAATTTTAAGGAAGAAAACATAACTTATAGTTACGATGACGGGATTTATTATCTACTCAACTCTATGTCACCTCAAATCCCATTATAATATTACATAGAAAACTGCGAATTGTTAGTTTTGAATTGCGACCAAAGGAGTTATATCACCTCCACCTAATTTTCTGAGTAATTCAATCATATTTTATAATCACCATCCACTTTTGACTTTAATATAACTCTGAACACGTCCTGCATATCCACAAACATTTCCAACTTACTTTTCAATTAATCAGTAACTCCAAAGTAAGGCGCGACCAATGACACACGGCACACGGCAAGCTAATCGAGGCTATTCACTGGAATTTCCGAACACCTGCAAAATCCAGTAAGTAAGCAAGTAAGCACCATCAACAGAATAATTAGCAAGTTGCTCATTGATTCAACTTACTACAGTCAGTGTGAAACAACTTATCTTAAACACAGACCAGAGAAACCATGAATGGGATGGGAATACAATTACAAATAACATTTCCATTCGTTCGTAACATACATAGCAAAATAATAATAATATTAATAATAAGCGTAATTACACATAGATTCCAAATTGATACAAAACTAAAAACAAAAAAAACAAATTGCAATGCGTTTTTAGAAGAACCTCCGCCGAACCCCTGAGACTGGCTCACTGAACCCCTGGGGTTCGGTCGAACCCAGGTTAAGAACCACGGGTCTAGGAGAAACAACAGCGCAGCCACTAAGTGGTAGGACACACAAGCTCACAGAACGGGACCGCCGAGTGCTGAAGCACATAGCGCGTCAAAATCATCTGTCCTCAGTTGCAACTCTCACTACCGAGTTCCAAACTGCCTCTAGAAGCAACGTCAGCACAACAACTGTTCGTCGGGAGCTTCATGAAATGGGTTTCCATGGCCGAGTAGCCACACACAAGCCTAAGATCACCATGCACAATGCCAAGTGTCGGCTGGGGTGGTGTAAAGCGCGCCTCCATTGGTCTCTGGAGCAGTGGAAAGCGTTCTCTGGAGTGATGAATCACGCTTCACCATCTGGCAGTCCGACGGACTAATCTGGGTTTGGCGGATGCCAGGAGAACGTTACCTGCCCGAATGCATAGTGCTAACTGTAAAGTTTGGTGGAGGAGGAATAATGGTCTGGGGCTGTTTTTCAAGGTTCGGGCTGGGCCCCTTAGTTCCAGTGAAGGGAAATCTTAATGCTACAGCATGCAATGACATTCTAGACAATTGTATACTTCCAACTTTGTGGCAACAGTTTGGGGAAGGCCCTTTCCTGTTCCAGCATGACATTTCCCCCGTGACCAAAGTGAAGTCCATACAGAAATGTTTTGTCGAGATCAGTGTGGAAGAACTTGAATGGCCTGCACAAAGCCCTGACCTCAACCTCATCGATCACTTTTGGGATGAATTGAAACGCCGACTGCGAGCCAGGCCTAACTCGCCAACATCAGTGCCCGACCTCACTAATGCTCTTGTGGCTGAATGGAAGCAAATCCCCACAGCAATGTTCCAACATCTAGTGGAAAGCCTTCCCAGAAGAGTAGAGGCTGTCATAGCAGCAATGAGGGGACCAACTCTATGTTAATGCCCATTATTTTGGAATGAGATGTCCGATGAGAATATACGGGTGTGATGTTCGGGTGTCCACATACTTTTGGCCATGTCGTGTATCTTAACTGGTTTGCAAATGATAGAGTATTTTTCACTGGACTATATAATGACTTTAATAATAATGTGAAGCTATCTATATAATTATTATTTATTTGAATCCACCACCTCTTTCAGCATCGTGTTCATGCCAGACATTTCTTGGGAATGAAATATTTTGGCAGTGGATGAAATAGCACTTAAATATCCTGATGTTTTCCTCAGCTTTTATTTCAATAAATGACAGTCATAACTTATAATATTGTACAAAAAATATGAGAATTATTTTGGGGTTTTTAATGTTTAGATTACTTGCATTATGAAGTGCCCCCAATACGAATTAGTTTTCCTAAGTATTAAGCAGTATATTTACTCTTTCAACATGATCATCGGCATGATTAATCCTACTATTAATTTGCTGCATATATCGAGCAAAAACTTTCAAATAGAGCACCTCACCGTAATTAAAGGATATAATTTAAATTGTATCAGATATGGCAATAAATGTGAATTGTTGTTCGCAGCTTGTCGGCTCGATGACAGAAGACACCATTTGCATATTTGCTTTCTCCATTTCTACCCTGTTTAGAATCCCATGCGGGTACAGGGCAACTTGCCAGTTAAATATTAAAACTGTTTCTAGACATTATTTTTTCAACTGCTCCCTCGATCATAATCGAAGATTTTTTTTCATATTTATCTTTTCAATGTGGATTGCCATTTAAAAACACATTACAAGCCTCATATATTTGCTCAGTATTTTTTTACCTGATGTATCCTTTTGGGATACTTTTGGGATTCTTTTTTATCACACTTAAAATTTTAATTATTTGGGGTCAGATAGATTGCAAATTATGTTGGCCTTTACAAAAGGTTTGAATAAATAAAGAGCCATTTCTACAGACTTAGCAGATTGCTTTTGTGGACTTTTTCTTGCATGGTGGCTTATCATGTTTTATAGTTAACAAATATTTTGAACACAAGGGATTTGAAACATGCATGATTTACAAAATATTTCATTACTTTCCATCATAATTATTTTATATAATTACATCATAATTATATAAATTTTATATAATTTATATAATTATTTTATATAATTTTACATTACTTTCCATCATCATAATTATTATTGATGAAGTTAACTGCGAGGGCCTTTTACTCACTCACCGCAGGCAGGTTGGTGGTCTTTCTGTCTTCTACCGACTCCTCTCCGGCCTTGCTCCCCCAGCTCTCTCTGTGCTCTGTCCCCCCAATATTCCTTCAGGTCGCACAAGATCTGCCTGCAACCCTCTTATGGTTAAACTGCCAAAATCTAGGCTCTCTGCTCACCTTCACTCTTTCATTCCCCTTTTCTCCCGCCTCTGGAACAAACTCTCCCACTCCCTTCAATCCCACTCCTCCCTCCAAGTCTTTAAAACAGCTGTTCACCACCATCTCTTATCTTCCCCCATCCAAAACCTTGATCTTTTCTACCCCTGCTAATTCACCCCAGATACACTTTTTTTGGGGGGGGGGGGAAATTCCAACTTCTTTCCTGGAAGTCCTTGCAGTGTTCATATGTTTTATACCTCTCCCACCTCCCCCCAAGCCCTCCCCCTCCCACATTTCTCCCGATGTCCCTGCTCTCAAATGTTGTGTTTGTGTCCTTCCCCCTCTCTCCCCATCTTGTCTACCCCCTTATTTTTTGTTGTTGCCCTCCTCCCCCTCCCCTCCCCCTCCCACATTTCTCCCGATGTCCCTGCTCTCAAATGTTGTGTTTGTGTCCTTCCCCCTCTCTCCTCATCTTGTCTACCCCTTGCCCCCCCCTTATTTTTTGTGTTTTATGTGTCAGTTTGACTTTTTGTGTGATTAATGCTAGCTCTTTCACGAGCCTCGATCTTGTATACAAAAAATAATAATAATAATAAAATAGGAAATTTATAAATTTTTTGGAAAGTATTTTTCACCATTTCTATATAATATTAAATCTAAGATTTTTGTTGTGTTTTTGATGCTTTTTCACTACTTATATACATATTAATTCTAACAATTGTTGTTTTTATTGAACAGGAGCTACAGAAAACAAGTATGACTAGTACGGCACTCATGGAGTGCACACCTTCGCCAGACTGAACAGTTTACATTTTGCACCCCACTGATAGGCCGGATCTGTATTTAAACATCCAAAATCGAATTGGCTTGTTCTTGTCACGTACTCAGCTCATCCATCAAGTTTCGTCTGAATCTTTCCTCAACGTTTTCAAATATCGTGCTACATATCATTTTTGGTCCTCAATTCTCTCAATTGTGAAGAATTCTAGTACCTAGATTCGGATCTTCATCAAAATTGAATCAATTCGTCGTTGTCACCCACCTAACCTGCCCACCAAGTTTCACCTGAATTCGTCCATAACCTTTTGAGAAATCCTTTTCACAGACAAACAGACTGAGAGTGGTAAAACATTTTTTTTAAAGTCCACCTTTGGAAACAAAGGTAATTGTAAACCCTTGAAGTATAAACTGTGGGTTATGGTCTAATAGTTAACGTGAAACTATGATAGGAGGTTCTGGCTGACCTACTACAATGTATTGACCACTGACTTTACCAACTGGATCAGGATATTTTGATAAAAGGTCCAGAATCCAAATTTTCCTCCTACTCTCGTCTGATAAATAGCATGTCTTTCAATCCTGGTAAATCTCACACTCTCATCCTGATACTCTGGAAGATTGTCAAACAAATCCACCATCTCTTTCCATGGTCATATACTGTAAGAGGTACATCTGAACTTCTTGACCTCTCCAGGGATGACCTCGCAGCAAAGATATCCTCCAAAACCAGTCACAGATTGAACATCATCTGTTCCAAGTCATTCCTTCAAAATTCAAAACTACTCCGCCTACAAGGCCGTTGGCAATATCTCAATAGAGTACTCTCCCCCCTGGGTTGGCGCTCCCACTTCATATCTGTCTCTAAAGCCCTAAATCTTATTGGCATCTTCCACAATGAGGCAGAAGCACAATTTCTGGTTGTTCTTATATTGAAGATCAGTTAGTGACATTTCTGTTTTTGAATGACTAGTCTTGTCATACTCTCTCAACTCTCTGACTTACCCCCTTCCTCACTCTTCCCAACTCTTCCAGTAACCCATCGTTTTTAAACTCCCAAAATCCAGACTTACTTCCCACCTTCACTCCTTTTATCCTCTTTTCTTCCATTTGCAGAACGACCTTCCAGAGGTTGTTGCATCACACTCTTCCCTCCACATGGCTTCCATTTGTTGGGACACCACTATCTCTTCATACCCCATCACTATCCATGATTTTTTTCATGTCCTCATTAAACCAATTCTCATACACTTGCAAGTTTTATATTTTCCTCTCTCCCCATTCCCTTGCCTATTGCATCCATCTACTGTTGTACTGCCCCACAGTCTGTGTTGCCTTTTTGCCTACCTGTCTCCTTTCTTTTCTCTGAACCCAGATTTTGTTGCGAAAAATGTTTTTAAAATCAGTGCCAAAATACAGAGGATATAAGAAGAGAATGCTGGTAGAGAGGAATAATATATATTCAAGGAGTAACATCACAGAACTAATGTTAGTTGTTGATACACAGGGAAATTTTGGAGATTAAGAGTCTTTTAACATGAGGACAACTGGAAGAGATTAAAAGGCAGGAGGACGAGCAACAAGATGGTGAGTCACATCCAATGGAGGAAGTATATATTTAGCATACAACAACAACAACAACAACATGCATTTTAAGGCCATTTCCCCTGCTAGAGCGGGGGTTAGCCTTGCGGTCCCCATGACAATGTTCTCTATCTTGCCCTATTTTCTGCATCTCTCCTTGTTAACCCCCTTGCCCGCATATCTTCTTCCACCGTCTTTAGCCAAGTCTTTCTCGGTCTTCCCCGTCCTCTACTTCCTTCTACATTCATTTCCATCACTCTTCTCAACCAGTCACTTTCATCCTTCCTCAACACATGACCAAACCATCTCAACCTGTTCCTCTTCACAGCATCCATCACAGGCTCTATTCCCATCATCTTTCGCAATTCATCATTTGTCTTCCTCTCTCTCAACGATACTCCGCACATCCACCGAACCATTCGCATTTCCACCCTTTCCAACCTTCGTTGCTGCTCTACGTTCATTACCCATGTCTCGCTCCCATAAATCATAACACTTCTCACACATGCAGCATACACCTTTCCCTTCGGCTTCAACGACACTCCCCTCCTCGTCAGCACGCCACTCAGTTCCCGATACTTCTTCCATGCACAATATATATACATGTTTAGTATATATTTAGTATATATTTAGCTTGTAAAGGAAAAATGCCCAAAAGATGTGGGATCTGTGCCAATCCTTTATTTTTCACCCGAACAACTGTCACTCGCCCGCTCGTCACTTCCGGCTGTCCCGGATCAGGAAACACGAGATGCAACACCTTTACATATTACATACTAAATACTAAAGGTAAAATGATTATTTAGCTTGTAAAGGAAAAATGCCCAAAAGATGTGGGATCTGTGCCAATCCTTTATTTTTCACCCGAACAACTGTCACTCGCCCGCTCGTCACTTCCGGCTGTCCCGGATCAGGAAACACGAGATGCAACACCTTTACATATTACATACTAAATACTAAAGGTAAAATGATTATTTAGCTTGTAAAGGAAAAATGCCCAAAAGATGTGGGATCTGTGCCAATCCTTTATTTTTCACCCGAACAACTGTCACTCGCCCGCTCGTCACTTCCGGCTGTCCCGGATCAGGAAACACGAGATGCAACACCTTTACATATTACATACTAAATACTAAAGGTAAAATGATGCTGCTACATATACAGTAATACATTGCAGGAGAAACAAACGCTGTTACATCTGAAATATATCAGATCACAACTTCATGAACAAGGGTAACAGCTTTTCTTCACTATGAGATGTACAGCTGATACATTTGGTCGAATATTTTACAGCTATTTAACAACAGAGGAATCTGGATACCTGGATACCAACATTGAGGGGAAGAAAAGATCTGTCGAAATATACAACTCAAGTGAACAATGTTATGAAGATGACAAAATCGACAATCTGGAATCGATTAATATAACAATCTATGCAACAGCTAGATAACTAGTGAGGAAAGTAAGGGTGAAGCTAGTCAGCACATGATATCAGCTGGAGGAACCAGCCTAGCTAAAGAGAATAAAGAACAAACAAGAGCAAATCAGGTGAGAAGCCAACTATCTGAGGTAGATTAAGAAAGGCAATCTGAAGAAGAATAAAAGGTGGATAACAAAAAAATACAAGATTGGGTCATATAGAACATTTGAAGCAGTATGTAAAGTGCTAAATAGACACTAATGGCAGTTATTGAAGTTCCAAAAGTTTCAGCAAGATGTGAACAATATATTCAGAACAGATCCTTTAATAAGAAGAGTAGAATCTTCTCCATGAAATTATAGAAAACGAAGAAATTTCGACCATGACCAATAGCCACAGACCCTGAGGAAGCCATAGAGTTCTGGAAATAAATGTGAAATTGTAAAAATACACACAAGATGGCCATTTGCTAATGGAAATAAATGAGGCCTCAAGTGGAGTTCTGAAACAAGTGCATACACGGATTGCAGAAGCAGATATCAGAGCAACCACAGGAATAATTAATAACTGGGCAGCACCTGGGTGAGACCAATGCTATGCTTATTGGTTAAAGAAGCTGACCACATGCTTTCAGCCATGACAACTATACATACGGGACATATTTGATAAAACAACACCTGAGTGGTTGACTGAAGTCACAACACACATAACCCTCACACATCGCAACTCAGAAAGAGGTGCAGGAAATTACAACTCAATAATATATCTGATAACAATGTAGAAGCTGCTAACAGCCAGGTTAGCACGATCAATTAGTAGACACCAAGAGACCAATCATACTGCATTATGACGTGTGACCAGAAGGGAAACTGATGTCAGCTTGAGGAACAAAGGATCAGCTGCTCATAGATAAGAGGATACTCAGAGATTTCAGGGCTTGGAAGACCTATTTGGCAATGTGATTGATATATTATGGGAAGGCATTTGACTTGTCCCACATAGTTGGAGCTTGGAATGCTTGAGTATATGTAAGAATGAGGCCACACCAACCGATTTCCTCCAACGCGATGCAACTGGATGGTTGTGTGATTTATCGTAGGGAATGTTGATAGGTTTCTGCACCTATGATGCACAAGGAAACAACAATAAACATACCAGGACACACCAACTGATGCACCAGGACATGCCATGCAACGCCAATGGACCAACGGTCGTACCTTGCACCATGAAAACCAAGACAGCAAGCAATGATTCATCCTCTGCCTCTCGTCAAAAGCCAAGCAGTCGATCAATGATTAGTCCCTCTGGTATGCGTCAAAAATACAGTAGAATGCACCAAAAGTACAATAGAATGCACCAAAAGTACAGTAGAATGCACCAAAAGTACAGCAGAATGCACCAAGAGTACAATAGAATGCACCAAAAGAACAGTACAATGCACCAAAATTACAATAGAATGCACCAAAAGTACAATATAATGCACCAAAAGTACAATAGAATGCACCAAAAGTACAATAGAATGCACCAAAAGTACAATAGAATGCACCAAAAGTACAGTAGAATGCACCAAAAGTACAGTAGAATGCACCAAAAGTGCAGTAGAATGCACCAAACGTACAGTAAAATGCACCAAAAGTACAATAGAATGCACCAAAAGAACAGTACAATGCACCAAAATCACAGTAGATGCAACAAAATTACAATAGAATGCACCAAAAGCACAGTAGAATGCACCAAAAGTACAATAGAATGCACCAAAAGTACAGTACCATGCACCAAAAGTACAGTAGAATGCACCAAAAGTACAATAGAATGCACCAAAAGAACAGTACAATGCACCAAAAGTACAATAGAATGCACCAAACGTACAATAGAATGCACCAAAAGTACAATAGAATGCACCAAAAGTACAGTAGAATGCACCAAAAGTACAGTAGAATGCACCAAAAGTACAGTAGAATGCACCAAAAGCACAGTAGAATGCACCAAAAGCACAGTAGAATGCTCCAAAAGCACAGTAGAATGCACCAAAAGTACAATAGAATGCACCAAAAGAACAGTACCATGCACCAAAAGTACAGTAGAATGCACCAAAAGTACAGTAGAATGCACCAAAAGTACAATCGAATGCACCAAAAGTACAATAGAATGCACCAAAAGTACAGTAGAATGCACCAAAAGTACAATAGAATGCACCAAAAGTACAGTAGAATGCACCAAAAGTACAATAGAATGCACCAAAAGTACAATCGAATGCACCAAAAGTACAATAGAATGCACCAAAAGTACAATAGAATGCACCAAAAGTACAATAGAATGCACCAAAAGTACAGTAGAATGCACCAAAAGTACAATAGAATGCACCAAAAGTACAGTAGAATTCACCAAAAGTACAATAGAATGCACCAAACGTACAATACCATGCACCAAAAGTACAGTACCATGCACCAAAAGTACAGTACAATGCACCAAAAGTACAGTACAATGCACCAAAAGTACAGTACAATGCACCAAAAGTACAATCGAATGCACCAAAAGTACAATAGAATGCACCAAAGGTACAGTAGAATGCACCAAAAGTACAATAGAATGCACCAAAAGTACAGTAGAATGCACCAAAAGTACAATAGAATGCACCAAAAGTACAATCGAATGTACCAAAAGTACAATAGAATGCACCAAAAGTACAATAGAATGCACCAAAAGTACAGTACCATGCACCAAAAGTACAGTAGAATGCACCAAAAGTACAATAGAATGCACCAAAAGTACAGTAGAATGCACCAAAAGTACAGTAGAATGCACCAAACGTACAATAGAATGCACCAAATGTACAGTACCATGCACCAAAAGTACAGTACAATGCACCAAAAGTACAGTACAATGCACCAAAAGTACAGTACAATGCACCAAAAGTACAATCGAATGCACCAAAAGTACAATATAATGCACCAAAAGTACAGTAGAATGCACCAAAAGTACAATAGAATGCACCAAAAGTACAGTAGAATGCACCAAAAGTACAATAGAATGCACCAAAAGTACAAACGAATGCACCAAAAGTACAATAGAATGCACCAAAAGTACAATAGACTGCACCAAAAGTACAGTACCATGCACCAAAAGTACAGTAGAATGCACCAAAAGTACAATAGAATGCACCAAAAGTACAATAGAATGCACCAAAAGTACAGTAGAATGCACCAAAAGTACAATAGAATGCACCAAAAGTACAATCGAATGCACCAAAAGTACAATCGAATGCACCAAAAGTACAATCGAATGCACCAAAAGTACAATCGAATGCACCAAAAGTACAATATAATGCACCAAAAGTACAGTACAATGCACCAAAAGTACAGTACAATGCACTAAAAGGACAGTACAATGCACCAAAAGTACAGTACAATGCACCAAAAGGACAGTACAATGCACCAAAAGTACAGCACCGTAATAAGAGAACAACGAGGTTGCACAGTTGAAATGTCGCTGTAAAAATTGTCTTGCAATGTTGGCAGTTTTACAACTCAGGCAGAGGTGACAGGGTCGGAGTATTAAGGGGAAGCTGTGGATCCGGCTGTGGCTTCTGCGGCATGAACACCTCGGGGCTTTCGCTGATTTATGGTGAGAATTCGTGGTAGAAGACATTCCATTATTTTCACTTTGGGCCTTATTTTTAGAAATACAATTGGAATAACCTTTGGATGTAATATCGTACCAAGCAGGGTTTTTTAGCCATAGATGTATCAGCTCATCCTCATGTTCTTCAGTCAAAAAGTTCTCCATTTTGGTTCAGGTAGAAATCTTGAGGCAGTATTGCTAGCTCTGATTGGCTTAGAGGGAGCACGTTCGTTTAGTCATATCGTGAGGGGTATCCACACCAACGGATGAATAGCGACTATGACCAACCAGGATCGAACGTCTGATGTCTGACACGACGTGATTTTACACGACGAGCTGTCCACACCAACCAATTTTCCATGACAAGATCGTCCAATTGCGTCACATTGGAGGAAGAAATCAGTTGATGTGGCCAAGCCCTAATGTAATGACGGTGAATGGTGCCCTAAGGTGAATGAACCCAGAGAAACTTATGGAAAGAGTAATGAAGCTATGGAAAGGCATTTAAAAATGAACAAGATCCACATGGGAAAAGTAGAAATCAAAGGATCAAGCACATACGTGCCACGGAGATGTGATAGCACTACTGCTTAGTTTTTACAGGCTGAAAGGCTTGTGGAGGATCTGCGACACAAATCACGTGCACATGCAGACAGATACATACTGAGATTACATACCAGACTTGACTTCCACACAAACGCATCCGCTGAGATTGGGTGACGTGACGTCACTTCCCAGAGCACTCTGGGTTCCAGCGACGTCATATTTAGGTCTTAGCTTTTCTCTCCTCAGTGGGGCTATCAAGGAGAAATTTCCTCCTTGCATTAAAAAAAAAAAAAAACCACCTTTAGAGGCCATTTTTCCCCGCAAGCGGGGGTTGGCCTTTTTCGGGAACCGTGGTAGTTGTTGTTTTTCGGTCCCCTTTTTGAAGCAATGTTTTACGGCCGGATGCCCATCCTGACGCCAACCCTTTTGCCGCCTTTAACGACAAGCAGGGAATTACCAGTGAACTGGTACTCAATTAGCCGACCTCGGAAGGATGACAGGCTGAGTCAACCCCCCTGGCGTTAATTCAGCGATCGACCGGGTTTCGAACCCAGGATCCTAGGATCCTAAGCTGACACCCTAGCCGCTAGCCCAACACCAGGCTGAGAGCGCGCGGTGCGGCTTGAGGAGAACTAGAATAAACAAGAGATATCCATTTTTTTTATTTCATATTTTCGTTTAATTAACGATATCTGCCAAACCACGTGCCCTATCGCAAATTCCCAAAAGGAACTCCTTGCATATCGCAAACTCCTTGCATTGATGCCTCGTATTGCCTACCCATGGCGTTCTTCCGTGCTTTATCGTTTAAATACCAAGTGGCAATCAAGGATGCAGCATGTACCATTTTTTAAAGTCATTGGTATAAATCAGCCGCTGTTTGATCTGCCAACCTCCCAGCCCGAGAGCAGACACTCACACCATTATTCCACCAAGCAAAGCAATGGATCCTCTAATAAACCTATTGAATAAGGCCAAAATTGGCTACAAGATTAAGAATGGGTACATAAGTGACAACAATGATATTCTCAAAAGATGCAAGAATGGAACGTGGTGTGGCGAAATGTGCCATTGTAATGATAAAAAGAGGCAACTAACAGAAATCAACGAACAGGAAATGTAACTGCCATGAGAAAATGACACTAAATGAGAAAATTACACAGTTAGAACTATAAAGCATCTGAAAAAAAAAACAAAGCCTGTCTAAGTCCACTTTGTATTCAGACTTCTCCTTCTTCCGTATGCTAAATATGACAAAAACAGCAAAAAAATACAAAATATTGACAATTTTAGGCAAAATTGACATTTTCACCTAAAAAGCAAAAGGCTTTAGTGACTCAATTATGCAAACCCTGCTCAACTTTCAAGTCAATCGGATAAAAATTGATGATTTTATGCAACCTTGACTTTTGACCCTTCAATCTAAAAAAAAGAATCGTCTTCGAGCTTTTGATTGATGAACCAATTCAGTGACTCAATATGCAGATTCTTAAAATTGCAAGTCAATTGGATGAAAATTGACAATTGTATGTGTCTTCTCCATATCTACGATATAAAACACAATGTCAGTTTGTGTATCAGCATGTTTTTAGCCGCGTCACAGACGCTGCTCATAGAGTGCCCTCTGCTGTTGTTGTTGTTCTTCTTCTTCTTCTTGTTCTTCTTGTTCTTGCAGAGAAGACAAAACCTCAAAGCTCCACCCATTCTGGGAACCATAGCTCCACCCATTCTGGGAGAGCCTTCATATAAACAAATATCCACCATTTTATTAACTCGCATAGCTTTGAGGCCTGTTTTGTAGGCCCGTGGTGTCTTCCTCTCTCACACAGTTTTATTTCAAATCAAATTCGATATAGCATTTCATTTTTCACAGTCGCTAACATAGTTTTAGACTCGGTTGAAAAAAAACGGGAAGAAAATCCGATGAAAGTTGCCCTTTATAGAACGAAATGAATTCTCAAAGGCCTGTAACTTCAAGTCCATTGAGATTTTTTTTTTTTTTATTGCGGCATGGTCAGTCATACACCGCCCGAAATAAGAGACGGGAAAATGCCGAGATATATATATTTTGTTTAAATCGCGGCATGGTCAGTCATACACCGCCCGAAATAACAGACGGGAAAATGCCGAGATATATTAAAAATTCGTCCATTTGATGACAATCGTCACGATGAAATATTTAATTTATACGTCGTCACAATAATGTGGAGAGAGGAGCAAAGCTTCGTTCACGTGTCGCCACACACGGGAAATTGCCGAGATATATTTTCACTTTGCACAAAAATAACATCAAGTAATCGAATCAATAGGAATGTCCTGTGCCTATAACATCGACGTTATAGGCACAGCTGCATCTAGGCATTGTGTAACATCGACGCAGCTTTTGTTTTAATTAAAACTTTTTGTACTTGTTGTTTGTACAGATGTCTGTCCCCCTTCATAAGGGTAGGTCTTAAAGGCCAATCTTTTATCATGAATGTGTGTTCACTTTGGTCTATTTTGAGGCTAATACAAACCCAAAAATTTTTTTCCATAAAAGAATAATATTATGTCTCTTCTATTGGAAATGTAGACGGTGGCTTGCAAACCGAGCCTCAAGGGTGGTGTACAGAAGCGTTTTTTAAAAACATAATAAATATAAGGCGCAGGGAGGTGAAATTCGCTGCATGTGATGTGCAATGCACGCAGAGTAAAACTAGTCTTTATTTACATCCGTAGGATGTCTAATAAATAAAGATGATAAAAGAACACCTGCCACGAGGCTGAAGACGTTGGCACTCTCACGATGCTGCACCGTCAAACTGTTCAAACCTGTCATTTTTGACGGGGTTTTTTTTTTTTACTAGTTCTCATTGTAAAGCTTCGTTGAAAATTTGATGACAAAGCTCAAAGGGTAGATTAAAATTTCAGGTAAAATGGATGAAAATTTATGATTTTAGGTGATGCTGACCTTTGTGTCAGACCTTTGTTTTAGCTGGTTTTTTGACCTTTTGATTAAATTATTAATTTGGCTGCTGCATATTCGCGTAATAAAGCTTTGCTGAAAATTTGATTATAAAAGCCAAAAGGTAAAAAGAACTGGATATAACATTCAACAAAAGAAAATGAAGGAGATTTAAAAAAGTAGGGTTAGAAAGATATGAACGTCAAATAGAAATATAATGTTATTGACTAAGTGGTGAAATTGTCACAGCAGTCACCCAATATGTGATTTCAGTTGTCAGTTGTATACAGTGGCATTGCAGACTGCATGTACGAAGAAATGCAAGAATTAAACAGAAGAATATATAACTCAACTGAGGAAACACAGAATGGAGCACCCCAAAGTATGTATCAACAGATTATATCTGATTATATCAACAGATTATTACTTTTCAAAATCCAGTCTCACCCCTTCCCTCTAAATCTTCCCCATCACCCATCTCTTTCAAATCTTCCCCCTTGCCCCTCCCCCCCAAATCTTCCCCATCACCCATCCCTTTCAAATCTACCCCCCCCCCCCCTGCCCCTTCCCTCCTAAACTCCCCCCACACCCCTCCCCTCTGAGACTCTCCCTCACTCCTCCCCTCCTAGACTCCCCTCTCACCCCTCCTCCTCAAAGCGTCCTCCCCGCTTCTTCCCTCTTCCAACTTTCACCTTCTTCTCCCTCAACCTTCTGCCTCACTCTTCCCCCTCCTCAAATAACACCTCATTGCGCCTCACCCAATCACCATCAAACCTTTTGTCCGCCCCATTCTTCCCTTTCTCCAAGCTATTCTGTAATCTCTGACACACCTTCAACAGCTCTCCCTACCTCTTCCTCCACTTCCACATCTTACCCGACCGCTCCCCCCCCCCCCCCCCCCTGTTCTGTATCCGATGCTCCCCCTTCCTCTTCCTTAACAGTATGGACCTCAAACATCCGGGGCCTTCGCTCAAACTTAACTGATCTCTCCATACAGGTTGCTTCTGACAAACCAGACGTGATCTGCTTAACAGAAACTTTCCTCCTTCATGATGTTTCTGATTCCTTGGTATCTTTCCCAGGTTACTCCCTCCTCCGGTATGATAGACCTGAGCCTCGTCTTGGAGGTGGGGTTGCTATCTTTATAAAAAACTCTCTTCCTCACTCGCCCTGCACTGCCCTCTCTCCACCTCACCCCCAGGAATACCTTTGGCTACGGCTTCCCCTTCGCTCCCACCTTTTGTTCATATGTGTGTTGTACCGTCCACCAAACAGTAATGACTCCATCTACATCTCGCTGTCTGATAATATAGACCAACTTCTATCTACTCATCCCAACTCTCTCTTCCTCATATGTGGTGATTTCAACTGTCACCATGCCAGTTGGCTGGGGGTGGGTACCTCTCTCACCAGCCATGGCTCTTCAGCAAAGGACTTCTGTGACTCACTGGGACTGACACAATCTGTCAATTTCCCAACCCGGATCTCAGTCAACGGAGCATCTTCTCTTCTGGACTTGGTTATGACTAACTTCCCTGAAAATGTCTGCTGCTCTTCTTCTGCTCCAATCGGCTCTTCTGATCATGTGCTTGTTAAAGTGGACATCTCTCTGACCATTCTCAGAGAGCCTCCTCAGCGTCGACGAGTCTGGCATTTCACTCAGGCCAACTGGCACGGTCTTCAAGCAGCCATCAATCATCTGGACTGGTCTCCCATCTCTACCGCCTCTGACATCAACTCATCCTGGGAATTCTTCCAAAGTAAATTGCTCTCTCTCATGCACAGATTTATCCCATCTCGTCTTCAGTTGTCATACCCTTCCTCCCGTCCATGGTACACGGAATCTTGTGGTGAGGCTATTGCCCAGAAAGAACTTGCTTTCGTCTCCTGGAAAGCAAATCCAACGGAAGGAAATCTCATTTCCTTTCACAAAGCCCGAAACAAGTGTGTGTCCACCCTCAGGCGAGCCAGGAAACAATATCTCTCCGTTCTCAGGACCGAACTCTCTTATCTGTCTCCCTCTTCCAAATCCTGGTGGCATCTGGTCAAATCTGTTTCTGGTGTTTGTTCCCCCTCCATCCCCTCCCTCACCTCAAATGGCCACACGGCTGACTCCGCACGTGAAAAAGCTGAATGCCTCAACTCTGTGTTTACCTCTAAATCTTGTGTCCCAAACCCATCCCTCTCTGTACCCACCGTACCCAGTCGTACCCAGCTGCTCCTGGACTCTGTGTCCTTTCCTCCTGACAAGGTGGAAAAGTTTCTGTGAACCCTCGACTCTGATTCTGCAACTGGACCTGACGGCATCAGCCCACGGGTCCTAAAATCCTGTTCTTCCGCTCTTTCACTCCCTCTCTCTGTTCTCTTCACCCTCTCTTTTGCTCAAGGTCATCTTCCATCTGATTGGAAATCTGTCAACATCACCACTTTGCACAAAAAAGGTGCAAAAACAGATCCCAGCAACTACAGACCAATCAGCCTTCTCCCAATTATCAGCAAAGTCATGGAATCCATCATTGCTTCAGATATGAAATCTTTCCTCTTCTCCAATGGCTTGATCTCTGATCATCAATTTGGTTTCAGACCTGGACACTCCACTCTGGACATGCTGCTTCTGCTTTCTCAACAATGGATGGAGGTCCTCAATGCCAAACAGGAAATTAGAGCAGTCTCCCTTGACATATCACGTGCCTTCGATACGGTCTGGCACCCCGCTCTGCTCACCAAACTCTCCTCTTTTGGTATCCATGGAAATCTCCACGCATGGCTGGCGGACTTCCTCTCTAGTCGTAGTCAACGTGTGGCCCTGAATGGTTTTCTCTCATCTCCTCTTCCTGTTCAGGCTGGAGTTCCCCAAGGCAGTGTTCTGGGCCCTGTGCTTTTTCTGGTCTTCATCAATGATCTCTCTGACTCTCTTGAAAATCCTCTCTATCTCTTTGCTGACGACTCTACTCTCTGTCGCTCCATTCTTCATCCCTCAGATCGGCAGTCTGCAGCCTCCTCACTCTCTGCAGACCTTGACAAAATCACAGACTGGGCAAACAAGTGGAACATGTCTTTCAATCCTGACAAATCTCACATTCTTACGATGTCTCTCCGAAAAGACCGACTGGACAACCCTCCCATCCACTTCCTGAATAATCCTCTCCAAGAAGTTCTGTCACTCAAGCTTTTGGGTCTCACTATCTGCCATGATCTTTCCTGGGAAAACCACATTTCAAACCTGGCCTCCAAAGCCAGTCGCCGACTGGGCATCCTCCGTCGTGCGAAGTCCTTCCTTGGCACACCTGAGCTCCTCACCACATACAAGGCTTTCATCCGCAGCTCAATGGAATACTGCTCTCCCCTCTGGGCTGGTGCTCCTGCCTCACACCTAGCTCGCCTTCACGCTGTTGAAACCAAAGCATTCAGAAGGCCTCTCACTCACTCACCACAGGCAGGTTGGTGGTCTTTCCGTCTTCTACCGACTCCTCTCTGGCCTTGCCCCCCCCAGCTCTCTCTGGGCTCTGTCCCGCAAATATTCCTACAGGTCGCACAAGATCTGCCTGCAACCCTCTTATGGTTAAACTGCCAAAATCAAGACTCTCTGCTCACCTTCACTCCTTCATTCCTCTTTTCTCCCGCCTCTGGAACAAACTCCCTCACTCTCTTCAATCCCACTCCACCCTCCAAGTCTTTAAAACAGCTGTTCACCACCATCTCTTATCTTCCCCCATCCAAAACCTTGATCTTTTCTACCCCCGCTAATTTCACCCCTATTCCACTTTTTTGAAATACCAACTTCTGTCCAGGAAGTCCTTGGTGTCCTTGTGTTTTATACTTCTCCCTCCCCCCCCCCCCCCCCTTCCCATGCCTCCTCCCCCCGGGCCCCCTCCCTCCCACACATCTCCCTGCTCTCGGATGTTGTGTTTGTGTGCTTCTCCTTCTCTCCCCATCTTGTCTTCTGCTCCCTCTTTTTGGGTATTTTGTTTGTCTGGTTGATTTGTTTGTGAAGTAAATGTTAGCTCTTTCACGAGCCTCGATTCAGTATACAACAACAACAAAAAAAAAAAAAAAAAAAAAAAAAGAGCTCAGCCTTGTGTTATGAAAGATTGATAATGATAATAGGAATACTTTTTTTATTTTATTTTTTTGTATACAAGATCGCGGCTCGTGTAAGAGCTAACATTAATCACACAAAAAAAAACTCACACATAAAACATATGATAAAAGGAGCGAGAGACAGGATGGGGAGAGAGAGGGAAGCACACAAGTACAACAGTAGAGAACAGGGACATCAGGAGATCTGTGGGAGGGAGTGGGCTTGGGAGGAGGAGGCATGGGAATGGGGGGGTGGGAGGGGGGTAGAGGGTGAGAGAGGTATAAAACACATGGACACTGCTAGGACTTCCAGGAAAGAAGACAGTATTTCAAAAAAGTAGATCTGGGGTGAATTAACGGGGTTAGAAAAGATCACGGTTTTAGATGGGGGAAGATAAGAGATGGTGGTTAACAGCCGTTTTAAAGACCTGGAGGGATGAGTGGGATTGAAGAGAGTGAGGGACTTTGTTCCAGAGGTGGGAGAAAAGAGGAATAAAGAGTGAAGGTGAGCAGAGAGTCATGATTTTGGCAGTTTTGCCATATGAGGGTTGCTGGCAGATCTTGTGCGACCTGCAGGAATATTTGGGGGACAGAGCACAGAGAGAGCTGGGGGGGCAAGGCCAGAGAGGAGTCGGTAGAAGACAGAAAGACCACCAACCTGGTGGTCGTCACTTCTGCTGTTCCCTCCTTTGGCCGTGATGCTGAAACCCTATCTACTGCTTATTGTTGGAGCATCTCCCGATGGGATACTTCACGAGCCCAGAGGTATGTACACACATCTAAGCTTAAGGAATCTAATCTAGTCTGGGTTTGAATCTCGCCCCAGCTATAAATGGTCACCCTGATGTTTCTAGCTGTGGATGAAAGCCTTGTATGTGGTGAGGAGCTCAGGTGTGCCAAGGAAGGACTTCGCACGACGGAGGATGCCCAGTCGGTGACTCGCTTTGGAGGCAAGCTTGGTAATGTGGTTTTCACAGGAAAGATCATGGCAGATAGTGAGACCCAAAAGCTTGAGTGACAGAACTTCTTGGAGAGAATTGTTCAGAAAGTAGATGGGAGGGTTGTCCAGTCGGTCTTTTCGGAGAAACATCGTGAGAGTAGGAGATTTGTCAGTATTGAAAGACATGTTCCACTTGTTTGCCCAGTCTTTGATTTTGTCCAGGTCTGCAGAGAGTGAGGAGGCTGCAGACTTCCGATCTGAGGGATGAGGTATGGAGCGGCAGAGAGTGGAGTCATCAGCAAAGAGGAAGAGAGGATTTTCCAGAGAGTCGGATGGATCAATGATGAAGACCAGAAAAATCACAGGGCCCAGAACGCTGTCTTGGGGAACTCCAGCCTGAACAGGAAGGGGAGATGAGAGAAATCCATTCAGGGCCACACGTTGACTACGACCAGAGAGGAAGTCTGCAAGCCATGCGGTGAGATTTCCATGGATACGACAGGAGGAGAGTTTGGTGAGCAGAGTGGGGTGCCGGACCGTATTGAAGGCATGTGATATGTCAAGGGAGACATCCCTGATTTCCTGTGGCATTGAGGACCTTTATCCATTGTTGAGACAGCAGAAGCAGCATGTGCAGAGTAGAATGACCTGGTCTGAATCCAAATTGATGATCCGAGATCAAGCCATTGGAGAAGAGGAAGGATTTGATGTCAGAAGCGATGATTGATTCCATGACCTTGCTGATTATTGGGAGCAGGCTGATTGGTCTGTAATTGCAAAGATCTGTTTTTGCACCTTTCTTATTATAGCGATAATGTTTGCTGATTTCCAAGATGCTGGCAAATGACCTTGAGCAAAAGAGAGGGTGAAGAGAACAAAGAGAGTGTGAGATAAGAGCGGCAGAGCAGGCTTTTAGGACAAGTGGCCTGATGCCATTTGGTCCAGTTTTAGAATCAGAGTCGAGGTTTGACAAAAACTTCTCTTTCTTGTCAGGAGAGAAGGACACAGAGTCCAGGAGCAGCTGGGTTCGACTGGGTAAGGTGACTACAGAGAGAGAGGGGTTTGGAACACAAGATTTTGAGGCAAACGCAGAGTTGAAGCATTCGGCTTTTTCATGTGCAGTGTCAGCTGTGTAGCCGTTTGAGGTAAGGGAGGGGATGGACGGGGAACAAACACCAGAAACAGATTTGACGAGACACCCCCAGGATTTGGAGGAGTGAGACAAGTTTGAGAGTTCAGTCTTGAGAGTAGAGAGATATTGTTTCCTGGCTCTCCTGAGGGTCGACAACTGAGGGATACTTAGTAATAATCACTAAAATGCTCTTTCATCAATGTGCAGGTTGGTATCCTCTGTAAGCTAAGTCTGTCTGTGAAAGATATTGAGTCTGTCTGTAAAAGGTCTTGCAGAAAGCTGAGTGTATCTGTAAAAGATATTGAATCTGTCTGCAAAATCCTCTCTATCTCTTTGCTGATGACTCCACTCTCTGTCGCTCCATACCTCATCCCTCAGAACGGCAGTCTGCAGCCTCCTCACTCTCTGCAGACCTGGACAACATCACAGACTGGTCAAACAAGTGGAACATGTCTTTCAATCCTGACAAATGTCACACTCTCACTATGTCTCTCCGAAAAGACTGACTGAACAACCCTCCCATCTACTTTCTGAAGAATCCTCTCCAAGAAGTTCTGTCACTCAAGCTTTTGGGTCTCACTATCTGCCATGATATTTCCTGGGAAAACCACACTTCCAAGCTGACCTCCAAAGCCAGTCGCCGACTGGGCATCCAAAGTCGTGCGAAGTCCTTCCTTGGCACACCTGAGCTCCTCAACACATACAAGGCTTTCATCCACAGCTCAATGGAATACTTTTCTGCCCTCTGGGCTGGTGCTCCTGCCTCGCACCTAGCTTGGCTTCACGCTGTTGAAACCAAAGCTTTCAGAATCATTGAAATCTCCCACGATGAAGCTAACTCTGAGGGCCTTTCACTCACTGACCACTGACAGGTTGGTGGTCTTTCTGTCTTCTACCGACTCCTCTCTGGCCTAGCTCCCAGAGCTCTGTCTGTGCTTTGTCCCCCAAATATTCCTGCAGGTCGCACAAGATCTGCCAGCAACCCTCTTATGGTGAAACTGCCAACATCAAGACTCTCTGCTCACCTTCACTCTTTCATTCCTCTTTTCTCCCGCCTCTGGAACAAACTCCCTCACTCTCTTCAATCCCACTCCTCCCTTCAGATCTTTAAAACAGCTGTACACCACCATCTCTTATCTTCTCCCACCCAAAACCTTGATCTTTTCTACCCATGTTAATTCACCCCAGATCCACTTTTTTGAAATACCGACTTCTTTCCTCGAAGTCCTAGCAGTGTCCATGTGTTTTATGCCTCTCCCACAGCAAGCTGAGTCTATCTGTAAAAGATCTTGCAGCAAGCTGAGTTTATCTGTAAAAGATCTTGCAGCAAGCTGAGTTTATCTGTAAATTATATTGAGTCTATCTGTAAAAGATCTTGCAGCAAGCTGAGTCTATCTGTAAAAGATCTTGCAGCAAGCTGAGTCTATCTGTAAAAGATCTTGCAGCAAGCTGAGTTCATCTGTAAAAGATCTTGCAGCAAGCTGAGTCTATCTGTAAAAGATCTTGCAGCAAGCTGAGTTCATCTGTAAAAGATCTTGCAGCAAGCTGAGTCTATCTGTAAAAGATCTTTCAGCAAGCTTAGTGTATCTGTGAAAGATATTGAGTCTGTCTGTAAAAGATCTTGCAGCAAGCTGAGTTTATCTGTAAATTATATTGAGTCTATCTGTAAAAGATCTTGCAGCAAGCTGAGTCTATCTGTAAAAGATCTTGCAGCAAGCTGAGTCTATCTGTAAAAGATCTTGCAGCAAGCTGAGTCTATCTGTAAAAGATCTTGCAGCAAGCTGAGTCTATCTGTAAAAGATCTTGCAACAAGCTGAGTCTATCTGTAAAAGATCTTGCAGCAAGCTGAGTCTATCTGTAAAAGATCTTGCAGCAAGCTGAGTCTATCTGTAAAAGATCTTGCAACAAGCTCAGTGTACCTGTGAAATATATTGAGTCTGTCTGTAAAAGATCTTGCAGCAAGCTGAGTGTATCTGTTAAAGATATTGAGTCTGTCTGTAAAAGATATTGAGTCTGTCTATAAAAGATCTTGCAGCAAGCTGAGTCTATCTGTAAAAGATATTGAGTCTGTCTGTGAAAGATATTGAGTCTGTCTATAAAAGATCTTGCAGCAAGCTGAGTCTATCTGTAAAAGATATTGAGTCTGTCTGTAAAATATATTGAGTCTGTCTATAAAAGATCTTGCAGCAAGCTGAGTTTATCTGTAAAAGATATCTCTGACTCTCTTGAAAATCCTCACTATCTCTTTGCTGATGACTCTACTCTCTGTCGCTCCATTCTTCATCCCTCAGATCGGCAGTCTGCAGCCTCCTAACTCTCTGCAGACCTGGACAAAATCACAGACTGGGCAAACAAGTGGACATGTCTTTCAATCCTGACAAATCTCACACTCTTACGATGTCTCTCCGAAAAGACCGACTGGACAACCCTCCCATCCACTTTCTGAATAATCCTCTCCAAGAAGTTCTGTCACTCAAGCTTTTGGGTCTCACTATCTGCCATGATCTTTCCTGGGAAAACCACATTTCAAATCAGGCCTCCAAAGCCAGTCGCCGACTGGGCATCCTCCGTCGTGCGAAGTCCTTCCTTGGCACACCTGAGCTCCTCACCACATACAAGGCTTTCATCCGCAGCTCAATGGAATACTGCTCTCCCCTTTGGGCTGGTGCTCCTGCCTCACACCTAGCTCGTCTTCACGCTGTTGAAACCAAAGCATTCAGAATCATTGGAATCTCCCGCGATGACGCTATCTCCGAGGGCCTTTCACTCACTCACCACAGGCAGGTTGGTGGTCTTTCCGTCTTCTACCGACTCCTCTCTGGCCTTGCCCCCCCCAGCTCTCTCTGGGCTCTGTCCCGCAAATATTCCTACAGGTCGCACAAGATCTGCCTGCAACCCTCTTATGGTCAAACTGCCAAAATCAAGACTCTCTGCTCACCTTCACTCCTTCATTCCTCTTTTCTCTCGCCTCTGGAACAAACTCCCTCACTCTCTTCAATCCCACTCCACCCTCCAGGTCTTTAAAACAGCTGTTCACCACCATCTCTTATCTTCCCCCATCCAAAACCTTGATCTTTTCTACCCCCGCTAATTTCACCCCAATTCCACTTTTTTGAAATACCAACTTCTGTCCTGGAAGTCCTTGGTGTCCTTGTGTTTTATACTTCTCCCTCCACCCCCCCCCCCCCCTTCCCACGCCTCCTCCCCCCAAGCCCTCTCCCTTCCACACATCTCCCTGCTCTCAAATGTTGTGTTTGTGTGCTTCCCCTTCTCTCCCCATCTTGTTTTTCCGCTCCCTCTTTTTATATATTTTGTTTGTCTGGTTGATTTGTTTGTGAAGTAAATGTTAGCTCTTTCACGAGCCTCGATTCAGTATACAAACAAAAAGAAAAAAAAAGGATCTTGCAGCAAGCTGAGTTTATCTGTAAAAGATCTGGCAGCAAGCTGAGTGTATCTCTAAAAGATATTGAGTCTGTCTGTAAAAGATATTGAGTCTGTCTGTAAAAGATCTTGCAGCAAGCTGAGTTTATCTGTAAAAGATCTAGCAGCAAGCTGTCTATCTGTAAAAGATCTTGCAGCAAGCTGAGTTTATCTGTAAAAGATCTAGCAGCAAGCTGTCTATCTGTAAAAGATCTTGCAGCAAGCTGAGTCTATCTGTAAAAGATCTAGCAGCAAGCTGTCTATCTGTAAAAGATGTTGCAGCAAGCTGAGTCTGTCTGTAAAAGATCTAGCAGCAAGCTGTCTATCTGTAAAAGATCTTGCAGCAAGCTGAGTCTATCTGTAAAAGATCTAGCAGCAAGCTGTCTATCTGTAAAAGATCTTGCAGCAAGCTGAGTCTGTCTGTAAAAGATCTAGCAGCAAGCTGTCTATCTGTAAAAGATGTTGCAGCAAGCTGAGTCTGTCTGTAAAAGATCTAGCAGCAAGCTGAGTCTGTCTGTAAAAGATCTTGCAGCAAGCTGTCTCTCTGTAAAAGATCTTGCAGCAAGCTGAATCTATCTGTAAAAGATATAGTAGCAAGCTGTGTCTCTCTGTAAAAGATCTTGCAGCAAGCTGTGTCTCTCTGTAAAAGATCTTGCAGCAAGCTGTGTCTCTCTGTAAAAGATCTTGCAGCAAGCTGAATCTATCTGTAAAAGATATTGAGTCTGTCTGTAAAAGATATTGAGTCTGTCTGTAAAAGATATTGAGTCTGTCTGTAAAAGATCTTGCAGCAAGCTGTGTCTCTCTGTAAAAGATCTTGCAGCAAGCTGTGTCTCTCTGTAAAAGATATTGAGTCTGTCTGTAAAAGATATTGAGTCTGTCTGTAAAAGATATTGAGTCTGTCTGTAAAAGATCTTGCAGCAAGCTGTGTCTCTCTGTAAAAGATCTTGCAGCAAGCTGTGTCTCTCTGTAAAAGATCTTGCTGCAAGCTGAGTCTATCTGTAAATGATCTTGCTGCAAGCTGAGTCGATCTGTAAAAGATCTTGCAGCAAGCTGAGTCTATCTGTAAAAGATCTTGCAGCAAGCTGAGTCTATCTGTAAAAGATCTTGCAGCAAGCTGAGTTTATCTGTAAAAGATCTTGCAGCAAGCTGTGTCTCTCTGTAAAAGATCTTGCAGCAAGCTGAGTTCATCTGTGAAAGATATTGAGTCTATCTGTAAAAGATCTTGCAGCAAGCTGTGTCTCTCTGTAAAAGATCTTGCAGCAAGCTGAGTCTATCTGTAAAAGATCTTGCAGCAAGCTGAGTCTATCTGTAAAAGATCTTGCAGCAAGCTGTGTCTCTCTGTAAAAGATCTTGCAGCAAGCTGTGTCTCTCTGTAAAAGATCTTGCAGCAAGCTGTGTCTCTCTGTAAAAGATCTTGCAGCAAGCTGTGTCTCTCTGTAAAAGATCTTGCAGCAAGCTGTGTCTCTCTGTAAAAGATCTTGCAGCAAGCTGTGTCTCTCTGTAAAAGATCTTGCAGCAAGCTGTGTCTCTCTGTAAAAGATCTTGCAGCAAGCTGTGTCTCTCTGTAAAAGATCTTGCAGCAAGCTGAGTCTCTCTGTAAAAGATCTTGCAGCAAGCTGTGTCTCTCTGTAAAAGATCTTGCAGCAAGCTGTGTCTCTCTGTAAAAGATCTTGCAGCAAGCTGTGTCTCTCTGTAAAAGATCTTGCAGCAAGCTGTGTCTCTCTGTAAAAGATCTTGCAGCAAGCTGTGTCTCTCTGTAAAAGATCTTGCAGCAAGCTGAGTCTATCTGTAAAAGATCTTGCAGCAAGCTGAGTCTATCTGTAAAAGATCTTGCAGCAAGCTGTGTCTCTCTGTAAAAGATCTTGCAGCAAGCTGTGTCTCTCTGTAAAAGATCTTGCAGCAAGCTGTGTCTCTCTGTAAAAGATCTTGCAGCAAGCTGTGTCTCTCTGTAAAAGATCTTGCAGCAAGCTGAGTCTATCTGTAAAAGATCTTGCAGCAAGCTGAGTCTATCTGTAAAAGATCTTGCAGCAAGCTGAGTCTATCTGTAAAAGATCTTGCAGCAAGCTGAGTCTATCTGTAAAAGATCTTGCAGCAAGCTGAGTCTATCTGTAAAAGATCTTGCAGCAAGCTGAGTCTATCTGTAAAAGATCTTGCAGCAAGCTGAGTCTATCTGTAAAAGATCTTGCAGCAAGCTGTGTCTCTCTGTAAAAGATCTTGCAGCAAGCTGAGTCTATCTGTAAAAGATCTTGCAGCAAGCTGTGTCTCTCTGTAAAAGATCTTGCAGCAAGCTGAGTCTATCTGTAAAAGATCTTGCAGCAAGCTGAGTCTATCTGTAAAAGATCTTGCAGCAAGCTGAGTCTATCTGTAAAAGATCTTGCAGCAAGCTGAGTCTATCTGTAAAAGATCTTGCAGCAAGCTGAGTCTATCTGTAAAAGATCTTGCAGCAAGCTGTGTCTCTCTGTAAAAGATCTTGCAGCAAGCTGTGTCTCTCTGTAAAAGATCTTGCAGCAAGCTGAGTCTCTCTGTAAAAGATCTTGCAGCAAGCTGTGTCTCTCTGTAAAAGATCTTGCAGGAAGCTGTGTCTCTCTGTAAAAGATCTTGCAGCAAGCTGTGTCTCTCTGTAAAAGATCTTGCAGCAAGTTGTGTCTCTCTGTAAAAGATATTGAGTCTGTCTGTAAAAGATATTGAGTCTGTCTGTAAAAGATATTGAGTCTATCTGTAAAAGATCTAGCAGCAAGCTGTGTCTCTCTGTAAAAGATCTTGCAGCAAGCTGAGTCTATCTGTAAAAGATATAGCAGCAAGCTGTGTCTCTCTGTAAAAGATCTTGCAGCAAGCTTAGTCTATCTGTAAAAGATCTTGCAGCAAGCTGAGTCTATCTGTAAAAGATCTAGCAGCAAGCTGTGTCTCTCTGTAAAAGATCTTGCAGCAAGCTTAATCTATCTGTAAAAGATCTTGCAGCAAGCTGAGTCTATCTGTAAAAGATCTTGCAGCAAGCTGAGTCTATCTGTAAAAGATCTTGCAGCAAGCTGAGTCTATCTGTAAAAGATCTTGCAGCAAGCTTAATCTATCTGTAAAAGATCTTGCAGCAAGCTGAGTCTATCTGTAAAAGATCTTGCAGCAAGCTGAGTCTATCTGTAAAAGATCTTGCAGCAAGCTGAGTCTATCTGTAAAAGATCTAGCAGCAAGCTGAGTCTATCTGTAAAAGATCTAGCAGCAAGCTGAGTCTATCTGTAAAAGAACTTGCAGCAAGCTGAGTCTATCTGTAAAAGATCTTGCAGCAAGCTGAGTTCATCTGTAAAAGATCTTGCAGCAAGCTGAGTCTATCTGTAAAAGATCTTGCAGCAAGCTGAGTCTATCTGTAAAAGATCTTGCAGCAAGCTGAGTCTATCTGTAAAAGATCTTGCAGCAAGCTGAGTCTATCTGTAAAAGATCTTGCAGCAAGCTGAGTCTATCTGTAAAAGATCTAGCAGCTGTTTCATTGATGTAAGTGGGGTTCAACACCATATTGAACACACAGGAATGTGAGAGACTGGGAAGGGAGGCATTCGGGAATAAGAATACGAGTATGGATGCAAGGGGCACTTTTAGGGTCAAGGGATGCATTACCCTCACTCTCAATATTGCACATTGTGGGCCAAGAAAAAATATTTGATAAAACCTTTGTTTACCGTTGCTGTAGGATATGTGCTGTTTACTTTTATTCGTGTGTTTGTTTGTGTTGTGTGATTTCCTTCTTTTTTTCTAATTGTTGCTTGGAAACCAGCTTTCGTTTCTGCACAAACAGGCAAAAACCCCACAGAATGGAAGAGCAAGTTTGCTGTTAAGGATTGTCCACATGTTAATACACAAATATGACGGGATTTACATGCCACTTTCCTCCATAAAATTTACTCCTGTCTCATCCCATACTTTTTACTTTTCTCCTCTCTCCTTCAATAAAATCCTCTCTATTAACACGATACTCTTTGTAAACCTTTCTCCTTTCTGCCTCCCTGCTGTTGGTTTTCTCAATTTTTTGAAGAATCACTTCTCAATGTTTCAATCATTTCTCAATGCCCTGCTGGCTGACTGCCATGCATATATAATAAATAAATATATGAGGAGTTAACAGAGATCCACAGTTACTAACCCTTCGTTAACAATGGCAATGAGAGCAATAAAGAATCAATCTGAAAAGGATATAGCATAATGAAATGTCCTGGCGAATAAATACAAATTAACACAAATTTAAACTAGAACGGCACGCCATAGAGCCCTTAGCCTCACCTTGTGTGCTCATTCTGAACAAAAATACCATCGTAAACCAAACACACTACTCTTATGGCCTATTGCTATTATCACCCATATACCCGTATCATCCATGCACCTTATCATGTCACATACATTGCCAGTATCCATAGATTTATAGATTATTGATTAATTATTAGGATGTTTAACAACCACTTTTGTGCCCATTAAGGCTAAATTGCGTCAAGAAGGCGGATATGAAAAAAAAATTCAAACTATATTCCCCATGTCTGGTTGAACACAATTATGAAGTTTTGCATTGATCTGTTAAGCGGTTCTGGAGAAGATTTTTTAAATGTTTTTATTTTCAATCCAATATGGCTGCCAGAACATGTGACCAATGACGTCATAAATTCAATTACTCACTCACATCGGGTCGTAGATCAGATGTATCACTCCGGGAAAAACCCAACAACCAGCAACAACAACATCGGAGTAAAATCCATTTTCGCTCCGTTTATTCCCTTAACTACAGAGCAATTAGCTTTCTTCCAATTTATCAGCAAGGTCATTGAATCCATCATCGAAGATGACATAAAATCATTCCTTTTCTCCAACAGTCTCATCTCAGATCATCAATATGGTATCAGACCTGGTAACTCTACCTGGGAAATGCTGCTTCTTCTCTCCCAACAATGGATGGAGGCCTTCAATTTCAGACATAAGATCATGGCCGTCTCTCCAGACATATCTCGAGCGTTCAATACAGTCTGGCATCCTGCCTTGCTCTCCAAACTGTCTGTCTATGAAATTTAAGGCCAACTCCACTCTTGGATTAGTGACTTCCTCCACTCTCATAGCCAATGTGTGGCTTTCAATGGCACTCGGTAGAGCGCTTCGTCTCGCCTCTTAACCTTTTCTTCTCCTCTCTCTGTCCAGGCTGGAGTACCGTCATGGCAGTGTTCTAGGCCCCATTTTATTCCTAAACTTCATCAATGATCTCACTCTGTCTTGAAAAAATCCGTTATCTCTGCTGATGGCTCCATTCTTTGCCGTGGCATCCCTCATCCTACTGACAGGCAGGTAGCACCCTCCTCCTTCTTTTCAGACCATGACAAAACCAAAAACTGGTTAAGGACCTGAAACATGTATTTTACCCCTGAGAAATCCCACACACTCACTCTCTCTCTCTCTCTCTGAAAGGACCGTACTGCAAATCCTTCCATCTACTTTCTCAACAACCCTCTCAAAGAAGTTGTCACTCAGACTCTTGGGTCTCACTCTCAGCCATAATCTCTCTTGGGCACGCTACATTTCAAAGTTGGCTTCCCAAGCCAGACGCCGACTGGGTAACCTCCTCTGTGCAAATTCATTCCAAAGTGATGGAGTAATGCTCTCCCCTCTGGGCTGGCCCCCCTGCCTCACATCTTACTCAGCTTGACACTGTGGAAACCAAGGCTTTCAAGATCATTGGAATCTCTTGCGATGAAGCTGAGTATTTGGGCCTATCACTTCACCATCGCCGACAGGTCGGTGGTTGCTCTGTCTGCTTCTGCCTCATTTGTGGCCTGCACCCTCTGCCCTCTCTGTGCTTTGTCCTCCCAGGTATCTGCAGGATGCATGCGGTCCACCAGTGACCCCCTCCTCGTGAAACTACCTAAATCCAGGACTGCTGCTCACCTCCACTCATTTATTACTCTTTTTTCCTGCCTGTGGAACCAACTTCCATACTCTAAAATTCCATTCTTCCCTCCTGGTCTTCAAGACAGCTGTACATCACCATCTCAAGTCATCCCACATTAAAAACCATGATCTTTTCTGCACCCATTAAACCACAACCAACCCCTACCAAAATGTTGCATCCATCTTGTCCATCCCTTATCTCATGTATCCATCTTGTCCACCCCTTGCATTGTCCCCTAGCCCTCATCGTTACCTGCAACCCTTGTTTGACCATCTACATCTACTTTCTCCCTCCGCCCTGCTGTTGGTGGTTTCCCTTTCTCCTGGGCTGTTTCCTTTGTTATGTTGTGTCGTGATCGGTTCTATGTCGTTATCTGTTCTACCACGAGTTTTTATATTTTCCTCAAACCAATTAAATGATTGTGCGATGTCAATAATCAGATGTGGTACCCCAAACATGCTCAAGGCACAATAGAGAGCTGCACGAGGAAACAAGAGTCATATGCCTTCTGCAGGTCTAAAAAGAGGAGGAACTGCTTCGAAGTTAGAATAATGTTCCACCATTGCCTTTGCCATGTGTTTGCGCACAGCATCCATGGCCCTGACGAAATCTGCCCTGTGACTCTGGGAACTCCTCCACTGCAATCTTCTGCAACCTGGCTTAGATAATACTGGTCACACTTTCCCAACCACATCAAGCAGAGCAACCACATCCATGTGTTTTATACCTCTCCCACCCCCTCCCCCCTTCCCATGCTTCTCCCTCCCGTAGATCTCCCGATGTCCCTGTTCTCTACTGTTGTACGTGTGTGCTTCCCTCTCTCCCCATCTTGTCTCCCGCTCCCTTTGTTATATGTTTTATGTGTCCGTTTGTTTTTTTGTGATTAATGTGAGCTCTTACACGAGCCTCGATCTTGTATACAATATATATACTATACATATATATATATATATGTATTCTGTATATATATATATACCTCGCCTATTATCACACTCACAGAGGTTTCCTTTTCTTACGGGTGGGGGCACGGATTACACCAACAGACTCTCTCGGCACCAAATCAACTTTCTCGAAGCTATCAGCTCCATCGTGTATGCTTGCTTTTGAGTTGTATTATCTGGACCTCACATTATGTACTTCCTCAATATTGAACTGGCTTTGCAGATGAAATTCTTCATTGAAGTGCGTCTGCCATAGCCGTGGCTGGGCCAAAGGTGTTGTGCATGTGTTGCCGTTCTCATCCTTGATGGTCTCGTCCCATTGTAGGGGCTTCACCTCTTGCCTGTTGTGCACTTTGTGGCTACCCATTTAGTGTCTAGCTTTTTCTGGTACTGGAGGACATGTTCTCTTTGAACCAGTCTCACTGCCTAGTACCGCTGCAACTTATATGAGGAGTGCTGATTGGACCGCTTCCCACTTTTATTCTGCTGTTCGCTCGCTCCTTTGGCCGTGATGCTGAAACCCTATCTACTGTTTATTGTTGGAACATCTCCCGATGGGATACTTCACTAGGACTGGCACGATGCCCAGAGGTATGCACACACATCTAAGCGTGAGAATCTAGTCTAGCCTGGGTTTGAATCTCGACCCAGATATAAATGGTCACCCTGATGTTTCGCAGGCAGTATGACTCATTATTTGTGCTGTCCCTCAGATCGATGTTAAACCGGTTGCCTCATCTGCTAGCATTAATTGGTGGATGTTAAAGATCCCACGGTGTCCTTCATAAAGCGTAGGCCAGCTATCACTAGCACCCGGAACAAACTACAAATTCCTGCCGTAACTTACAGGGTCACTTCATCAGCAGCACAGCCGAGCCTCCCAGCAATGATGCAAACCAGTGGCCATGTCCTGCACACGAAATGAAATGAATATAATGTTTATCTCTATTACAGGTGTACCTTAATATACTTTCCTTTCTTATCGGTGCACATTCATATGCATGTCTTTATTCTAGGTGTACCTGGTTATGCTTTTCTTTCTTACAGGTGAACCTTAATATGCTTATGTTTAGCTGACTTCTCCCGATTTAATCATGATGGTCTTGGAGAGCACCGTCTCATCGTGCAAAGACATTTATTTGGACAATTACTCCCTTCCTCTTTATTTGAGGACTTTTTACTCCATCATTCTTGGTCTTGCCCCGAAGAGGTTGCAAGACTATTGCAACGTGTGTGTGTGTGTGTGTGTGTGTGTGTGTGTGTGTGTGTGTGTGTGTGTGTGTGTGTGTGTGTGTGTGTGTGTGTGTGTGTGTGTGTGTGTGTGTGTGTGTGTATGTCCCAAAGTATCCACCTCCACTTCGGTAAGGGATCACGGTTCATAGACCAAGCTGTCCAACTTTTTCAGAGTTTTGTTCCAAAGTCTCTTTTCAGAATCGTCACCGAACCCCGGATTGCCTCCAGTTGTGGTTCATTTGTGGTAGTATTCCCGGGGATGGTTTTCAAAATCTCAGTGAGGTTCTTCTTCATCATTCCCGTAACTCCAATAATTATCATTGGTACAATTTCGATGCTCTTCAGCTTCCAAGATCTTTTGACCTCATTTTTGAGGTCCTGGTATTTGGTCATTTTCTTGATTTCTGTGATGTTTAGGCCAAAATCGCTGGGTACTGATGTCTCAATCAGCAATGCTGTCTTTTCCTTTTTGTTCCTGAGTACAATGTCCGGATGCAAATCACTACGTGGCATTCTCTCAAGCAGAGCTTAAACGCGTGTCATTATCAATGATCTTTGTCCATGGTCATTATTTACTTTTAACGTTGTGTACATATGCATCAGGAAGAAGATAATTGGTTTTGCGTCGTTTGTTGTCGCATGTCTTTTCTGTATATCTCGTGGGATTGTGAGTTTGACAGGCGATCGTTACGGGTCATGGCCTGCTCATGGTCACATACGTTTTCCACATATGTGACAAAGGTACGTGATGAGGACCAAATGGTTAAATTTTGGTGAAGATCCAGCTGGATGCGAGAATTTTTTGTGATTTTTCACCATTGAGAGATAGGTTTTAAAAAAAACCATGTATATCACGATGTCTCAAAACGTTGTGGGTGGATTCGGACGAAATTTGGTGGAGAGGTTGGATGTGTGACCAGCACAAAATGGTTAGATTTTGGTGAAGATCCAGCGACGGATCTGGATCTGAGAATTTTTTTGTGATTCTTCACCATCGAGAGATGGTGGAACACAACGATGTATATCAAGATATCTCAAGAAGTTGGGGACGGATTCGGCTGAAACTTGGTGGACAGGTTAGGTGTGTCACCAGGAGCAATTGAATCGATTTTAGTGAAGATCCGAATACAGAGCCGGATACGAGAATTTTAAAATATATACGTGATTCTTCACTAGAGATATAGGAGGACCAAAAACGATATATAGCAGGATGTTTCAAAACGTTGTGGACTACTTATGACAAAACTTGGTGGATGAGTTGGGCAAGTGACAACATCAAGCTGATTAGATTTTGATTCAGGTCTGAATCCAGGTCTGGCCTATCAGTGGGATACAAAACGTAAAATATTCACCCTGGTGGGGGTATGCTCTCCACCGAGTGCTGCTCTAGGTAACAGTACACATTATGAGACAACCTGGGCTGACAGGATGGCCTTGAGGTACGCGCACTGGCTTCTAAGCTGTCTTCTAGCCTGGTTTCGAATCTCGGCCTAGCTATAATCTGTCAATCTGTCATACCGGTGTTTCACAGACTGGGTGAACCATCAATGTGTGTGCCGTCCTTCCGATGGACAGTAAATTGGGCTTCCCGTCTACCCACATGAGTTGGTGGACGTTGAAGATCCCTTTGGTGTCCTTCACGAAAAGTGGGCAAGCTATCGGCACCGGCATGGCCAAGTTACAAAGTCCTGCCAGACCTACTGCTGGGAAGGCAATGGCAAACCATTCAGTATAACCCTTGCTCAGGAAGCTGCTTCGGCATGGTACATCAAATATGAAGTAAAAATAACGGCTGAATAAAGAAAGTGGAAAAAACCGGAGAAGGAAATTAAAGCCGTTTAAAAAGGATAGAGCGTGGACATATAGGGAGGGGGAAGAGGAGGGTGGAATGGGAAGTGTGGGTAGCGAAGGAAGTGGCCAAGAGGGAGGCAGGGAAGAGGAGAGGGTGGAGAGAGAGGAGAAGAGAGTTGGGAAAGGAGAGGAAGTGGGAGAGATGCTGAGGGTGAGATGGGGAAAGGGAAGGATGGGGATAGGGAGGAAGAGTGAGGGGAAAAAGTTTCGTTCTCTATCCATCCTGTCCACTCCATTCCCCCACACCCAATGTTTGTCCAAATGTCCCTCTATTTTGTCCTTCAACTCCACTGTTGGTGTACCCCCTCTCTCTGCTGTTCATTTTGTCCTGTTGCGTCCTGATCCGTTCCGTGCTCTCGCTCTTCCACGAACCTTGACTCTGTATACAAAAAAACATCATAGGTTGGCAACCGTTGTGCAGGCTTGATGGGTCGAATGGTCTATTTCTGTGTTCAAGTTGATTGGAAGGGCAGTCGTCTATTATATATTGTGAACTGTGGTGTCTCTCCATGCGTTTGGCTGTCTCCCGTTTATGGAGGCCGCTTCCCGTGCTGCTTTTGAAAAGCTGAACATTCACTGTTGACATTATGGGAGAACAGGCGTGAATAATGTTGATACCAAATTTTATTTCGCAAGATGGATATTTTGCCCTCTTTTTTATACAAATTGAACCTCCGCTGCCCGATGTTGCACCACCATTTCATGGTGGGCGGTATAAATAGCTCAGAGCTTTGGCTCTAAGTGAAACCAAAAGTGTTACACGAATTAACCTTTTAAAAGTCCATGAAATTATTTAAATTGATAGATTAACTTGAACTGTTCCCGACACTGCGGAGTGTGACTTTTGCGTCTTATCCACACACAATTTACTTCATCTACCATTTACTTATGTTATACCTATTTATCATTTACTTGATCTTCAACAACATGCTGCACATGTTTTTATAATCAACTTAGATATCCCTTTTCAAATCTTGGTATAGAATTTAGCCAGAGTACCAGCACACAACGCCCTACTCATTTTGAGATACCCAGGGATCACAAACACGCACACCTTAAAGGCCTACCAACCTGTTGTTCCACAAGCCGATATTTTGTATGGGACAGCCGCCTTTATGTTCCCATTCAAAGGACTTGATGATGCAACGGCCCCTGCCGTCCAAGTTGATGATAGCATCATTGATAATTCATAATCAACTGGAAAAGCTCTCAGCCCACGGCTTGATGCTCTTGCGAACATCTTGCCATTGTAAAATATGGGTTCTGAAAACGACATATTATTAATATTAAGGTACATATTGAAGTATTTAAGCATGATTCTGTTTCCCTTAGTACTCAAAGCCAGGCTCATGGTCACCGTCTGTACGTGCACTGGAGTATGTGCCGGACGGAGTACATGGTGGAGTATGTGCCAGAGTACGTACCGGACGGAGTATGTGCTGGGGTACATGCTGGACGGAATAGGTGCCAGACGGAGTTCGTACCGGACAGAGTACGTACCGGATAGAGTACGTGCCAGACGGAGTACGTGCCAGACGGAGTACGTACCGGACGGAGTATGTGCTGGAGTACGTGCCGGAGTACATGCTGGACGGAATACATGCCAGACGGAGTTCACGATGGACAGAATACGTGCCAGATGGGGTACGTGCTGGACGGAATACGTGCCAGACGGAATACGTGCCAGACGGAATACGTGCCAGACGGAGTACGTGCCAAACGGAGTACGTGCCAGACGGAGTACGTGCCAGACGGAATACGTGCCAGACGGAGTACGTGCCAGACGGAGTACGTGCCAGACGGAGTACGTGCCAGACGGAATACGTGCCAGACGGAATACGTGCCAGACGGAGTACGTGCCAGACGGAGTACGTGCCAGACGGAATACGTGCCAGACGGAGTACGTGCCAGACGGAGTACGTGCCAGACGGAGTACGTGCCATAGTACATGCCGAACAGAGTAAGTGTCAGACGGAGTACGAGCCAGACGGAGTACGTGCCAGACAGAGTACGTGCCGGACAGAGTACGTGCTGGACAGAGTACGTGCTGGAGTACGTGCCGGACAGAGGATGTGCTGGAGTACGTGCTGGACGGAGTATGTGCTGGAGTACGTGCTGGATGGAAGAGGTCCCAGACGGAGTACATGCCAGACGGAGTACATGCCGGACGGAGTACGTGCCGGACGGAGTACGTGCCGGACGGAGTACGTGCCGGACGGAGTACGTGCTGGACGGAGTACGTGCTGGAGTACGTACTGGATGGAATAGGTCCCAGACGGAGTACGTGCCGGACGGAGTAAGTGCCAGATGGAGTACGTGCCAGACGGAGTACGTGCTGGACGGAGTACGTACTGGATGGAATAGGTCCCAGACGGAGTACATGCCGGACGGAGTAAGTGCCAGATGGAGTACGTGCCAGACGGAGTACGTGCTGGACGGAGTACGTACTGGATGGAATAGGTCCCAGACGGAGTACATGCCGGACGGAGTAAGTGCCAGACGGAGTACGTGCCAGACGGAGTACGTGCCAGACGGCGTACGTGCTGGACGGAGTACGTGCTGAAGTACGTACTGGATGGAATAGGTCCCAGACGGAGTACGTGCCGGACGGAGTATGGCTAAATAAAATACGTTCTCGTCTGCTGGCCTTGAGTGGCCACAAGGTTAGTATTGGGGTTGGAACTAGAGATATCGAACCCGTATTGTAACTTCTACTTAGACCCAATAACTGTTCAATGTCAATTTTGGAGTTTCAGTGACACCCGTGCACGTTTGCTCCATTATGGTAATATTTATATTTTATTGATAGCTTCAAGTTCGAGGCTGCAGAAATGGTCCAGCTTTGTAGATTTTGTCACCGGACACGCCGTTTATTTGTCCATTTTTGCCTGTATGTTTTTTTCCAGGTATGTTTCAATACGATATAATCTAAATACGTCACATAAAACCCTCCATGGCTTAGTCTCTGTCCTTTGCACTTTGGCGATCATTTACCTTTAATATACATGCATGTGTCACGACCGATCTTCCATTCCTCCGACCTCCCTGTCAACCTTTTACGACAACGTCTTTATTACCAGGTGAATTAATAATGTGACCATTGCAAACAGTGCTGTGCATTCCCTCAATTGTAGAGTAGTCTATAGGAACTAGCACCCCTATATCGAAATTATATATCAGCCACAATGATAATTCATGGTTGAATGCCCGGTCAAATACACATTCCCTCAATTAATTAAATCAAAACCTCCTGAAACCCTTTTGACCTCACCTGCTTCATCACATCAGCCCGTTTTTGCATCAGCAATGCTCCGCCCATTTCCTTTACCACGCCCAGTTACGCCCAGTTACGCCCACACTTCACATCTCCCCGCCTAACGCATTTGTTCATTGGCGTAAAGCAAAAACCTTCAGCCACGTGCTCGCACTGCTTACAGGCGTCGTCATGGGTACGGCTCACCCATTGGCTGATGGGACGAGGCCAGCTGCTGACGGGGAATACTGATTGGCTGGAGGCTCCGGCAGGGCAAAAAGGGCTCCGTAGTACGACGGGTACGCGCACAAACGGGGTTCGGATGATGAGACCGGCGCATCGCCGGAGCCGGCAGCCAGTTGGTGAGTTATCCATAAAGGGTCAGCCCGTTATTGGAGGTGAGTGAGGTTTGTAAAGATCAGCAATTGTTCGGAATCGAATACATAATGTTGAAATAAACCTGGAGTTGTGCAAAGCAGAATTCTGTGACGGAATCATATCGTTTGATGTGAAGAAGATTAAAATCATGAAATCGCATCGGGATTGCAATAAGGTCTGATAGGAGTTGAGAAAATGATTAAATGTGGTATTAATTTGGGAATTTGATCGGGGATGGCAATATTATTGGAGATGGCAATATGATCAGGGATGGGAATATGATCGGGAATAGCAATATGATCGGGGATGGCAATATGATCGGGGATGGGAATATGATCGGGGATGGGAATATGATCGGGGATGGGAATATGATCGGGGATGGGAATATGATCGGGGATGGGAATATGATCGGGGATAACAATTTTATCGAGGATGGCAATGTTATCGGGGAAGGGAAATTTGATCGGGGATTGGGAATATTATTGGGGAAGGGCAATATAATTGGGGAAGGACAATTTGATCGGGGGTGGGAATATGATCGGGAATAGCAATATGATCGGGGATGGCAATATGATCGGGGATGGCAATATGATCGGTGATGGGGATATGATCGGGGATAACAATTTTATCGGGGATGGCAATATGATCGGGGATGAGAATATGATTGGGGATGGGAATATGATCGGGAATAGCAATATGATCGGGGGATGAGAATATGATTGGGGATGGGAATATGATTGGGGATGGGAATATGATCGGGAATGGCAATATGATCAGGGATGGCAATATGATCGGGGATGGCAATATGATTGGGGATGGCAATATGATCGGAGATAACAATTTTATCGGGAATGGCAATATGATCAGGGTTGAGAATATGATTTGGGGTGGCAATATGATCGGGGATGGGAATATGATCTGGAATGTCAATATGATCAGGGATGGCAATATGATCGGGGATGGCAATATGATCGGGGATGGCAATATGAGCGGGGAAGGACAATATGATCTGGGATGGGAATATGGTCGGTGATTGGAATACGATAGGAAGTGGGAATATGATTGGGGATGGCAATATGATCGTGCATGGCAATATGATCGTGGATGGCAATATGATCCTGGATGGCAATATGATCGGGGATGGCAATATGATCGGGGATGGCAATATGATCGGGGATTGCAATATGATCGGGGATGGCGACATGATTGGGGATGGCAATATGGTTGGGGATGGCAATATGATTGGGGAAGGACAATATGATCTGGGATGGGAATGTGGTCGGTGATTGGAATACGATAGGAAGTGGGAATATGATCGGGAATTGAAATATGATAGGAAGTGCGAATATGATCAAATGGATATTGACGATGACTATATGGTAAAATCTGGTTGTTGGGAGATGAAACAGCATCACAGGTGAGAATGTGATTGGTTGTGACAATGTAATTGGAGGTGCAAATATGATTAAATTGGCTGATTCTGGATGGAAATATGATCAGTAATGAGAATATGATCAAATGGATATTGACGATGACAAATATGATCAAATCGCGAGTGAGAATATAATCGGTGGTGACAATGTGATTGGGGGTGACAATGTGATTGGGGGTGCGAATATGATTAAATTGGCCGATTGGGGATGGAAATATGATCAGTAATGAGAATGTGATTGGGATTCAAATGGGGAATTTGTATGGTTGGGAATGAAAATGTGCTCAAATGGGAATATAATGATCGGGGGTGAGTATATGATCAAATGGGGACATTGCATGGGGCTGGGAATATGATTAGGGATGACAATAATAATATAAGCAGAACAGGATGATTTGATCAGATTTGTGATGAGAATATGATTGGCAGTGAGATTTGAGATCTGGAAATCTCTTCAATATTGATAAGATGAGCACTTTGCACACTCCGTGCTGCACATTCCACGCAGTTAGAATCCATGCAATACAGACATGTTCAGCATTCTCCATGCCACCCACATTGTGCAGCACACTCTGTGCACACATCCCGAGCACCTTATCCAGAATGGTGTACTCTACTGCACAGATTCATCTTCAAAATATTTCTTAAATTCGCTTACGACATTTTTTAAAGTTTTCTTTATTTATTCTTGTGAATTTGGTCAATATTCATAAAAACACATTTCAAAGATGCCTTAATTTCTGTTTGAATGGCCCGTCTTTGCTTCATCATCCTATTGCACTTTTTTTTTTTTTTAAGCTTTTAAGATGTCTTTTTCTATATAATCAAAATGCTTAAAAGGATGTTTTCCGTAGATCAATAATCACGGTCTGTAATTGTGGAACATATCACATGGTTCGTGTACGAATCACAAGCAGGTGTTTACGATACGCTTGACTCTATGAACGCCCGTTCAAAGCACCAGAATGACCCGGCTTGATCAGTAAGTGCATGGCCTGATCTCAAAGTAGGAATTATTGCTCAGTTAAATCTAAAAGCTAAAACTCAGATCTAAAAAGAAATTATTACTCAGTTAAAAAGGTGAAATTATTGTACAAGACATAGAGTGGGTATTAAAAAAAACAGTTTTGTCCTGTGTTAATCACACTTGCTAATGTCAGACAGAGGACCATGAGTGTATGAGGTGGGTCTGCATGGACAGCAATGAGACACAGATGCAGGTTTAAATGATGTTTCATATGTTCACATGTATATATTTGTATGATTTGTGCATGATTCGTGTGTGTGTGTGTGTGTGTGTGTGTGTGTGTGTGTGTGTGTGTGTGTGTGTGTGTGTGTGTGTGTGTGTGTGTGTGTGTGTGTGTGTGTGTGTGTGTGTGTGTGTGTGTGTGTGTGTGTGTGTGTGTGTGTGTGTGTGTGTGTGTGTGTGTGATAATATGTATGTGTGTATATACAGTATATATATAATATATATATATATTTTTTTCCGAAGCTTGGACGAAGCTATCTTTATCTTTCCACACAAAATTAAGGTTTATGAACTGGAAAGACATTGTTTTCAGTATAATGAAGACAATGCTACCAAATAAATATGATTTTAGGATACAAAGTCACATGACAGGCTATTTATCTGGAATACATCATACATGTATGAAGAGGACAGACGCAAGTCCGTAGGATGTGAGTTTGAATACTTTAGAGACAAAGTCTGATTCCTTGTGATGCTCACGAAGATGTGCAGATTTTACATCGTTTTGTTTTGAGCTCATTCATCCCGTGCTGAGATGAGTATCATGCTAAACCACGGTTACATGATAAACCTGGTGTCCTAGTGTGTCCAAGATGTGGTCTCCAGCTGCTTGGTGCCCTGGAGGTGCCCTCTAGTGGTCTGTCGCAATTATAATTGGAACATTATTTCATCACCGAAGTCCCGTGGAAAACACAGCTCACCTATTTGCGTAATGTGTAGATGCCCCCAAAATGTTTGGTGATGGCACGGCATTATAGTGGGCATTATAGTGGGCATTATAGTGGGAATTATAGTGGGCATTATAGTACCTTAGTTCCCATCCTTGACTTTACCCCTTTAATTAATGTCCAACTTGCGTCAGGTGAGCTAGAATATTCATATTTCCAAATTATCATTTGATTCTGTTCATAAAGTTTATGAATTTGATGAAGTCTGGGAGTCGGAGCACAGACACCTCAGTCCAGCAGAACTAACCCTTCTTACAGAAAGAGTCCTGACACCTGATAACTAACACCTGTATGAAATAGCATTATCTGTCCATGGAGGAGCTGTCCATATATTCATTGATTTAATTACATGGTAATCTTCTGCAACCCACATCGACATTCTTTTACATACAAGAACTGCCTGAATTATTCACCACAGAATTATCTCACGCAAATATGCATGGACACGCGAATGCAAATCGACACATACACGGATGAGACAAAACATACCGACAGATACTCGTGAGCCTGAAAATGGTATTTTATTAAAGCCCTTGATCCTCCATAGCAATGTCCACCAAATGTCATCGAGGTGTATTGATAAAACTAAAAAATAGAACGGTGGTTGGAAATATTCGACGTAAATCCTAGAATATAGATTTATTGGGGAACCTGATTCAACTATGTCGGCTGCTGTCCAACTGCTCTGCAGGCCGGCGTTGCATCACAGAGCATGACCGACTTCAAAGGTGACGTGAAACATGTCGGTCATCACTGTGTGTCTTTTCTTGGATGAATTTCTAACTGGGCGTGTCATCTGCCAGCATATAGTTGGTCGACATGAACGATACCACGGTATCCTTTGCGAGGAGTAGGCAAGTTATTGTCGGCAACATGAACAAATTCCAAATTCCTGTCACCTTCACCCAATGTCATGCCTGGAAAGCTGGTTCGTGAAAGACTTAGGCCAATAACGTTAACTGACTGACCTCATAAGCCACGGCCACATAACCTATGTTACCCCCCAGACAAAGTTGTATTTGTACCCCGAGTGAAGTATATAAGTGTTTATAGCTGGAGTACCCGGCGTTGCTCAAGCGAAAAAGAAACGGTAACATATTTGAAATTAGGGCAAATATAATGGATAAGCAATTATATCCAAATCCGAATCCATCACAAATGTCAAATCATCAATGTACCGTTGATCACGTTTCTGAGTTAAGTATGATGACATTCACGAAGAAGAAGCAAAAGCCTTACCACAAAGTTTGACCGCTTCTGGAATCATTTTATTATTTAGGTTCAAATGTCTGGTGATTGTTTTGTATTTATTTATGCGAATGTGTACTTGTATATAACTGTCATTAATCAAAAAGGATTCGGCACTATAGAGCCAAAAAAAAAAAAAAAATTCAAATTTTTTTCCCAAAAACAATCCCAGGCACTCACTGATGAACCTCTGAAAGTTTGATGAAGATCCGTTCAGCCATTTCTGAGAAAAATGGCGACACACACAGACCAACTGCTTTCTTATATAGTAGATGTATGTGTATATATATATATATATATATAATAGGAAAGTTAAGGGTGAAAAATACACGGTTTTTAAAGAAAAAAATTTGGTTCTGTTAAAATGGTGTATTTTTTAACACCCTTGTCTTTCTTTTATATTTCACCAACGCAGATTATCTATTATATATATATATATATATATATATATTATATATATGAATACATACATACACACACACGTTTTTTGTTTTTTTTTCGTTTTTGTTTTTTTTGAAAGAAGAAAGTTGCATCCAACCAAAAAAGTAACTCGATCTACTCGGTAATTTAAGTAATTAGCCAAAGCAGACCTGGCTGGTACCCGGTGACGTTTCACGCACTTCTCAACAAGCGTCCTCAGGCCAATAAACCCCGCGTCTCGGCATGTGTCCACTTTTATTACCCAAGCGACCACTCACTTCCGGTCACTTGCACGAGGTCAATGAAGGAGCGTTTCTATTTTGCCAAACCTCTCAAATTAACGTCAAATCGCATCATTCACTGGCTGTTCTGATCTTTTTACAAGTATTACTGACTCGTGATCTGGTGTTGTTTGAGTCATTGTGAGTCTGCTTGTTGTTTTTGTGTTTCCGGGGTATGAACATGGCTGGTTTCTACTCGGGGTTGGACATGATGAATGATGATGAGTGGGTTGCTTGATTGGCGGAGTGGGTGTGGTGTTAGGGACCGAATGCTGTTTTGTTCCTCACCTTATCCAGTGGCTTGCACCATCCATCTTTTGCCATTTGTATCAGAGGTGTTTATTTGTGTGTCCACAGCAGCAAAGCAGCCTCTGCATCAATGATGCGATTTGACATTTATTTGCTTGAGGTTTGGCAAAATAAAAACGCTCCTCCATTGACATTGTGCACCGGCACATCACCAGGAATGAGTGGTCGCATCGGGAATAAAAGTTGACATGTGCCGAGACACGGTGTCTGTTGGCCTGAGGAAGCTTGCTGGGGAGCGGGTGAAACGTCACCTGAGACCTATCTGCTGTTGCTTATTACTTAAAGCGGCACAGTACCTGCCCTGTGGGCGACCTTGTTCCAAGCATGCAACTGCAATCTTGTTCCAAGCGTGAACTGTAGTAAGGATTCATGGAGTAGTTCTCGTTACCTTTTTGGTTGGATGCACCTTTCTTTCTTTTTAAATGTACAATCCCAGTTGTTGCAATGTTATATCGCGCGCGCGCGTGTGTGTGTGTGTGTGTGTGTGTGTGTGTGTGTGTGTGTGTGTGTGTATTATATATATACACACACAGAGCCTATATAAAGTCTACACCCCCTTTCAAAATTTTCACATTTTGTTGCCTTTTAGCCTGGAATTAAATTGCATTAAATCAGACTTTTCCACCGTTATTTACACATCGTAACCCACAACTTCCAAGTAAAAAAAACAAATTCTACAAATTTCAGAAAATTAATTAAAAATACAAAACTATAATTTCTTGGTTGGATAAGTGTCCACCACCTGTGAGGCTGTTGGGATAGGTCTCCGCTATCTATACACACTTTGATTGGGCAATGTTTGCCCATTATTCTGTACAAAACTGTTCAAGCTCAGTCAATTTGCATGGGGAGCGTTGATGGACAGGAATCTTCAAGTCGTGCCACAGATTTCCGATTGGATTTGGGTTGCGGCTCTGTCTGGGCCACTCAAGGACATTTATCTATATGTTCTTTAGCCACTCCAGTGTAGCTTTGGCTGTGTGCTTCAAGTCGTTGTCATGCTGGAAGGTGAACTTCCCTCCCGATTTCAACTTTCTTGCAGAGGGCAGCAGGTTTTCCTCTAGGATTTTTCTTTATTTTGCTCCATCCATTTTCCCATCTATCCTGACAAGTGCCCCAGACCCTGCCGATGAAAAACATCGCCATAACATGATGATGCGCCAAACATCCCCATAACATGATGATGCACCATGGGTTTGTGCCAAACATAACATTTTGCATTTAGGCCACAAAGTTCCATCTTGGTTTCGTCAGACCACAAAACCTTTTGCCATTTTTTTATGTTGAAGGCTACAGTCACGGACCATATAGTCCTCATAGAGGCCAAGCCTTAAATTAAATAACTGCATTGATAAATGTGAGGAAAGAGAAATAAAAGAGAGAGAATGTAAAGGGGAGGAGTGAAACTGAGTAAGAAAAGTGTATGTTTGTTTGCAAGAAGAAGAGGTTAAAGTTAGTCCGGTAGCTGTAGTTTGAGAAACCCTTTGCCGAACAATTAATGATGATCACATCAATGCTCGAGTCGCCGTTAGTCTAGTAGGAAGACTAGGTCCCCCTATACCCCCCGGAGATATACTTCTAATCAGTGTTTCTAGATTGGAAAAAATGTGTAGAAAATGACTAGCTATGGCCCCAAGCTGAAAAAATGTCCCACATACCATTTTTATGCAAATTACTGCTGCCATTATCAAAAAAACGATTTTTGACATATCTCAGCCAATATTGCAGATAATTGAAAAATGAAGGTGTCTAGACCCATGTTTTGAAGGGCATAGATCATGATAGAACTATTCATAACATGATTACATGTGTCTATGGTATACTAGTATGCTAATTAGTGCTTTATTTACAAAATAATCAGTTTTACGAAATAATAGACTCATATTAAGGTCCGTCTACACAGACGTTAACACAAAGTTTTATTTTTCTAAATATTACAACTGTCAAAATAGTCCTAGCACTCAATGTGACCACTCTTCTCTTGCTTGTTTTAGATAAACATCATTAGCATTAGTGATTCTACACTGAGTCAGTCATCATCATTTTCATCGAAATCGTCAGAGTCAAACTCTTCTTCTCCTTCCTCTTCCTCCTCCTCTTCGTGCTCTCCTGTGTTCAGAAGATCCACCAGTGAGGTTGGTAGGATGGGACCACTGGACCACATTGGTTTCAACAGTCCTTCATCAGTCCTTATCCATCCTTGCTCCTCATAAGGTTTTGGCTTTTCGATGATAGGTTGATCGGCTCTTTTGTACAATGCTACGCGGTGGTTCACACGCTGGATGTGCGGCTTCAGGGCAGACTGGCATGGAGGAAGGCGAGCCAGATCAACCTTGGACTTGGATGTGAGGGTCTTGTCCTCTCCCACCATTTTTCGTAGCAGCTTGGCACGGACAATGTCCACTGATGACTCGCGACTCTGGCCGTACATCACACAGGTGAATTTTTCTAACTGCCTCTCCACCTCAGGGTTGGCATCCCAGTTGTCACCCAGTTCACCGAATGCCCTGTGAAACCTGGGATTCTTCTCCAGCTTTTTCAAGGGCCCGACTTTTCCCTTCCCTTTGAAGGCACTGGTGCAGTCTTCTCCGCTGAACACATAGTTGGTAGAACACAAGACCAGACGCTTCACCTTTTCTGTCTCGATGCCCTCCTTGCCAGTCATTAGCACGCTGAGAAAGCGGACAAGGTCTGGAGGTAGGATGTCTTCAGGATTGAGCTCCATGTCTTCAGCTGTTGGTGGCCATGGTTGGTCTTTACACTCTCTGAAAGCCTGTAGAATACCCTGGCGAAGTTGGAGGGCAACATTTTGGTTCTTGTTTGTGCTTCCGAGTGTGAATGCTCGTGCGAGAGCATTGGAAACTGTTATGTTTGAGCTGTGCACAAGCCAGAAAGAAATGACATCACATTTGTCATGATCAACCTTCGTGAAGTGGATATGCTCCTTGATTGGGTCATTCTGTAGGCGTTTCAGTAGTTTCTCTGACCGATAATTTGAGTTCTCATATCCATTCAGTTTCAGTTCCTCGACATAGAGCAAGCGCAAGGAAGAAAGCTGTAGAACTTTATTCTGCTGGATGACCTGGGTTTGAATGTGTTCCAGTACTGAGTTGAATGCCTTTTCATGGGCGGCTGACATGCAAGCCTGCTCCTTTGGTGCTTCGGCTCTGTGAATCGCACGCTCATAGTTGTAGAATGCTGTGCGGAAAGCTTTAAAACATGACGGATGGTGTTTGGCCTCACATGCAAAGAGGTCTTTGTTTTTCACCTTTCGATGGAGTCGATAGAGACCCATTTTCTCAGCCCGTGTTTCGATTTGCTCCCATGCATTTTCTTTGTTTTTAAAGGATGGGAAGGTTGTAGGCCTCTCAGTATTGCGATGAGCATCTTTGGTCTCAACTTTCTCACAAAATATACACTCTGGCGGGAAGATGGGTTCAGCAGAACCTCCTGGTTTACGAGGAGAGTGATGCCATGATGAGGTTGATGGCCCTGGTTCTGTATCATCTCCCAGACGATGAAAGTGGCGGACAAAGTGCTTATAACACTTGCTGTGATATCCTACTCTTTCTAGGTCATCAGGAAGAGTTGCCGGGATCTGATCACATACTGATTGCATACGACATGGGGAGTCATGCGGTTGGTTGAGACGTCTATCCCGGATCTTTTGAAGCAGTTGCAGTTTTTCTGAAGCAGATCCTTTAATTTTACGGAGGGGCGTGAAATCCCCATGATCAGACATGGATGGTACATGAAGGATGCATGTAGGAGGAGAGCTTTGGGCTGCAGGTTCTACACTCCGTTTTCTTTTGGGCATGCTTGCTGTCGATGTCTACCATCACTGTTAAATGACAAATAAGAAATCACGAATGATGTTAAAAGTGCCTGTGAAAGGAGGCTCTGAGTTTTCAGTGAGGTAACAGAGGTTCTGAGTCATGTTCTACACTAGGGTACTTTTTAGCTGACTAAACCATGTTTAGTGGCATCAAAAGTGCTAATAGCTAAAACATCTAAATTCTTCCACACTAACGTTAGCTATCTAGGCCAATGAAACATTGTGCTAAGTTACTGTAGCTAGCTCAGCTGTCGTGCCTCTTTCTGGTTCAATTCATATACAGAAGTCAACAGATATGTCTCATGTTTGGCATTAACAAAAGTTTAAGTTACACCGACATTAGGAACATACTGTACATAGATGAGGCTAGCTTTAACGTTAGCTAACATGGTGCTAGCTGGCTCAGCTGTTATTCTGCCTGTTTATGATTTCATGCAGAAACTGAAGTCAAGAGTGTGAGTAACATTATAGTTAGCATCTTACCTGGCTAGATTGGAGGATGAATACCAAGAACAACACACAGATGGAATGGAAGACTGAACTTTCAACTGAGGTATTCAATAACATCAACGTTACCAATTGATACGAGCGCGCGACATTACCAATTGATACGAGCGCGCGAGCGCGCATGTTACATGGATGGAAATGTAAAATGGCAGCTATAGCAGCACTAATTTGGATCTCTAGTCTGTCATTTCTGCACTGTGATTGGATAACATAAAAAAATATGTTTGGGAGTTAACAGCAGGAGTTGGTAGATTTTACGTGGGCTGGGTGAGAAACCTTTAAATAAGCAAGTGAAAATCTCTCGCAATACAAAGTCAATGGTGGGAAGAAAAGTTGAGTGGTACCAATGTTACTGCCAATGTCCCGCCCCTATGCAAGACTCAGGAGCATCTTGTTGACATTTAACCTTGAAAATACCTGGGTTTAGACCCCTTATGTACCATGTTAAGTTATCTGCAGTATTAACGTATCCTTATCATTTGTAAAACTGATTATTTTGTAATTACAGCATTAATATGCATACTAGTATACCATAGACACATGTAATCATGTTATGAATAGTTCTATCATGATCTATGCCCTTCAAAACATGGGTCTAGACACCTTCATTTTTCAATTGTCTGCAATATTGGCTGAGATATGTCAAAAATCGTTTTTTTGATAATGGCAGCAGTAATTTGCATAAAAATGGTATGTGGGACATTTTTTCAGCTTGGGGCCATAGCTAGTCATTTTCTACACATTTTTTCCAATCTAGAAACACTGATTAGAAGTATATCTCCGGAGTGTGCAGGGGGACCTAGTCTTCCTACTAGACTACGTGCACATTCTTTAAATGCTTGAATATCCACTGGAGGAACCTCTTCCACAGTAAAAAAAAAAATCAATAACTGTTGTCTGCATCGTACTCACACCTATCGGGGCAGCCATTTTGAAAGTGTGGAATGATGTTATCATGTGATCAATTACAATACTGCTCAAATTAAAATGGGTGGATGATACAAACCTTTCATTGTGATCTTATGTAGCTTTCCTACTACGCTTTGGTTACAAACTGAAAAATAAGCGGCGTTACCTTCGTACCGAAGTGTGTGTGTGTGTGTGTGTGTGTGTGTGTGTGTGTGTGTGTGTGTGTGTGTGTGTGTGTGTGTGTGTGTGTGTGTGTGTGTGTGTGTGTGTGTGTGTGTGTGTGTGTGAATGCGCGGGGAAATGCGCAGCACACTGAGCAGCAAAGCATGAAAATTCTTTATTGTTGCCTGACTTTTCAAGAACATAGTAGGTCCCTTCCACAGAGGTGGTAATTGCAGTGTCAGTGTGACATCACGCTAATTTATGATGGGAGTGACAGCGTGTTGTGAATTGATCGATGTCCACACCAAGCATGGTGTGTACTTCTTGTGTTTGAGTCCTTGTGTCCTGGTCCGGTGTTGTGAACGTTCTCTTGCAGTGATGCAACATTGATGCCAGCAGTGTCTGTTCATTTTGGCTTTTGTTGGCGTCAATGATGTTCAGAACATAGGAACTCAAACACGAGAAGCACTGTGATTGGTGTGTAGATGTAGACCAATCCATGACAGTCATTCCCAGCGGAAGTTAGCGTACTTTCCACCTCTGAGGAAGGAACTCGTCTGGTCTTGAAGCATAGGTAACAATACAGAATTATTCTATACCACTCAGCATGCTGCTTTTTCCCACAAGGATATATATATACCGTATAGTTTTTTTTGTGTTTTTTTTTGTCGGGTAGGAAATCACAATTTCTGACCTCATTAATCGAAGAAGAAAGCCGAGTTGATGTTTCACAGTAAGCATTGTTATATGAGTGGACTTACCTTTGCATCTCAAGTCTATATTTCAGCATTTTAACTCGCTCCCTCCTTTTCCATTCACTCCTCATTTCTCGCTCAGTCTTGCATCCTTTTCTAAAGGAGATAAATGTACTACTCTTTTCTTCCCCACCCCTCTTTTTAAAATAAATTTATCTTTGCAACTCTGTAATAATAACAATGTATTATTAGTATTATAAATGCGTATGACAGCCTAGAGGTGTGTGCACCTGTCTCTGGGCTATCTTGCCTGGGTTCCAATCTCGATCCAGCTATAAGCTTTCATCCTGGTGTTTAGCAGATAGGGCGAGCCATCAAAGTGTGCATCATCTCTCAGATGGACGAAACAGATTTTCCCGTCTGCCAGTGTTAGTTGGTGGACATTGATGATTGCACGGTATCCTTCGTGAAGAGTAAGTGTGTTATCACCGGCACTCTGAACAGATTCCAAATCAACGTCACCTTTGATCGAATGCTCGGCCTTTATTTTTATTGTATTTTTTTTGTATACAAGATCGAGGCTCGTGAAAGAGCTAACATTAATCACACAAAAAGTCAAACCGACACATACAACACAAAATAAGGGGAGCGGTAGACAAGATGGGGACAGAGGAGGAAGGACACAAACACAACATTTGAGAGCAGGGACATCGAGAGAACTGGGCGAGGGAGAGGGCTTGGGGGGAGGTGGGAGAGGTCACGGAAGTTCGGGGGAGAAGGGAAAAATCTAAGAACCAAGCAAAAATAGCGAAGGGAGGAACTTAAGTGAACAAACTTCGACGGGGGAAGCCTCAGGCTACAAGGCCGCACATGCGGAACAAACAGAAAACGATTCATTTATTACGAGTTACAGGAAATTCAAACCAAAACGACCTAGAAACAAACAATAACGCATAGACGATAAAATAACGAGTGGAAATTTGACAAACACACGAATGAAAAAATAACAACTTTGGATGCCCGGAGAGAACAAAAGTTACCACCTCGATCGAGAAACCGGAAGCGGAAGACCAACGGCCTGGAAGAAACCGGAAGCGGCCTGGTCGACTGGTTCCTGAAACCCCCTGGCTGGCCAAAAACGGTCCCCAGAAGACCTCACAATAAGTTGGAAATAATTGGGCCCTTTAAAGAAGCGGTAGATTGAAAATGCTTTGTTGTACTGATCTAACCAATCAGGGTATAATTGTCTATCACAATATCGGTGATGTACTGCATTTTGCAAGAAGCGAAGGACCCGTGGAAAAATAGAGTTGATCATTGTGGCAGGAGCATCATGCTGTTTGACTTTTATCATATTTTTTGGGCAATCCAGCAGCGTTTCAGGACTGGAAGGTGATTCCATGTAATTTGGTGTAAAAAAAAGAAAAAGAAAAAAAAAAGGCTGCTGCCACTGAACAGTGATGAGAAGAGCAAGAGAGAAGAGTCCATCTGTACAACAACATATATTAAACTTGGCCTACTGATTTAACCACAAAACTTTCCTCTAGGTCTCGGGGTTCATTGAGCTTGAACATTAAGCTTGAAGCATCGTGTTTATTGCACTTCAGAACCGGAGAATAAGGGATGGTTTTAGACGTCCAGGTCGATTTTTCCTTATTGATCAATTGCTGAGTTGTTGCTCATGACATTGGCAGGAGTATGAAATTCCAAAATGAATGTAATTAATGAAAATCAATATACTTATCAAAAAGGCAACAAAAACACACTTGAAAAGCACCCATTTAACCAATCACACCTCAAAGCATTTTTTTTTTTTTTTTTAGTTTATATCAAATTTTTCGATTTTCAAATGGAACAGCAATACTGACTGTAAATAAATAAATATATAATCTGTCCACAGCTTTGTCCCATGCATTGCGTGCAACAGGCAGTGTGAGTGGCTGTATCATTGTCGTGCGTGTTTCGCACTGCTATTCATCTGTAAGTAGTGATTGGCAGGGTAGAGGATCCTAAGCCGTGATTGGCAGGGAAAGGATCCATGACGTTGATGAACTGAATGTGAGATGGGGAGATGTCTTGCAGGTTGTTATTTCGCGTGTCATCCCTCTCTTGCACGCTCGTTGTAGGCTTATAGCTTGTCTTCGCTAGAACTACTATTTTAGGTTTACTCCCAGCGTGCTCTTCGACATGCTGTAAACACCATTAGGAATCTCACAGGCAGAGAATTCTGGAAAAACTATACAGAATTTACAATGAGTTATATACACATCCCCGCCACCCACCTCCCCCCAACCCCCTCCTCCCCCAACCTTATCTGCTTCTGCCTCTTCTTGTTTTTCTCCGATTCCTCCCCATTTTATATCTATTTTAGGTCATCTTATCTCGATTCTTGAAGAGATTAGCTTATAAAATTGGTCGTGATGTCCGGATGTCTGTCCGTGTCCAGTCGTCTATCTGTCCGTCCATCCGATAACTTTTTGTTATTTTTGCTACTCCCCCATTATCACCCGGCTGATTGTTGTGAAACTTGACATGTGAATACAAGGCAGTAGTCCGCACAATTGCTCAGTCTTCGATTTTTCGATTTCAGATCAGGGAGCTCCCAGGGGCGGTTCCCCCAAATCAGCAGATGTATGAACTACAACCTCAAGCGATGACCGTCAGCCCACTCAGAGGGATTTTTATTTTTTATTATTCTTCCTCTATTGTTATTATCTTTTTATTGTTATTCTTCCTAATTTTCTTATTAGTATTACTGTATTATCATTATTTTCCTCTTTAAAAATATTCTTCCTTTCAAAAGCCATCCTTTGACCCTGGGTCATGCAAGCACAGCTGAATTCCAATTGCTGGTCTAATCCTGAAACTGTAGTCTGAAACCAGTTATTGCAAGCAATAAATAACAAGAGAAAAATGACCACAGTGTGGTCACAAGCTGCAACATGTAGAATCATGAGGATATCCGTTGCAATATGCGCTACCAAATTCGACCAGTCATTAAATTATACACATGCACTAGCGTCTTTTTGTCTTTCAGCTAAATTTATTCTGGTTTCTTCAAACAAATCGCAATTTTAGTGTGCGATGTTCTTACCTCATACCAACGCACGTCCGAGTGTATGCGCATGCGCTATTCAATAATTACACCTAATTTGTGTCAAGTTCTGTGAAACGAGATTGATTTGAAAACATTCATGTTGTCTTTGTTGCTAAATTTATTCTGGTTTCTTCAAACAAATCGCGATTTTAGTCCGCGATGTTCTTACCTCATACCAACGCACGTCCGAGTGTATGCGCATGCGCTATTCAAAAATGACACCTAATTTGTGTCAAGTTCTGTGAAACGAGATTGATATGAAAACATTCATGTTGTCTTTGTTACTAAATTTATTCTGGCTTCTTCAAACAAATCGCGATTTTAGTCCGCGATGTTCTTACCTCATACCAACGCACGTCCGAGTGTATGCACATGCGCTATTCAAAAATTACACCTAATTTGTGTCAAGTTCTGTGAAACGAGATTGATATGAAAACATTCATGTTGTCTTTGTTGCTAAATTTATTCTGGCTTCTTCAAACAAATCGCGATTTTAGTCCACGATGTTCTTACCTCATACCAACGCACGTCCGAGTGTATGCGCATGCGCTATTCAAAAAGGCACCCCAACAACAAGAACAACAACGCGGTCCTCTCATAGAGCTGGTCGTCGCAGCTAAAAATACCGGTACTCAAAACATAACTGAGTCATGGACTCTTTTATTTATTTATTTATTTATTTTAAAATCCGATTCAAGAATGTGATTCATCATCCATCACATGATTTAATATTGGTTGCAAAACAAAAGCTACACTGGGAAACTACCCAAGCATGGACCCCTTTTGCTATCGATACTTTTAAAAACCTTTTTTTTCCATTTGTCTTTCTAGTTTATTATTTACCTGCTTGTTTATGTCCCTATTTTTTTTTTCTGTCTTCCTACCTGCCTGTAGCACGTGGCCACCTGTTGTGTTTCTAAAAAGGCATTCATTGCACGGCAGGCCCATGAGATCGGTAAATAGATGCTCGGTCTCATTATACGATAAGGGCAAACATTACTTTGCAGGCCTTTTAGCTATCTGTTGACTGTCAGGCTAATTGGCCAAGTGGTGTTGGCAAGTCCTGATGGCTCTGCCTATCACCAGCACGTTGTGGGAAGTGCGTTTGTGTCGCACTGCGATGTCATGTCTTTCCCACTTTACTCCGCTCCGCTGACAAACCGCATGCCAGATATCCGCGACCGACCTACAGTGTACCTGGAGTAAATGGCTTTCACTACGAATTGCTTACGGCTCAGCGCAACTCCAAAATTAGTGCAGTTCGCTAAATGCCGTTTTTTCTTCAACCACGATCAAGATTGAAAACCGCACACCTTGTGCTGCCTTTTGTTTGCTGTTGTCCATGTAGGTAAACATGATGAATGTTAATTTGGAAGATTAATGCTATGCTATGCCTTTGCTCGACAGTTGCCACCCCGACATGGCAGAACGTGCAATATGATTTGGAGAGATTTATTTATTTATCTATAATTAAATAAATACTGCTCAACATGCTCCCATTACATCATGCACGAATGAACTGCTTTACCACCATTCTCTACACCTTGCTGCTCACCACTCTCTGCTGTTCACACCACTTACTGCTCATCACTTTCTGCTCACCTGCACCATTCTCCACTCACGGAGTCACGGTACGTGAGCACAACCCCATTTATGACTTACAAGGTTTCAACATTTTTGCAGTGAATTAGGTCTGACCTTGGCACTGAGCTCTGAACAAGTGGGGGCAGTTGTGGTTGAGTTCAGTCTTTTGACAGAGTGTTGGGGCGCTCAAGACAAGTTGTGAACACTTTGAGGCTAGACTTAATCCTTGACAGGTCACTATTCTTTCATAGAAAGTGGGAATCAAACTCAAATTAGTGAGTGCAATGCAACAAGACTTTACCCATTCAACCACCAAGCCTTTTTGGCCAGGATAAGGGAAGTTGGTTATTGAAAGGCCAAGCACTTGCATAAAAATGGTGATATTTTTTTCTAGGTCTTATTTGCTAACCAATATACAGGGAGGAGGGAAAATAACTATGGGGTTGGAAGTAAAAAATAATAATATTTGATTCAAAGGAGAGCAATATTGATGAGGTAAAGGCCACATATTTGTTATCTACAGTAGATATGATGACCCAGATAGAATCAACATTGAAGTTTCAGGATTGTTTTCCTTTTTGTTTATTTCAAGATATCCCAGTCACCTGTAAAATGGCTGAGCATTGTGCCAGTGCACATACTGGGCTTTTAGGCCATTAGTAAAGAAACATGTCGCTAGGGTGATGAAATGACTAGGCAGGCATCACTCACTCGCTTGCCAAAGGGGGGTTGGAGCAAGTGGATTGTAGGAAATCGTGAAAGTGCAAGCATTGGCCAAACCGTCTTAGGCTGGTTTAAGTGGAAAGTCATTGTGGGATGAGATATGCTACAGGCAGTTTGTGTTCCAGTGATTTGAGCAACCTGTGTAAGACGATTAGATAGAAGCGATAATGGGATCTGAAAGGGAAGGAGCTGGTTCGGCGCTATTAGCCCCTTGTATGAGATTGCATTCTAATTTAAGGACTCCAGCTTTTTGAGGAGAGAGAGAGCTGTGCTGCACTCATATTGTGTGTGTGTGTGTGTGTGTGTGTGTGTGTGTGTGTGTGTGTGTGTGTGTGTGTGTGTGTGTGTGTGTGTGTGTGTGTGTGTGTGTGTGTGTGTGTGTGTATATATCTCTATATATAAAGGAGGAGTGTCTGTCTGTCTGTCTTGATGTCCGCTTATAACTCAAGAACTACACATCGGAGAAAAGTTTTAGACACAGATTCGGAATCAGCATAAAATCCTGGTGGTTATAGGCTACTTTTTATTTTAATATCAAAGGTTTAAAAAACTGGGCCAGCTGCAATTCCGTGGTGTAGTTTGTGGCGGCGCTATTGCCCCTTTCCGATCCCATGATGCATTGCGATTCCGATTCGCGATGAGGTCTATGCGCTATCACCGACACTTTTCCACCTTTTCCATACCTTTTAATCAGATTTACCTTGTCGTCCATCGTAACCACATTATGCTTGGAAACACTAGCATTATCCTTCTTCGGACCCATGGCTAACACAGACAGAGTAAAGGAATACTTTACGTCGCCTCTGTTGTCAATGTGAAGCAGCGGTTGCGCGTACGTACAGTATACTGTACGTACATATTTATATATTTTTAATGTGCTTTTTATTGTATTTTAAATTGTTTTTTAGCTTCTTTTATTATTAATTTATGTACTATTTTATTTATTTTAAATATATCTTTAAGGAAAACAAATGTTTTCACGTCCGTAGGAGTGACGTAAAGTCGCACATAATGACAAAATGCGCGCCATATTTTCGCGCCAAGAACGAATAAACGGTTTTTTTTTTTGTTGAGATTTTATTCGAATTAAAATTTCATTAAATTCCAACTGTTGGAAACAATAATTATTTCAACTGTTGGAAATATTTTTTTGGTTAACCAACGACGGTCGATTTAATCTCGACCTTCCCCAAATGCGGAAGAGTGTGGCGCTGCAGGAGCGCAGGTGAAACCCAGGAAATGCACGTTGGTGTTCACAGTGGAAATGCCCATGGACGGCATCGTGGTTAACGGCATCGTGGTTAACGGCATCGTGGTTAACGGCATCGTGGTTAACGGCATCGTGGTTAACGGCATTGCTACGAATTCCTTCTGGGAATCTGACCCAAGCCACAATCTCCCAAACCCATATCCGTGCAAGTCCTTCTCTCCCAGACACGGTAATGACTAACGTACCCTCCGACCTCCCCTCATCCTGCTTCCAGGCCCTGGGCTCCTCTGGCTTTGCCGATTGTGAGAGTCCAAAGCTTTTTAGCTCCAGTCAGAGCTGACTCGGTGCTGCAAAGTCTGCCATTTCAATAGTTGTGGGACGGGTCAGGTGTTGTGGGACGGGTCGGGTGTTGTGGGACGGGTCGGGTGTTGTGGGACGGGTCGGGTGTTGTGGGACGGGTCGGGTGTTGTGGGACGGGTCGGGTGTTGTGGGACGGGTCGGGTGTTGTGGGACGGGTCGGGTGTTGTGGGACGGGTCGGGTGTTGTGGGACGGGTCGGGTGTTGTGGGACGGGTCGGGTGTTGTGGGACGGGTCGGGTGTTGTGGGACGGGTCGGGTGTTGTGGGACCGGTCGGGTGTTGTGGGACCGATCGGGTATTGTGGGACCGGTCGGGTATTGTGGGACGGGTCGGGTACTGTGGGACGGGTCGGGTACTGTGGGACGGGTCGGGTACTGTGGGACGGGTCGGGTACTGTGGGACGGGTCGGGTACTGTGGGACGGGTCGGGTACTGTGGGACGGGTCGGGTACGTGGGACGGGTCGGGTACGTGGGACGGGTCGGGTACGTGGGACGGGTCGGGTGTTGTGGGACGGGTCGGGTGTTGTGGGACGGGTCGGGTGTTGTGGGACGGGTCGGGTGTTGTGGGACGGGTCGGGTGTTGTGGGACGGGTCGGGTGTTGTGGGACTGGTCGGGTGTTGTGGGACGGGTCGGGTACGTGGGACGGGTCGGGTACTGTGGGACGGGTCGGGTACTGTGGGACGGGTCGGGTACTGTGGGACGGGTCGGGTACGTGGGACGGGTCGGGTGTTGTGGGACGGGTCGGGTGTTGTGGGACGGGTCGGGTGTTGTGGGACGGGTCGGGTGTTGTGGGACGGGTCGGGTGTTGTGGGACGGGTCGGGTGTTGTGGGACGGGTCGGGTGTTGTGGGACTGGTCGGGTGTTGTGGGACGGGTCGGGTACGTGGGACGGGTCGGGTGTTGTGGGACGGGTCGGGTGCTGTGGGACGGGTCGGGTACTGTGGGACGGGTCGGGTACTGTGGGACGGGTCGGGTACTGTGGGACGGGTCGGGTACTGTGGGACGGGTCGGGTACTGTGGGACGGGTCGGGTACTGTGGGACGGGTCGGGTACTGTGGGACGGGTCGGGTACTGTGGGACGGGTCGGTTACTGTGGGACGGGTCGGGTACTGTGGGACGGCTCGGGTACTGTGGGACAGGTCGGGTATTGTGGGATGGGTGATGTTGAAGCGATCGTCAGAACGATGTTGTATCGAGACCAGAATCCCGCTCGGTTGACAGTCACACTGCCAAAGATAGGCAAAAGTGTCCTCAAGAGGCGGCTGGGAAATCACACCTTCGGGTATGGACGTTCAACGGCTCCCAATCGACGAACCGCAAATTCCCACTCAGAATCCACGTTACACACACACACCAGATTAACGTCTGAATGGTTGTGGAAATGGTTGAAGCGAGGTGAAGAACCTGGAGCGATGCGAAATCAGGCGCGAGACAAAACGGCCAACGGTCCGTTCTCGAGACGTAACGGCACTCTAATGATTCTCTTCGGAATCGACCGCAAAACCTGTCACGCAGGTTTATCTGTCACAGCGATAACAACTCTGTCGCAGGAATCCCTTTCCCAGGAAACCCCAAAGTTAACCAGAAATGTATACCAAGAGGTTTTGAGAAATTGAAAATTGACAAAACGTCATGTAGGCAATGTACTGTGATATTGCTCTAAAATATACATGTTCTTTTCATCATATATTTGTCTTATTCTTATTCAACCCGGGCGAAGCCGGGTACCTCAGCTAGTATATATATATATATAGACACTACATCACCAAAAGTATGTGGACACCCCCTTCTAATTAGTGGATTCGGCTATTTCAGCCACACCAAATTGCTGACAGGTATATATAATCAAGCACACAGCCATGCAATCTCCATAGACAAACATTGGCAGTAGAATGGGGCGTAGTGAAGAGCTCAGTGACTTTCAATGTGGCACCGTCATCGGATGCCACCTTTCCAACAAGTCAGTTCATCAAATTTCTGCCCTGCTATGGCTGTCCTGGTCAACTGTAAGTGCTGTTATTGTGAAGTGGAATGGTCTAGGAGCAGCAACAGCTCAGCCGCGAAGTGGTAGGCCACAGAAGCTCACAGAACGGGACCGACGAGTGCTGAAGCGTGTCGCACATAAAAATAGTCAGTCCTCGGTTGCAACACTCACTACCGAGTTCCAAACTGCCTCTGGAAGCAACATCAGCACAACAACTGTTCGTCGGGAGCTTCATGAAATGGGTTTCTATTGCTGAGCAGCCGCACACAAGCCTAACATCACCATGCGCAATGCCAAGCATCACCTGGAGTGGTGTAAATCTCGCCACCATCGGACTCTGGAGGAGTGGAAAAGCGTTCTCTGGAGTGATGAATCAAGCTTCACCATCTGGCAGTCGGACGGATGAATCTCGGTCTGGCAGATGCCAGGAGAACGCTACCTGCCCGAATGCATATTGCCAACTGTAAAGTTTGGTGGAGGAGGAATAATGGTCTGGGGCTGTTTTTCATGGTTCGGGCTAGGCCCCTTAGTTCTAGTGAAGGGAAATCTTAACGCTACAGCATTCAATGACATTCTAGACGATTGTGTGCTTCCAACTTTGTGGCAACAGTTTGGGGAAGGACCTTTCCTGTTTCATCATGACAATACCCCCGTGCACAAAGCGAGGTCCAAACAGAAATGGTTTGTTCAGATTGGTGGAGAAGAACTTGACTGGCCTTCATAGAGCCCTGACCTCAACCCCATCAAACACCTTTGGGATTGATTGGAACACCGACTGCGAGCCAGGCCTAATCGCCCAACATCAGTGCCCGACTTCAATAATGCTCTTGTGGCTGAGTGTAAGCAAATTCCCGCAGCAATGTTCCAACATCTAGTGGAAAGCCTTCCCAGAGAGTGGAGGCTGTTATAGCAGCAAAGGGGGGGGGGGGGGGGGGGGGACCAACTCCATATGAATGCCCATTAATTTTGAATGAGATGTGTGATGTTCGGGTGTCCACATACTTTTGGTCATGTGTTTGTCCAGAGGTCAACATTTAATTATCAGGCCAAGATTGCATTAACTACACTCCAAGTCATGCAGATGAACAGTCCCTTCATCACAATATCTCAATCTCAAGATGATGAGTTCCTTCAGCACAGTCTCTGAATTCTGAAGCCAGGAGCAGTGGTCATAGTGTGTGAGCATTTTTGACATTACATTTTTGAACATCTAATGATAGACTTGATGGTGCAGTGAGCATTTGCAGTTACAAGAAATTTATAACTAGTACGGCACTCAGTAGAGCGCATACCTCAGCCAGGCTGAAGTTTATGTTTTTTATCCCACTGATAGGCCGGATCTGGATTTGGACCTGAACCAAAATCTAATCAGCTTGTTCTTGTCACCTAACCAACTTATCCACCAACTTTAGTCATAACTCGTCCACAACTTTTTGAAATATGTTATATATTGCTTTCACCCGATCTCTCAATGGTGAAGAATCACTTCAAAAAATTAAATAATTCTCGTATGCGAATCCATATTCAGATCTTCACCAAAATCGAATCGATTCGTGCTTGTCACACACCCAACCTGCCCAACCAAGTTTTGTCCAAATCCGTCCATAACATTTTGAGATATCATGCTATACATCGGTTTTAGTCCGATAAGTCAATGGTGAAAAATCACTTTAATAATTCTACTAGCCGGATCCGAACCAGGTGAAACGGTCGTAACCCAGGCAGGGGTGAAAGCATAACCTGCATCAACCTTCGGTGGTGGAGGTAATGAAGGCACTTGTGAAGCAAAGGAGAACGCTGTGAGCAGATATGGATGTTATAACTTGTGAATCATAGTGATGCTAAAAAAAACTCCTTTATTTAGCATTTGTTTAGAAAGTGTCTGTGTTTAACACAATTTACAAATAAGAATAAAACTAGTAGTTTGTGAGGCAGAAGTGCGGAGGCGGATGAAAGTGAAGGGTTTGATGGCGGCCAGGAATATATTGAGGATGTTGAAAGGGAAATTATTGAGATCGTGGGTAACGCCACACCTATATGGTCTGGAGACAGTGACGTTGACAGAGCAGCAACAACAGAGGCTGCAGTTCTGTGAGAACAATTGTCGAGGATTGCAGGAGTGAAGAGGGTGGATAGAAGGAGGATAGCCAAACTGTGATGATGTGATGAGATTGGTGTGCAGATGAGCTTGACGCGAATATTGGTAAAGAGCCAGCTGAAGTGGGCAGGCCACCTGGTACAGATGGAGGAAGGTGTATAATTTCAAAGGGAGCTGATTTGTTGAAAGTTCGAGGCAGAAGAAAAAGAAAAAAAAAAGAGATGGGCCGTTGAAATGGGAGAATTGTGTGAAGAGGGGTGTCAGAAAGGTGGAGGTGGATGGAGAGTGGAGGAAGATGTATGGCTAGTGATAGAGGGTGGTGGAAAAGTGTTGCGGACAGAGCAGAGAAGCAGTTCAGTACCAGTCGACTTCCCTGTATTAAAGGGATTTTAAGGAAGAACGTGTATCCAGGCACTCCTCGTTATACGCACTCCTGGTTAATGCATTTTTGCTGATACCCAATGAATAAAGAAACGAACACTTTTCGCTATACACCGCATCATTTCGCTGATGCACATTTTTTCCCACCTTCTCACAACTACATCTAAAGGGGTGCGACCGTGATAATGGAAAGGGAAGCTTATGTGCTCTCGATGATGACGGAAAGTCATTATTTCATTGTAATGTGTAGGGTATGAATATAATACAATGCTATTGTATTGTAAATTAACATCAATTAAATAAATGGAGTGCCATTAAATGAGTTTATTTTAATCTGCACGTAGCTCCTTCTTCGTTTTTAATCCGCACAACGTACTGTACATTTCAGACTGCACTGAAAAACATATTTGGACGTCATAATGGAGTGGTATCAAGTAACTTTTGGCATCAGTAATTTTAGTAAAACTTTCCCCAAATCCCACAATATGAGTGAAAAACGACCTGCATCTATTCCATCAAGCACTCATGGTAAGAGGTCTAGTCACTCTATTACTTTAGCTGTGAAATTAGATGTGGTAAAAGGCATGAGTGTGGAAGTGCTAGGTGGATATTTGTCGTGTGCAAGGCCTCCATCGACTGTACGAACAGTTCTCAACAATGGCTGCCACCAAGAATGCAGATGTCTTCAGCCAAGGAAGCAGACAGTCCTAGCCTCCCCACCTCCCCCCCCCCCCCCCCCCCCCCCCACTTCCCCTCCCACTCTCCACCCACACATCTGCAGGTCTTGACACACTATCTCTTCTCCTATTTATTGGTGAGTACAGTACTCATCTCTTTTTCTTCTATGTTGATGTATTCATTCATTCATTCATTTAATCACATTTAGTGATGCTCTGTATTGATTTTCTGAGTTTTAATGTCTTCTGTACTTAGTTAGGTTAGGTTTGGTTGCACCAAATTCCATCCAAATCCGTCCACAAACCTTTTGAAATATCTTGTTCACAGACAAACAAACAGATGTAATGGCTGAGGTAATAATCAGTGTGACCCCCTTTTGTTTTGAGAACTGCTTCAACTCAATTTGGGATTGATTTAATTAGTTTATGGATTATGTTTGGGTCAATATTTTCCCAACAGTGTTGCAATGCACTCCAGCGCATAGTCAGACTGCTCACATAAATTTTATCTTTCTCTCGAACTTTTATTTTTATTTGTATACAAAGTCGAGGCTCGTGTAAGAGCTAACACATAAAACACAAAAGCATAACATAAACAGAAACACACGAACAATAACAAAGGGAGAAGGAGACAAGAAGGGGAGAGAGAAGGAAGCACAACAACAGTGGAGAACAGGGACATCAGGAGAACGGTGGAAGAGAGAAGGCTTGGGCGGGGTACATGGGATAAACAAGATGGACACTACAGGGACTTTCAGGAAAGAAGTCAGAGATTGAAAAAGGTGGATTTTGGGTGTATTAACGGCGGTAGAAAAGATCAAGGTTTTGGATGGGGGAAGATAAGAGATGGTGGTTAACAGCTGTTTTGAAGGCCTGGAGTAGTAGGGTCATTTGCTTGGAATCCGTGACCATTTTGTTCCTACCTTTTTCTCTCGATGGATTTGACAACCTGAACCATTTTAAAGGAAAATTAGCTCCTATGCCCCTCTGAAAAATGACGGCTAACTCTGCTAGAGCCCAATATTCAAAATGGCCACCAACGCCATCTTGAAAAACATGAATGAGATGCACTAGAAGTAAGAATGAGGTTTTTTTTTCCACTAATGTTTGCATGACACTCACTCATTCTAAACTACATACTAATTGTACATACTAATCTGCCACTTCACTGTCACTACATGATTCACTGTATGAGCCACTATCAGAATCACTGTCCTCACTTTCACTGCTATCATCACTGTTGTTCTCTGCCTGCGGATTTGTAGGTAGTGGTATGGATGGGGGAAGTGGGGGCTGGGTTGAACGGACAGGCAGACATAGGCCATTTACAAGATGCCATCCATGGCCGATCGGTGAGGGGTGACTTTGGAGCTGGTAATGCTTTTGCAAATATGCAAGATAGTTTGCACGCTCCAAGTGTGGACGGAGACTGTCCAAGTCAGGCACAAGTCGGATAGTGCTTTTTTTCTTCTGAGCTCTCCACTTCGCTGCCCTCGCATCTCCCAGGGTCTTGCTTTTGGTATCACCATAGACATATCGAATGACAAACCGCTCCAAATCACTGATGACCTGTTCTGTGACTGGGAGCTGTGTACCACATGCTGCTAGCAGGTCGTGTGCCTCTTTAGACTTCTCCAGACGATCTGTGATGAGCTTCTTGCTTGCTCCATAGAAGCCAGAGTTGTGGTCACACCCAGTGAGGACATGAAGTTGTATGATGGATGCAGCCATTGCCTCACTGCACAAACATCGGGCATCGATACGCTGCCGTTTGCGTTTCACACACAGGATTCCTGTTGTCTTCTGAGCAATATATGCCGCTTGCATGTAGTTGTCTGTGTCCTCTGTGTCAAGAACGACAGCTGCTGTGTAGCTGTCTGACCGGAGCACACTATATAAGCCGTGGTCCCAACCCGCCGTACTTGCAAGTGCATGCTGTCTACTTGCAAAAACGTGGGCAAAATTTGGGGATCCGTACGTGGTGAGTACCACCTCAGTACGGATTTGTGAGCACGCAGACATGCCGTAGCACTTTTAGTGCATGAGGAACTTTTGCTGCGTTCGGGATGCGGTCGGGCTACGGATTCACCCCAGTACGGGTGACGCGCGTGCCTTCTACAGCCAATGAGCGCACAACGCACTGACTCCGTGAGTCTTTTAAATTTTTCCCACGGTCACTTGCTCTACAGACGGCGCACTTCCACGCACTTACAACATGCGAGTGAGTAAGGCACCGTACGTGAGCAGCACGTGTAAGTACGGCCTCCGTACGATAACGTGGCAATCGCACAGAGATCGTACGTTGTAAGCAAGTTGTAAGCACGTACAACTCACTTACCACGTGTGCAACGTACGATGCACGCAACCGCTCACGGCCAGGCGTGGCGTGCGGGCCACGTACTTACACCTTGCGCAACCGTGCGAGTGACGTGCGTTGACGTACTCTCTCCCTACTCTTGCCACTCCCTCCCCACGTTTTCGGAAAAACGTGGCGGCCGTGGCCTCCCCAAAAAACGTACGGACTAAAAACACGCACGGTGGGTTGTGACCGGGCCCATATGGTGAGCATTGCCGTATCTGCCTCTGCATGGGAGCATGTGAGCTCTGGCACAAGCTTGCCTGTGGTGAGATTCTTTGCAGTGCTGCCAACTACACAGCAGATGATCTCGGTGCTAGTTGTCGCTGCTGTTCTCTGGAATTCCATTTGAAGAAATGCCTGAAGGCGGATTTTGTTCTCAGGTTTACCCAGGAGAGCATGGAAAACTTTACTAGAAGGAAATGTATCTTCTGTCTTCATGAAGACGTTGCTGATTGGCAGGTTTTTTTGGCGCAGTATTCTCTCACTGTCCTTGATCGTGTAATTCTGATCATATGAATCATTGACGCAAATGATGCGCTCAGCATGCTTGTGTCTCGTTAGAACGAAGTGCACCAACTTCTCTGCATAATCTCCCCAGGTATACTTGGTACCGTCTCCCTTCTCTCTGTCTTCTATGGTAGGAGTTGTTAGGCGCCAGATGAGGCCCATATCAATAAAGACGTGTATACATCAGGCTCTGGAATGACAGTCATAGTTAGTTTTTGTTGAAGCTTGCTTTTCTGTGCCTTACGGATGGTTCCATTGACGTTGAAGATGGAAAGGCACTCGTCTGTAACACGATGTTGCAGGAATTATTGAAGTTTGAGGGCACCACTCGTTTCAACCAGTCCGAGAACAGAGGCCAAGGCATTACGCTCCATTTCCTCAGTCTTTCCCTTCAGGTTCTCACCATCTGCTTTCTTCAATTCCTGAGTTGAAAAGTTCAAACGCTTGCTACGGGGAACTCTGTCGTTGAGAGACTTGGTCTTGGAATACACTCTCTCATTCAAGAACTGCTTCAGTTTGCTTGTGCCATCCTCCTTTGCCGATTTCAAGTCGGCAGCGAGAGCGTCTGAGGCTGGGATTCCTGACTGTAGGGATCGAAGTGTCTTGTTTGTATGGTCAAATGGATCACACTTGAATTCAGTGAGACATGCGCTTATATCCTGTACAGCTTGTTCATCCTTCTTCATTTTACTCGACGAGCAATCAGCATGCTTCCCTTTTCCTTGTTTCTTGCGATTAGCATGGCGATGGACCTTTGTTCTCACCCGATTGATGTTATTCACATTCCGAGTGTTTGAAAGGAGCTGCTTTTCATTGTTCAGAATGGCCAACCAACCAGACTTCAGCTTAGAGCCCTTATTCATTGTTGACTCAATCCATATGTCGAGGGCGACACACGAATATGGTTTTCCTGTCATTGACTGTGCAAACATACCACTCTCCATGAATGCAGCCTGATCGACAGGAAGGGTATCAAGCACTGCGGTGAAATCGGGGAGATGCCGACCATAGTTGTTATTATCATAGATTTGCATCAAAGGAAGCATGAGCTTGAGTGAGGACTTGAACTCAGTCCAGTTGCTTGTTCTGATTGCATGGATATTTTGAGTTAGAACCTCAAACATTTCCATGAATGACATCCAGTATTCTACTTGTGGGGCACCCTCAAAGTCCTTGAAGAGAGCATCAATGAGGTCCTTCAGCTCAGCATTTCTCTCTAGCTCTGCATGTTCATCTGCAAGTTCCTGTGCATCAATCGGATGTCGAAGCTTGGCAAGGGATGCCTTTACTTCTTCAGATAGAGGGGAATCTTCCAAACGTTTGTCTATGACATGGTGGACCAGAGTCTCGTAGAATAGTCACAAGCAGCGAACCCCACGCTTAACATGTTTTCCACAAAGGGCCTGATCAACAGACCCGTCTGCTATAACACCAGCTGCCACCAACACATCTGAGATGCCAGATCCCTTAAACCTCTTGTATATAGTGTAAATGAACGACATTTGGATGTGGAAGGGTGCCATGAATGGTAATATTTTGCTGAACAGCTCAGCATTCTCACTTTTCAACTCTAGCATGAGCACGTAGACAGGATGATCACCAACAATTATTGCAAAAGGCATCTTTTTTTCTTCGATTGGTTTTGCAAGCTTACACATCACATCATTGAGAATTGTCTTACTGGGTGGGTTGGGATAGGTCATGTGGTGTATTGCTCGACTCTTCTCATCTGCATTTGACATGCTGGCGTGAAACCCTGAAAACCCAGGCACAGTCTGTTCTTCTGGCTTAGGTCTCGTTCGGTCATCTTGCGCCCTGGCCAATGCATGAATCACACCACGAATTATTTGCACCGATGTGTCAGGAGGAGGAGTACTTTGTTAAGCTGGTGGCTTCCTGAGAGGTGGTTCCCCACGCTTCGCTGTCTTGTATGGGTTGACTTTTTGCATTTCACTTCCGAGCTCTTTGAGAATTGTCGAGAGGTTTGATGCAAAGTTGGCACCGGGAACTGGTCTATCCTCGTGATTCTCGGAAGGAAGTTCTGTATCAAATGATTCTGGCTGCACAAACATGACATTAGTGCGGTGTGACTGGCCAGCACCGGTCAGTGTGTCGCTCTTGAAGTCATCGTTGTCGACTATAGCGATAGCAGGCTTACCCTCAGCTAGTTCGAAGGGGCAATCAGATGAGCACTTGAGGTCATTGACCACCCAAAAATCTCGCAGCATAAGTACGTCATTGTAACTGATGCCCAGTCCATCTTTGTGCATTATGTCGACTATCTCCCTACTCTTGGTCAGTCCATGTAGCAAGACAGAGATATTTATCTCAAATGCAGTGCGTTTTCCAGTGATGTAGCTTGTGAGGATAGATGCAATCGATCGGACGGATGGACTGTCATCAATTGCAGACTTATTTGGGTGTTTCAGCCATGTGAGCAGCTTCAGCAGGAGCTCACTGAGGTCTTCTTCTCTCTCCAACTCGTGTATATATGGGAGCCAGGGAATAGTATTTGTCCTGATGACTTGCTCTTTGAGTCGTGCCGCAACATTCATCACCAACTGATCATTGCTGACACCCAATGAAGATATTGCCGCCTCGATGTATGTACCTGCTGCTGTTGTATCATATACCAGTTCACTCACATTCTTTTGAATGCGTTCATGAAATCCGATGTCTTCCCCAAATTCATTGACGAGAATTTCCTTTAAGTAGCTGGATTTTACTACTGAGTTATGTCCGTGATTTGAGATAATGCGCTTATAGTCCTGCAGCAGGCCTTGCAGTGTGCAAATTTCATGGTCTTTGAAGATGACTTGACGAATATGATGAAAGAAGAGAGCTTGGGTCTCTCGGAGGTTTACACGCTGCAGATGTTGAGTGCTTTCATCTGAAAGGGGCTTGTGGTCGCTTAGATATTTGCGCCAGCATGCACGATGGTAGCGGATTTCCAACCCAAATGCTGTTTGACTATCTGGGATGGATGCAATCAGAGTGTCAAGTCTCAATCTCATGACCTCATCTTCCAGACGGACAGTATGTAACTTGAATTTAGTCCAGGCATCTACTGTTGATAGGAGTAAAATATGCTTGTCACGATCACTACTCTTGTATGCCCCTTTCATGCACCACACACATAGAGTCTTATCGTGAAGGACACCCATACTGGAGCGGAGCCTCTTAGGTGCACTGGCCTCTGGGGAAGGGTCTTGTTGATCTGATGCTTCATCTCTTTCAAGACGTTCCTCGGATTTGTGTTTGCGTTTTTCGGCTTGAGAGAGCTTGCGCTTGCTGGATAATGATGCGTAACAAGTGCTATGCATGTGGTGACCCTTTGGTCCCTTCTCCCAATCCACATTTTCATGTATATGTTGAAACTTATCAAGTTCTTTCCATTGTAAAGACTTTTCCTGGATGGATGCCCACTTCTCAGGTGTAATGTTTTCCAAACGATCATCTGCGGTACATGGCTTACCACAGAGTAAAATGCACTCGTATTCATTTAATGTCTTGTCTGGTAACTCTTCACTCTCTCTTCTATTATCCATTATTTCGGTCACTTCACAAGTCTGCGATTTTCATCAGATGGGCATGCGATGCATCTGAAACAGTAAAAAAGTAATATTAGATATACACTAGATTTTTTCCCCACTTCGCCGTATCGTGGGCATGCGATGCATCTGAAATAATATAAAAAGTAATATTAGATATGCTAAAATTAGTGGAAAACAACTCACATGCCCATCTAGCTTATCTTGTGCCAGAGATATTGAAGGAGCCCGTGCTCCAGCATGAGACGGACAAAATGACGGGCAAGACACAAACTCGTCCGAGAAGATATTTATTGTAAAAACCAACTCGGGAACTCTAAAAAGCCCGTTTATCGGGCTGCATATATATCACAACCAGAAAACATACCCGAAACCGAAAGCCACGCCTCTCAGGCGAGGCGTGCTTCGGTGGTCACGTGACCGACAGGTGTAAAGGATTATAACCGCACGCGCGGCACGCTTTGGTGGTCACGTGACCAGCCACCCCGGCGCCACGGTTCCCCGCCGGTGACGTCACCGGCTGGAGCAAGGAGATTCTGCTGCTGGTCTCGCTTGGGGGACCCATGGGTCGCTACAATATTACATTTCATGTTTTTCAAAATGGCGTTGGCGGCCATCTTGGATTTAGAGGTCAGAATGATCCCTAAACTCTACAATAACCATTCCAGTGGATTTGTAATGCCAGAATTAGTGAAAAAGGACACCTCATTCATCCTTGTAGCTCATCTGATGCCAGAGATATTACATTTCATGTTTTTCAAGATGGCTTTGGTGGCCATTTTGAATATTGGGCTGGGCTCTAGCAGAGTTAGCCGTCATTTTTCAGAGGGGCATAGGAGCTAATTTTCCTTTAAAATGGTTCAGGTTGTCAAATCCATCGAGAGAAAAAGGTAGGAACAAAATGGTCACGGATTCCAAGCAAATGACCCTACTAGAGGGAGGAGTGGGATTGAAGAGAGTGTGGGAGTTTGTTCCGGAGGAGCGAAAAAAGAGGAATGAAAGAGTGAACGTAAGCAGAGGGTCTTGATTTTGGCAGTTTCCCTAGAAGAGGGTTACTACTGCCAGGTGTTGTGCGTCCTGCAGGAATATTAGGGGGACAGAGCACAGACAGAGCAGGCAGAACTAGGCCGGAGAGGAGTTGGTAGAAGACAGAAAGACCACCAACCTGCCTGTGGTGAGAGAGTGAAAGGCGCTCAGAATCAACTTCATCGCGGGAGATTCCAATGATTCTGAAAGCTATGGTTTCAACAGCGTGAAGCCGAGCTAGGTGTGAGGCAGGAGCACCAGCCCAGAGGGGAGAGCAGTATTCCATCAAGCTGCGGATGAAAGCTTTGTTTGTGGTGAGGAGCTCAGAAGTGCCAAGAAAAGACTTCGTATGACAGAGGATGCCCAGTCGGTTACTAGCTTTGGAGGCCAGATTTGAAATGTGGTTTTCCCAGGAAAGATCATGGCAGTTAGTGAGACCCAAAAGCTTGAGTGACAGAACATCTTTGAGAGGACTGTTGAGAAAGTAGATGGGTGGATTTTCCAGACTGTCCTTTTGGAGAGACATAATGAGAGTGTGAGATTTGTCAGGATTGAAAGACTTGTTCCTCTTGTGTGACCAGTCTGTGATGTTATCCATGTCTGCAGAGAGTGAAGAGCCTGCAGCCTGCTGATCTGAGGGTTGAGATATGGAGTGGCAAAGGGTGGAGTCATCAGTAAACAAATGTTTTCACCCTTCATTTATTCTGTTAATACAAAGTGTCAATAAATAATAACTATAATAAATCGACGAATATGGATACATATCTTGAATATTATGACAAATTGCTTGAAATAATGATTTGAGATACTTTGCCATTTATTCAAGTGGACTCGTACTTTTGCAACCCACTATACGTATATATACTGTCACTCCTCGCTATACTAACTAGACATTTTACATGAAAGTAGTGTGTATAGCAAAAAAAAATTCCCATAGACATGGTGTTGTAAATCAAAGATATGATCCCAGAGGAGGGGAGAGGGTGGGGTGGGCCCTCAAACCCCCATGTGAGGCTGCGGCTGCATAGTCTATGTTACCCCAAACACAAAGTTGTATTTGTACCCTGAGTTTAGAGTTTGTAACTTAAAAGATGTGGCCATGCATCAAACACATAGAAACACACACACACACACACACACAGAGAGAGAGAGAGAGAGAGAGAGAGAGAGAGAGAGAGAGAGAGAGAGAGAGAGAGAGAGAGAGAGAGAGAGAGAGACACAGACAGAGAGAGAGACAGAGAGAGAGACAGAGAGAGAGACAGAGAGAGAGAGAGAGAGAGAGAGAGAGAGAGAGAGAGAGACAGAGACAGAGACAGAGACAGAGACAGAGAGAGAGAGAGAGAGAGAGAGAGAGAGATGGAGAGATGGAGATATATATACTTTAAAAATACACCTGGTTGCAAGTGTGCCTCGCTGACCGGGTCTTCAGTCAAAGCCCTCAGCATCATCCCGTTTCGGCCCTTCAACATCGATGCGGTCAGCTAAAGTCGGCAAGCAGGGGCACATACGTACACCTTCACATTTGCAGAAACTACACTTGGATGCGTACGTACCTCCAAGCCCAGTCAGCAAGAACACAAACTACAACTACAAAACACCAGCTTCCACTCGCATATGAAGTTTGGTTAAAAAGGCATTTTAATGATACTGCAGGCATGTGGAGAAAGGTTTTTGTGGACAGACCAGCCAAAAATTTAACTTTTTGGTCTAAATTCAAAGCTTTACGTCTGGCATGACCCTAACACTGAACATCACCCAGTCAACACCATCCTTACTATCGAGCATGGTGGTGACAGGATCATATTATGGGGCTGCTTTTCATCAGCAGGGATTTTTTTTTTTTTTTTTTTTTTTTTTTTTTTGTATACAAGATCGAGGCTCGTGAAAGAGCGAACATTAATCACACAGAAAGACAAACAGACACACAAAACAAATAACATTGGGAGCGGTAGACAAGATGGGGAGAGAGGGGGAAGGGCACAAACACAACATTTGAGAGCAGGGACCGAGAGACATGGAGACATCAAGAGAACTGTGGGAGGGAGAGGGCTTTGGGGGGAAGGCATGGGAAGGGGGGGGGGGGGGGGGTGGGAGAGGTATAAAACATATGGACACTGCCAAGACTTCCAGGAAAGAAGTTGGAATTTCAAACAAGGTGGATCTGGGGTGAATTAGTGGGGGTAGAAAAGATCAAGGTTTTGGATGGGGGAAGATAAGAGATGGTGGTGAACAGCTGTTTTGAAGACCTGGAGGGAGGAGTGTGATTGAAGTGAGTGTGGGAGTTTGTTCCAGAGGCGGGAGAAAAGAGGAGTGAAGGTGAGCAGAGAGCCGAGATTTCGGCAGTTTAACCATCAGAGGGTGGCTGGCAGATCTTGTGCGACCTGTAGGAATATTTGGGGGTCAGAGCACAGAGAGAGCTGGGGGAGCAAGGCCGGAGAGGAGTCGGTAGAAGACAGAAAGACCACCTACCTGCCTGCGGTGAGTGAGTGAAAGGCCCTCAGAGATAGCTTCATCGCGGGAGATTCCAATGATTCTGAAAGCTTTGGATTCAACAGCGTGAAGCCGAGCCAGATGTGAGGAAAGCTTGTCAGGATAGAGGGAACACTGAACCATGCAAACTACTGAAGAAACATTGATGAAAGACTGCTTGAGTCAGCCATGAATTTGACACTGGGTAGGAGATTCACATTTCAGCACAACAATGATCCGAAGCATTAAGCTAAACCACACTGGATAAGAAGCTGAATAATAAGAAAAAATGAATAAAAATATATATTAAAAAAAAATATGAAAAAAATGAATGAAATTGCTGAATAAGAAGAAAATAAATAACTTGAGTGGCCTGGTCAAAGTCCTGACCCGAACCCAATTGAACATTTATGACGAGCATTTATCCAACCTCAAGAATGAACTTTTTGTTTCCTCCTTTAAAACCTGGTAGTTCCTTGTCAAGTCTGTCTCTGGTGTATTAGTCAGGTTCACTATGTTAACAAATATAATTTCGTTCAAAATTTTGGTAGATTAGCAAAACTATACATTTTTGGAATATTCAGAGCATGAGGAATCCAAAAATTAATGTTTACATTTGCGTAGACACCTTTGCGAAAATGACACTCAGGACAGTGATGAAGATAGTCAGGTTCACGATGTTAACAAATATAATTTCTTTCAAAATTTTGGGATTAGCAAACCTGTACATTTTTGGAATCTTCAGAGCATGGAGAATCTGAAAATCAATGTTGGCATTTGCACAGACAGCTGCATGGCCGCCATTTTGGATTTTGAAAATGGCCGCCATAAAATACATATTTTGCGCGATCTCGGCTTCTAGTCAACCTAGAGACTTAATTAAATATGCTAATCCTATGTTTTCTGGGTCGAGGAATCCAATAAAGGCCTCAAAATAGTGCTCAGGATTATAGAAAAGCAACAAACAAAGGTAATTGAAAACCATTGTCTTTATATTTGTGATATAACTGTATTACATAATACATGATATTGCAAGTCCTTTGAAGTTATAGGTTGTTATAGGAAGTTATAGGTAGTATCAGATTGAACTATAAGTCCTATACACAGGATCTACGAGGTCTATACCGTTCAGGAATATGCTTTTACAGATCTTCATCACTGTCCTGAGTGTCATTTTCGCAAAGTTGTCTACGCAAATGTAAACATTAATTTTTGGATTCCTCATGCTCTGAATATTCCAAAAATGTATAGTTTTGCTAATCTACCAAAATTTTGAACGAAAAAACATAGTGAACCGGACTATATGCTCCTCTACTATTCATTCCTTCTCTTCAAATGACAAAGGGCAACAGCCGACTGTGCTCGTAAGAAGGCCAAATGCCTCAATTCTGTGTTTGCTTCCAAATCTTATGTCCCCAATCTTTCTGTACCAATCCTTCCCTGGCGTTCCCAACTTTTCGTGGACTTAACTCCATATCTTTGCACCTGAGAAGGTGGAGAATATTATTTCAACTCTCTACTCTGAGTCTGCAACTGGACTGGACGACATCAGCTCACCTGTTCTAAAAACCTGCCTGCTGCTCTTACACATCCTCTGTCTATCTTCTCAACTTATCATTTACCCCAGATCATGTTCCATCCTCTTGGAAATCTGTCAACATCGCTACATTACATAAAAAGGTGCAAAAACTGATCCCCTTAACGAGAGACCGATTAACTTGCTTCCAATCATCAGCAGCGTCATGGAATCTATCATCGCAGTGTTCATATGCAATCCTTCCTTTTCTCCAACAACCTCGTCTCAGATCATCAATTTAGTTTCAGATCAGATCACTCTACCGTGGACATGCTGCTTCTACTCACCCAACAATTGATGGAGGCCCTCAATGTCAGAGATGAGATCAGGACCATCTCTCTGGACATACACTACATGACCAAAAGTATGCGGACACCCCTTCTAATTAGTGGATTCGGCTATTTCAGCCACACCCATTGCTGAAGAGAGGGACCAACTCCATATGATATGAATGCCCATTAATTTGGAATGAGATGTGTGATGTTCATGTGTCCACATACTTTTGGTCATGTAGTGTATCTTGTGCTTTTGACACAGTCTAATATCCTGCCTTACCCTCCAAACTTTCTGCCTATGGCATCCACGTTCATTTCCGAGCATGGCTTCCTGACTTCCTTTACTTTCATAGCCAATGCTTGGCTCTCAACGTAATCCTTTCATCTCTTCTCCCTGTCAAGGCTGGAGTGCACCGAGGCAGTGTTCTGGGCCTGATCCTATTCCTGATCTTCATCAATGATCTCGCTGACTCTCTGGAAAAATCCCCTTTATCTATTGGTTGATGACTTCGCCCTCTGCCGTGAAATCCTTCATCCTTCAGACAGGCAGGCTGCAGTCTCTTCCCTCTCTTCAGACCTTGACAAAATCACAAGCTGGTCAAGGCCCGAGCCTAGATGTACTGTAAACTATATACCCCACAGAGGATAATAACATAACTCTTCCTGCTTTTCCTGTTTGGAGTGGGTGCACTAGTTACCTGAAACCAGACCCAGCTGTCCGTCAGACTCGTAATTGATATTGAACCAAACTGTGAAGACCCTCAGAGTGGAATTGTATAATACCTTCAACACCAAGGATGAGGAAGTTGAGTGGACAGAGGAGGTGAATATATATCGACGATGTGTATATATATATATATATTTCATGTCGCAGGTTGTGACCACAGTGCGGTCATTGTTGTTTCTCCAAGTTTACAACAAGACAACTTCCTCGATTCTATCGAACAAGGCCTTCGGGTGTTTCAAATATTCATCTCGTGTATCATTATACACCAAGTCATCAATAATGTAAGCAGCACAGCTGTCAATTAGTTTGGTCAGGCTGCCTTTTCAAGTTTCTGAACTTTTGCCTGTATGCCTTGGACACCACCTCATAAGTCATAAGCAATTAAAATAGCACCCAAAACAGTCTGATAGTCAAGTGACTGCTCTTCAGAGATTTAAACTTAGGATACTTCCTGAGCCTTCCCTACCAACACTTTGTAACAAAAATCATGTAGTATTTTACTGGCCATTCTAATTTGTTAGCTATTTTCTTAAATAACAAAAAATAGATTGGAACCTCTTTCTCTCTAAACCATGGGACGGACCACACACACATTCCAAGCTTGGTCAAAATCAGGGGATTCACGACATGGCTTACCACCTGACCTAAGCTCATTCACGTAACCTCAACTCAAGTTCCATTCTTAATTTTATTCATTCAAAATGACTTTGCCGTTCTTCCACCTGTAGCTTTAGTTTTTCCCTTGCAAACTCCACCTAATCACTCACACAACTATGGACTTCTTCCCTTAAAGGGGAACCCAAATGCATTTTTCCTGAAAACCAATGAAAATCATTAATCACGGTGTAATTTGAAGGAAAACGAGTACAAAAAGTTTTAATTAAAACAAAAGCCGCGTCGATGTTACACAATGCCTAGATGCAGCTGTGCCTATAACGTCGATGTTATAGGCACGGGACATTCCTATTGATTCGATTACTTGATGTTATTTTTGTGCAAAGTGAAAATATATCTCGGCAATTTCCCGTGTGTGGCGACGAATTTTTAATATATCTCGGCATTTTCCCGTCTGTTATTTCAGGCGGTGTATGACTGACCATGCCGCGATTGAAAAAAATATATATCTCGGCAATTTCCCGTGTGTGGCGACACGTGAACGAAGCTATGCTCCTCTCTCCACATTATTGTGACGACGTATAAATTAAATATTTCATCGTGACGATTGTCATCAAATGGACGAATTTTTAATATATCTCGACATTTTCCCGTCTGTTATTTCGGGCGGTGTATGACTGACCATGCCGCGATTTAAACAAAATATATATATATCTCAGCATTTTCCCGTCTCTTATTCCGGGCGGTGTATGACTGACCATGCCGCGATTTAAAAAAAAATATCTCAATGGACTTGAAGTTACAGGCCTTTGAGAATTCATTTCGTTCTATAAAGGGCAACTTTCATCGGATTTTCTTCCCGTTTTTTTTCAACCGAGTCTAAAACTACGTTAGCGACTGTGAAAAATGAAATGATATATCGAATTTGATTTGAAATAAAACTGTGTGAGAGAGGAAGACACCACGGGCCTACAAAACAGGCCTCAAAGCTATGCGAGTTAATAAAATGGTGGATATTTGTTTATATGAAGGCTCTCCCAGAATGGGTGGAGCTATGGTTCCCAGAATGGGTGGAGCTTTGAGGTTTTGTCTTCTCTGCAAGAACAAGAAGAAGAAGAAGAACAACAACAACAACAACAACAGCAGAGGGCACTCTATGAGCAGCGTCTGCGACGTGGCTAAAAAGAATTGAATTTTTTTTTGCCAATCACAAAGTGTCGAAAAAGCCCGAGAATTTCGATTTTCGATTTTGCCAGTGACGTCACACAATGAACTCACCTTGATCCAAATGGTGGTTTTACATAGAGAAACGGTGCATGTCGAGCTCGGATTCTGATACTGATTCCTCCATCATGCGCAACTCTAAAGGTGCTCAGTATGTTGAAACTGATCAGTGGGATTGTGAAGAAACTATTGGAGACAAAATTAGTGATGGAAATGCTTTCGGGGAAATTGCAGAGCTTTATCGTTTTGAGGCTTGTGTGAGCGATTCAGACGAACATTGTGTTGGTGAAGATTGCAATATTAAGTTCATAGGCAGTCGCATGTTCACTACAGAATTGGTGGGTTTTGTTTTTACCTTCAATTGACGGTTTATTAGGGATTTTATATTACTTGATAAATCAAAGGGAGGCACAAAGTGCCCCTCCCTTTATATAAGTGATCGTTTCTCTGTATGCAGTTTTAACATGGGGACTGAAAATACTGAAATTTGGAACATATTACCTCAATGTACAAAGCATTTATTTCTGAAATTTGCAGCCGATTTCATCCAGTAGAAGTCGAGAAATAAAGGGGTGCCCTACATCTGGCAAATAAAATAAATTTACTTCTTCATGCAGGTTCTTCATGATACGGTCTGGCACCCCGCTCTGCTCACTAAACTCTCCTCCTATGGCATCCATGGAAATCTCCATGCATGGCTTGCAGACTTCCTCTCTGGTCGTAGTCAACGTGTGGAACAAACTCCCTCACTCTCTTCAATCCCACTCCTCCCTCCAGGTCTTTAAAACAGCTGTTCACCACCATCTCTTATCTTCCCCCATCCAAAACCTTGATCTTTTCTACCCCCGTTAATTCACCCCAGATCCACTTTTTTCAAATACCAACTTCTTTCCTGGAAGTTCAAGCAGTGTCCATGTGTTTTTTTTCTCTTCTCCCCCTCCCCCCTTCCCACGCCTCCTCCCCCCAAGCCCTCTCCCTCCCACAGATCTCCCGATGTCCCTGCTCTCAAATGTTTTGTTTGTGTGCTTCCCCCTCTCTCCCCATCTTGTCTCCCGCTCCCTTTGTTATATGTTTTATGTGTCCGTTTGTCTTTTTGTGATCAATGTTAGCTCTTACACGAGCCTCGATCTTGTATCCCTCCCCCTCCCGCCCCCCCCCCAAAAGATGAATGAATCAAATTGGTGCCCCCTTTATATTAACTTTTCTAGAGCATTACTTGGTTCCTCCTAAGGACACAAGGGTAGTACAGCATGCACAGGAGATTTTTTGAATGTCCCTTCTTTTCTATTGTTCGACATTTTCTGCAAGCTATGGAATGTCCCTTCTTTTCTCTACTTTGCCACATGGCACATACCCTTATATAAAGGGGCCTTTTCTATGCCCCTTGCATTTTACCCAAGAATCAATATCAAAATTCAATATCAAACGGTTGAGTGCCGTTTCATGTCCGTGCTGTTGCCATGCCATGCTGTGTTGTGTCTGTCATGTCGGTGTCATGTTTGTGTCGTTCCGTGTCATGCTGTGAGATGCTGTTACCATGCTATCATGTCCGTGCCGGGTCGTGCTGTCATGCCATGTTGATGTCCCGCCACATGGGAGTTTGAAGTGGTGCTATGGGGGAGGGTAGGTGTGGGGTGGTTGTGGGGATTCTTAGCTATGGTTATGGTTGATGGTGGATTGCAGAAGGGGGAGTGGTGCTGGCTAGTCTTACTTTTGAGCGACGGATGTTTCTTATTTTAACATGAGGGTGGAAACCTCTTTCAATTGTGGTAGACAACCACAATATATAGCCATCTCTGTTATTTCATAACAGTGCTCTGTAAAATATTCCAAGCACTAAAGCAAGCGTTTTGTAGGCCCGATCCACACTCGGGTATTTCGTACAAAAAATTTCGTCCAATTTCTGGCAACCTTCGGATCTTTCGGCCATTGGTGTTGCATGAAACCGTCTTGGTTTGTATTCGGACAACCACCAAGGACACATCGATCCAGCATAGGTGGTCTGAGATCCGGTATATGCAGTAGATCCGGCATAGTGTCGAGGTGGTCTGAGAGTCTGGGTTCCCCTTTAAGACCCATGTGGCTAGATGGTGCCTAAATTGTTTCGTCTTTTGTCATGCTGGATGTTATCCCGAGAAGTACACCGTCTGTGATGACTGCTTAACTCGACTTTCTTCACTCTTTATGCATAAACAGTCGTGGCCAAAAGTATTGGCACCCTTGCACTTTTTTCAAATAACTCACAATTTTCTCTAAAAATAAGTTGAAATTGACAAAAGTATTTGGTCTCCACAATTCTTTATTTCACTGTTAATATTACAGAATCTTTGTTTTCGATTCAGAACTTAATATTTCCTTTTAAATCAGAAAATTAAAAGAAATTTGATTGACAAAATTATTGACACCCGAGACTTCATATTTGGTAGCACGGCCTTTGGACAAAATAACTGCAGTCAAGCACTTCCTATAGCCATGAATATGCTTCCTACACCTCTCCACTGGCAGTTTGGCCCATTCTTCTTGTGCAAACTGCTCCAGTTCTCCCAGATTTGAAGGGTGCCTTCTACCAACTGCTGTTTTCAGATCTCCCCACTGGTGTTCAATGGGATTTAGATCTGGACTCATTGATGGCCACTTCTGAAGTGGGGTCCTCCATAGAACCCATTTTCATTGAGTTGGCGACGTATGGTGTGAGTTGAAAATGTCATACCTTGTGTCTGAACGTCAGCTTGAATCTGTTTGCCAGTTGATTGAGGTGCTTTCTCCACCATTCGAACAATCCTTTGCTGCAATCTTCAATCAAGTTTTCTCTTGCAGCCACATCCAGGGAGGTCGGCTGCAGTGCTATGGGCCTTAAACTTCCTGATAACATTGCGTACGGTGGACACAGGAACATCTAGGTCTCTGGAGATGTGCTTGTAGCCTTGAGATTGTCCATGCTTGGCTACAATCTTGTATTTGATCTCCTCAGACAATTTTCTGTTTTTCTTTCTTTTCTCCATGCTCATTGTGGTACACACAGTGACGCAAAACAGCAGAATGACTCCTTTTCTCTATTCAAACTGGTTGAATGAGTGATTTTATATTGCAGGCACCTGCAGCTCACTGTAGGTGAGTTCAATTCCAATGTAAAGGAGAATCACCTGCTTGAAATCGAATTATTTCTAACAACTTCTAAAAGGTGCCATAAATGTTGTCCAGGCCATTTTAGGATTTCTGCGTGGAATAAGCTAAGATTTAGCATTTTTTCAGCTTTTTTTGTTTTGTTCCACTGCAAACCAAAGAAATACAAATGTGGATACCAAAAGATTTTTTCATTTCAACAATTTTCTGGAAGAAATGGTGCATTATTTGAAAAAGTGCAAGGGTGCCAATATTTTTATCCACGACTGTATGGTTGGAGAGATCTTATCTTCACCAGAAGTATCGGCCTCAACTTCAAACTAATTAGCTATAATATACACTGCAATAGTAATTTCCACAATTGTGAAACTTTGCTTGACTAAATACACTGTGAAAACCATAAATATCCTGGGCAAGCCCCCCATTATGTTGCAGTACAATCCCGGTAAAAAAAATACCACAATCACAACACATGCACAAAAATACTACATCACGTGCCAACTTGGGTATAATATGAATGAATGAATGAATGAATGGGTATAATATAATGTCGATAAAAGCAAAGATCAGTGATCAAGCCAGTATACAATGATACAATGGGTGCTAAGTAATCGCAAGTAATTATACGAGGCATATAATATGATACAAAAGAACTGAGACACTTGTGTGGGCATTGGTTAGCCTTTACAATATTTGAAGGTGATGCCAAGAGTATACTCAGTGGGTTTGTATGGTCAATAACCAGTCCACTGGGTTTGATGCAGTGGATTAGTTGAACAATGAAACTTAGGCCTGGACTTTGACTCAGACTTGTACATTAGGCACATCAGAGCAGCTGAACTGAGTTTGAAGCCAGAGATCCCATGCAGTGCAGTGGTGCTGAAGAGCAGGTGAATTATTCAGCCCAATCCTAAGCCTGAAGCGCTCCATGCAGGTGTGTCATAGTCGGGGATCCCAAAGTGCCATGAGCAGATTCCCGATCAAAAACAAGGACTCGTATATTAACTAAATTTACCGGACTTCGAGCAATGAAGTGGGCAAGTACCGAGGCTTATCACAGCTGGGGATTGCAGACAATCACAGATGATGTACCTGACATTGGTGACAATAGGTGTTTCAATCGCCTGGCTTCCTGTTCAATCTTGGGGTGGTAATGCTGAACATGTGTTTCATCTGTGGTGGTGGTACACAAGAAAAATGCATCACCTTCCTCTTCGTCTTACTGGAGAAGACTCAGGGTATAGATGCAAATGCTTGCGTGTTCATCAGTTGGTGTTTTTGAAAACCACCTCGCACTCTTTGGGGAAACCTAGGTTATTATATGTATTACTGTGTGTACTGTGCTATCAGACAGACCTGCGATGGCAACTATCTCATCACATGTTCCTGTGCGGTAGCAGATGCTGGTCACTCAGGCAGTTGTTCATCGCATACTCTTGTGCGTCCTTTATTTTTGAAACCCTTTTGCACCATTCGTACACATTATTTTCTGTGGCACGCCGTTCATACCATATCATTCCACTATGATTGTCACACAATTCGACAACATCACAATGCGGCCTTATCATTGCTCCATAATGGGCATCCTTGTAGTGGGGCAGCCATTTTTATAGCATGATGACTAGCACCGCGTGCAGGGAAGTCATAAACTAAGTGGTCATCAAATGATTTACACTTTTCTGTAATATCGCACACTTTACAATTGTATTGCGCATTTCCATTATGTGTGTGTGTGTGTGTTGGTTTTAAGCCACCGATTCCCTCAGTTCGATGGGTGGAAAATCCTCACGACAGTTTTGCAGAAAATGGATCGTCGTTTGTGCGCCGCTACGCACGGTTGCCATCTGTCATTCCAACCAGGCTGTCAAATAGGCCGCAATTACAGAGCGAGGATGCAGCTGAAAGATTACAAAGCCCAGGCACCAGCTTGAAAAATTGACTCACCAATTAGCTGCTGAGTGACCACAAATCAACATTCGAACCCTGAGAGAAGAATTACTTGAGTAGCCCTGATCAGTGGGCGATGGGCTGGCAAAGAGGTGGTGTTTTGGATGGGCACCCATTGGCCTTCATGTGTAACACTGTCAGGTGTGTTTGCCTCAGAGAGTTTCTGATACGACTCTTCTGTCACGTCAACATTTGTGATCTGTTCCTGCTGGACTTTACAGTATGAGATAGTCATGTATGGGATATTGGGCTGGCACGACCACGCATTAGTAGCATACTCACCTTTGAGCTGTCCAATCTGAATTTTATTTCCAGCCCGATTATTAAATTGTCATGTGGTGCTTTACAGGCAGGGTGTGTGTGCCTCCAATGAGTGTGCCTTGTTTTGGAGTGGACATTAAACCTTCTGTCCCATCAACTACCATTTTCTGGCGACCCTTAAATATCCCACCCACGGTGCCTTTCAAAAAGAACACCATGTGCCGGAACTTCGAACAAATGATAAATTAGTGCCTTGTCCTATGTGTACATCTAATATATAAAGCTCTTTGTAACCACTGAATGACTGACTGATATTAATATTTGCTATCTTCCGGAAACCGAATCATGGTATCATAGAAAGCTAAAATTTGGCGTGTTGATTGACATCGAAGCTGCTACACTGGAAAACGTCACATAATCATCGGAAATCGTCCGTAAATGAAAATGTACATTAAAAAAAAAACATAAACGCATATGTATAAAAACCTCAATGTCTAGCGTTTGAAAATTGTATTTTCTTTAAATATAAACTGTGAAAAAAACATGACAATAATGTCGGTAAATGAAAATAAGAAAAAGGTGTCCGTAAATGAAAATTTACGTTAAAAAACCATAAACGCATATGTATTTTTAAAAACCTCAATATCTAGCATTTGAAGATTGTATTTTCTTTAACTGTAAACTGTGAAATAAACATGACAATAATGTCCGTAAATGAAAAAAAGAAAAAGCGTCTGTAAATGAAAATTTACGTTAAAAAAGCCATAAACGTGTCCGTAGTAAAAAAACCTCAAAAAAACCTCAATCAATATGTAGCAATTGAAAATTATCATTTCTATGACTATAAACTGTGAAATAAACATGACAATAATGTCCGTAAATGAAAAAAAGAAAAAGCGTCTGTAAATGAAAATGTACGTAAAAAATGTAAACGCGCCCTTTAAAAAATATGAAAAAACCTCAATATGTAGCAATTGAAAATTGTAATTTATATCTTACGATAATTCACCAAATGTCCGTCTGTCTGTTCAAAGGTACCGTAAAAACTGCTGAACTGATCGCAAAGATATTTTGGGTGGGTAACCCTGGGACCCCTGGGAGTAAAATAGGCTATTTAGTTTTCCCAATTTCAACTTTGGTCCCCAGCATTCTCAGGTTTGGACTCCCGCATAACATTCGCGTTCGCATAACGTTCATTGTGACGATGTTCTCATTGTAACGATCTTACTATAATTCACCAAATGTCCGTCTGTCTGTCTGTTCGAAGGTACCGTAAAAACTGCTGAACTGATCTCATCGATATTTTGGGTGGGTCCAAGTAAAATAGGCTATTTAGTATTCCTAATTTCAGCTTTAGTCTCCAGCATTCTCAGGTTTGGACTCCCGCATAACATTCGCGTTCACATAACGTTCATTGTGACGATGTTCTGACGATGTATATGTTCATGGTAGTGTTTGACGTGACAGTGTGAATGTAATTTGGTAATGTTTTTCGTTTCATAATCCTTTAATGAACGTTTAATGTTTAATGAATGTTTAATGTTTGATGAACGTTTAATGCCCTTCGATGTTCGGGGCCGCACGCACGCTACACTGGACGGGCCAGCGTGTACCTTGCCCTTCGCCGTCAGGCTCGGGTAAACCGCTGAGCCCCATCCATGATGGGGACTGGGGCTTGAGACAGTGTCCCACAAACGAGGAATTCCCAGTAAGCGCAGGTCATCAGCTCACGTTGATTAAGTCCCTGCCCACCGCCCGTCGCTACTACCGATCGGACGGTTTGGTGAGATCCTCGGATCAGCCCCTGCACGGGCCGTTCTCGGCTCGTGCCGGTGCGCCGAAAAGATGAGCGAACTTGACTGTCTAGAGGAGGTAAAAGTCGTAACAAGGTTTCCGTAGGTGAACCTGCGGAAGGATCATTATCGGGACAACATAAGAGCGAGCGAGACGCAAGAAGTAAGTGGTACGTGATCGTCCATGTACTGTTTAGTCATGTGCTGTTTAGATTTTGATGATTTGCGTGTGATATGATTAAACGGATGTTTATATGAATCGTTTAAAATAAAAAAAGCCTTCAATTTCTGATATTTTACCTTTTCATTTGGGCTTCCCAACTGAAGCCCCGCCCGTAGGGCGGTTACCGTTGCTAGTTACTATAAACTGTGAAATAAAAAAAATCTCAATTATAGCAGTAAAAATGTAAAAACAGTAAAGCATCTGTAAAATAAATAAAGAAATAAATCTAAATTGATATCTTGCAGCAGGTCGTTAATGCTTGCCTATAATCATAAAGCTTCTATTTATTATGTACCTAAATACGAAGCACGGTTTGTTATTGCTTACACAATGTGTAAGCATATACCTAGAGTATATTAATGAATGTGCAGTCTATGTATGTACCCAAACGTACTGAAGATATCTTTCCACAATTTAGAGGACCAAGCACGGATGGCCATCACAGAGCAGTTATGAATGGTGCGAAGATGTGCTTTCAACTTCCTTTGGAGCCGAGTAAGAACATGTCTTGCAGACACTTCATACATTCAATTGCATAAAACCGTGTGTCGAAACGTCCGGGACGTGCTTGTGGATATGTCAGGGCCTAGTTCTGCCTATTGTGGTTCATCTCTCGTTAAGCATCCTTTCAAACTGTGACTTTCTGTTAGAAATGTAGTGTTATTGATTTTTGGCCAGAGGTTCAGCCATGTGGCATGTCCGCTCAGGGGTTGAAGGCGTGTCTGTGCACAGGGGAATGAAAAAAACACACTCAGGAAAAAACAAGAAAACGTGTTTGCCGTGCAAATCTCGCTGCCATTTCAAGCCTAAGCAATGTAACCAGGCCACGCCAGGAAGCTGTGTTGATTTTAACAAGTTTCTAAGCCTCGTAGAGGAGCTTTCATATTATTAATTTAGGTGTAGATAAATGGACATAAGATTGTACTGTACCTATAAAAAATTTTCGCGATTCTGATTTTGATGTGACATATTCTGTTACAGAGCATCGCTGCTGCCGAGGCAGTTTCTTAACAAGTGTTATACTGGGTGTTTGCCATTGCCTTTCCAGCAGTATTTATGGCATTTAAGTATCACCAGTCGTAAGGAATTTGGAAGTAGTAATGAATTTAGTTCAATTCAGCAGTAGTAATGAATTTGGGATTTGTTCATGGTACTGGCGATAGCTCACCGACTCTTAGCGATGGACACCGTAGGATCTTTAACATCCACCAACTAATCTAGTGAAACACCTGGACGACAGTTTGGAGCTGTGTCGGGATTCAAACCCAGGATAGACAGCTTGGAGGTTGTTGTGCGTACCTCTGGGCTGTTCTGCCAACCCTTTTCGCTAATAATAAGTATAAATCTTACTATAATTCACCAAATGTCTGTCTGTCTGTCTGTCCGTCTGTTCTCAGGTACCGCAAAAACGACTGAACCGATCGCAACGAAATTTTGGGTGGGTAATCATGGGACCCCCTGGAGTAAAATAGGCTATATTGTTTTTCCAATTTTTTTTCGAATTTACAGTTTTTCCAATTTTCCAGTTTTTCCAAACACTATGGAATAATATTTACCAATATGAACAGTGATGTGGCTTTTATTGAAATTCTACAAATACTGTTTAGATTTTGATGATTTGCGTGTGATATAATTTAACGGATGTTTATATAAATCGTTTAAAGTTTAAAAAAGCCTACTATTTCTGATATTTTGCTTTTTCATTTGGGCTTCCTAATTGGAGCCCCGCCCGTAGGGACCGTAGGGCGGGTACCGTTGCTAGCATCATTTAAAGCACAAAGTTTCTTTCTCCACATGATTATTACAGGTTTGTACATTGGAAATGGCAAATAGCAAGACGGTCTTTAGAGGGGAGTGGAAGGTAATTTATCAACAGTAAAGCAAACGGAGTTTTCAATGCCAATCCCAGAATCACTCTGAACAGTTGGTCCACAACCGTGTGTGTGTGTGTGTGTGTGTGTGTGTGTGTGTGTGTGTGTGTGTGTGTGTGTGTGTGTGTGTGTGTGTGTGTGTGTGTGTGTGTGTGCGCGTGCGTGTATGTGTGTGTGTGTATATATGTGTGTATATATACAGTGTGTATCAAAAAAAAGGTAATCCGAATTCAAGGGGTTAATATGCAAAGGTTATTTAGTTTGACAATTCACATGTGGTTTACCAATTATGATGAGATCCTCAGCTTTCCATTGATGCCTTTCATGCACCATTGCTGTCACACATGACCGAGTACATGTTCATTGCAAATGACAAGTTCAAATCGCATTTTTACAAGTTTGGCTAATCGGTGCAAAACAGTTTTAAATGGACACATTACTTGTCGACTGCCAAGTTGATTATGGAAAATTGTTAAGCTGGTCTGGTAATCGTCTGTTGCGTCATCCTTTGTTTAAGATGGGTATTTAAGATGGGCCTACAGTGAATGAGTTTAGAGACAGTCTGAGTCATTGAAAAGATGGTTCAACTTGCGACTGTACAGCGGACCTTCGTGGTTACAACCTTTCACCAAACTGGAAGTTTGCAGCGAACTTTGATGCGTTCAGGGAACGTTTCCCAGAACGGGAGCCTCCAGCAGCCAAAACCATCTGGGCGAATGTTAGAAAATACCAAGAGCAAGGCACTAGCCTCAACCCGCAACAAGGAGAATTCTGGTAGGAGGCGCACTGGGCGATCGGAAATGAACATTGCAGCAGTAAGGCAGCAAGTTTTGGAGCATCTTAGGGATACCAGCGCAAGACGAAATGGGACGGGATTGCCTTCGGCAACATTCAACCGAATCACAAGACTGGACCTCCACCAATATCCATATCGGATTCACATCCGGCATCAACTTACGCCAGGGGATTTTGCCAGGAGACTGGTGCTTGCTAGATGGTTGATAGCACGTTGCGAAGCAGATGTCAATTTCCTGCGGTATCTCGTTATCGGCGACGAAGCTGCTTTCGCCATGGACGGCAAGGTCAATACCCATAATGTTCTTGAATATGCACCGACAGGACAACCCCCGGAATTTAATTTTGACACCAACATGAATCGACAAAAGTGGACTGTTTGGTTGGGACTTTGTGGAAGTGGTCAGGTGATCGGACCATTTTTTTTTCAAAAGAATGTCAATGGTAACAGGTATCTGCAGATGATCGATGATTAAGTTTTACCGCAGCTGTAGGAGAACTTTGAGCGACAGGTTCGTGGTTTCTTCAGATATCTCTGATGGGCCCAAGACGGCGCCCCAGCACATCGTCTTATCGCTGTCCGAGATCGACTGAGGGAACTCGTTGGAGAACGAGTCATCGCCCTCAACCATGCAGTGGAATGGCCGCCAAGATCACCTGACCTCACACCATGTGATTATTTCCTTTGGGGACATTTAAAGAACAAGGTGTTCGTAACTCCTCCCCGTGATCTTGACGAATTGCAGGGCCGTATTCGACATGGTGGATGTTTTGTACAATGACCCGGCTATGGTGAGACGAGCAGTTCAGGGCATGCTCTGCCGCTGTGAGCTTTGTGTTGAAAGGGGAGGTGGACATGTTGAAGGTGTGGTGCATAAAAGCCAATCATTCCTGAGAAAAGTTCACATCTGACATTCATTTTGCACCATTTATCCTGACTTGCATCGATTAGCCAAACTTGTAAAAATACGATTTGAACTTGTCATTTTCAATGAACATGTACTCGGTCATGTGTGACAGCAATGATGCATGGAAGGTATCAATGGAAAGCTGAGGATCTCCTCTTAATTAGTAAACCACATGTAAATTGTCAAAATAAATAACCTTTGCATATTAACCCCTTGAATTCGGATTACCTTTTTTTGATACGCACTGTATATATATATATGTGTGTGTGTGTGTGTGTGTGACAGACAGAGACAGACACAAAAGCCATAAAATGCGAACAAAATGGAGTACTTTTTTCCGTGTAGGTCGCTCCTCAAGAGACGGAAAAACATGTACGGGCCAGGTGAGAGCGGTCCAGGCTGCTGTTACGTGACAAGCACTGATTGCCACGGGCCCTTTAACCCACCGAGGCAGGTCTGGGAGATGGGGGAAAACCCCAAGAAGAGTGGCCTCTCTGTCACGGATGTGACCAAGAGATGAGTCGATCATCGCAAAAGGTCTCGTCGCCAGGTGAGCGCGGAACACGCCGGAAAGTTTTATGCCCGAAAGCACATCATTTTAATGAAAGGTTCGTTGTTCATTGAAATATGTGTGTGGTTAAACGTGCAAACAACCATGCGTTTATTGTTCTGTAAACAGTTCTCGTCGTGCTGTTCAAATGAAATCTATTCGTGGAGCTTCATTGCTTCATTAGAAGGCCCTGTTATGGCTCGGAGATGTTGCCTATCAAAAGGTGTGTAATTTTAAAACACACACAAAAGGCAGGACAATTTTCCGGATGATGACCCTCCCACCACCCCCTTACACCATCCTCCCTACATTTGCATACCATTTCCTTAACCTCGAACCTGATCTGCTTCATGAATCCCAAACTGCTTCTGCATCACAAGGCAAATAGCTCAGACCCGGTGCTGTTGTAATGAATGTGCCTTTTGATCGCCTAGGCCCTAGGCCATCGTATGTGCCTTTTTCGCACTTGTGTGATCCCACTCCTCCCTTAAACACCAGGAAACAATCTTCTTGTTAAAAAATCTCCACGTACACTGATTTGAATACAAGGACCCATCAGGCATAGTGGATTATTTTTTTATTAATTATTTTTATTATTATTTATTGACATCTTGTGATTATTTTTTTTAATGGCCTGATTGTAAGTTTTTTACTTTACCGCGGTAGGTTTTCTGAAATAAGATGTTCTCCTCCTCTCCCACTGCGATCTAATTGGGCTCATCAAATTGACCATGAGGTGGACCTTTTCATATCTCGTGTACTGGCGGAGGACTTTAAGAAAGATCAGTGTCATTTAACATGAATTGCAACGATGCTGGTAGACAATGAATGCATCCAGTAGCGTATGGGATTCGAACCTGGCATCATTGCTCAGATGGGAATGGCAAACAAGATGACTATCTCTGGAACCATATTGGGTCTTTGTCTTATTGGAAGAAAAAGACCAATATGGTTCCAGAGATAAGTTGAGGAGCCTGTGGCTAAATTCTTTCAAGATCACGCCAAGCGCACGCTTTCACTCGCACCATCATGTTCCCAATGTCTCCGCTCTTATCGCAAAAGGAATTCCATTGAATCCCATTTTCTGGTGCCACACTAATGGGATGCAGCATTGTAGGTAAGAAAATGATCCAAAAGAGCAAAAAGACAAGGACAGATTAGAACATGCACGAGCACAACAGAATTTGGTTCTCTGTGCAATGATGGCCTTGTTTTCAATCAAAACGTTTTCCGCTGATTGGATCTTCTTTGGAACGTTGCAGGTAGCATATGGTGGTGTAGGGATGCAATCATGTGTAGGCACAATGAAAACGGTGGATGTTTGAACTTCGGTCTTTGGTGTGTGGGTGACCTTTGGGTGCTTGAAGGTGCTAGCTGTGCCTTTGGTATCAAGTTTGTCTGTGATGTGTATTTGGTGAAGAAGAAGAAGAATAGGAAGAACATCAACAACCACAACAACAATTATGTCATCAATCCAATACCTCTTTTTCTGCAACATGATCTTCCAGCACCATCGTGGCCTTTCACAACCATCGTGATGTTGCACCACCAACGGTGCCTGGGCTTTGTCACATGTTTGCTCACGTGCAGCTGTGTCACATGTTTGCTCACGTGCAGCTTTGTCACATGTTTGCTCACGTGCAGCTTTGTCACATGTTTGCTCACGTGTAGGTTTGTCACATGTTTTCTCACGTGCAGCTTTGTCACATGTTTGCTCATGTGCAGCTTTGTCACATGTTTGCTGACGTGCAGCTTTGTCACATGTTTGCTCACGTGCAGCTTTGTCACATGTTTGCTCACGTGCAGCTTTGTCACATGTTTGTTCATGTGCAGCTTTGTCACATGTTTGTTAATGTGCAGCTTTGTCACATGTTTGCTCATGTGCAGCTTTGTCAGAAGTTTGCTCATGCGCTGCTTTGTCACATGTTTGCTCATGTGCAGCTCTGTCACATGTTTGCTCACGTGCAGCTTTGCCACATGTTTGCTCATGTGCAGCTTTGTCACATGTTTGCTCACATGTAGCTTTATCACATGTTTGCTCATGTGCAGCTTTGTCACATGTTTGCTCATGTGCAGCTTTGTCACATGTTTGCTCACGTGCAGCTTTGTCACATATTTGCCCACGTGCAGCTTTGTCACACGTTTGCTCAGGTGCAGCTTTGTCACATGCTTGCTCATGTGCAGCTTTGTCACATGTTTGCTCACGTGCAGCTTTGTCACATGTTTTCTCACGTGCAGCTTTGTCACATGTTTGCTCATGTGCAGCTTTGTCACATGTTTGCTGACGTGCAGCTTTGTCACATGTTTGCTCACGTGCAGCTTTGTCACATGTTTGCTCACGTGCAGCTTTGTCACATGATTGTTAATGTGCAGCTTTGTCACATGTTTGCTCATGTGCAGCTTTGTCAAATGTTTGCTCACGTGCAGCTTTGTCACATGTTTGCTCACGTGCAGCTTTGTCACATATTTGCCCACGTGCAGCTTTGTCACACGTTTGCTCAGGTGCAGCTTTGTCACATGCTTGCTCATGTGCAGCTTTGTCACATGTTTGCTCACGTGCAGCTTTGTCACATGTTTTCTCACGTGCAGCTTTGTCACATGTTTGCTCATGTGCAGCTTTGTCACATGTTTGCTCACGTGCAGCTTTGTCACATGTTTGCTCACGTGCAGCTTTGTCACATGTTTGCTCACGTGCAGCTTTGCCACATGTTTGCTCATGTGCAGTTTTGTCACATGTTTGCTCACATGTAGCTTTATCACATGTTTGCTCATGTGCAGCTTTGTCACATGTTTGCTCACGTGCAGTTTTGTCACACGTTTGCTCAGGTGCAGCTTTGTCACATGCTTGCTCATGTGCAGCTTTGTCACATGTTTGCTCACGTGCAGCTTTGTCACATGTTTGCTCACATGTAGCTTTATCACATGTTTGCTCATGTGCAGCTTTGTCACATGTTTGCTCACGTGCAGCTTTGTCACATGTTTGCTCACGCGTAGCTTTGTCACCATCCACACACCAAGATGTGGTTGGTTCTGTTTTCAGAAAGTGGACCTATTGGAAATATCCTCAATTACAAGATGCCCGAGGCGACACATCTAATGAACATAATTTGAGTGAGGGAATATGGGAGACTGCGGGATGCTTTGCGAGGGGATGGACATGCCATTTATTCGCTGCAGTTAAATATGTGAGCACAACTCGCCCAGGTTTATCCAATCAACCTGATGATAATTCTTGTGGGAAGTAGAGATTGATTATTTTAATATCGTCCCTGCATTCTTTTAAACTGCAGGCTTTGTGTGAAAAACCTTGGGATTTTCTCCTCCCCTATTCCTACACGTCCCTTGACCTGCCCTTCCTTTGTCTGTTTGTATGCATCCAAGCCCTCCTTCAACTTTTCCAGTGTATCTAATTTGTAGATCATGCCTTAGTGAGTTTGAGCTTTTGTTACCTGTGCCACGGGAGGTGCACGGAGGTTATGTTTTCACACCTGTCTGTCTGTTTATTTATTTTTGTCTGTCCGTAGATAGGATTTCAAAAAGTTGTGGACAGTCGGATGAAATTTGGTGCACATGTTGGGTGTGTGTGGTGCTAACTAAGTTTTTCGATTTTGGTGAACACCCGGATATGGATACGATAATTTAAAGTGATTCTTCACCATTGAGAGATGGGGCCAAAAACGATATATAGAAAGAAAGAAAGAAAAATGATTTATTGAAAGCATGTCTGACAGCGAATGGCTGAATCACACATGCATACATATTCATAATTTGCAATTAAAGATTTCTTACAAGATAAAAAAATATATAATTAAAATGGTGAATTCGCAAAAACAATGTAAAATTAAAAAACAAACATGGCATGTTTCAAACAGAAGAAAAATATTAAAAAATAAAATTAAAATGAATTGTGACTAAATATTACAGACTATTAAAAATACCAATTAAAAATCGCAATGTAGCAGGAGATCTAAAAATGTTGTGGACGGATTCAGCCGAAACCTGGTGGAGAGGTTGCATATGCGACGAGGAAGAATTGAATAAATGTTGGTGAAGATTCAAATCCGGATCAGAATATTTTTTTAACATTGAGTGATATGGCTAAAACCGATGCATATAGCACGATATCTCAAAAAGTTATGGACGGAATTTGACGAAACTTGGTGGACAGGTTGGGTGTGTGACAAAGATGAATTGATTACATTTTAGTGAAGGTTCAAATCCGGATCCGGATCGGAGAATTTTTTAAGTGATTCTTCACATTTAGGCGATCGGGCTAAAATCGATACATAGCACGATATCTCAAAAAGTTATGGACGGAATTTGACGAAACTTGGTGGACAGGTTGGGTGTGTGACAAAGATGAATTGATTACATTTTAGTGAAGGTTCAAATCCGGATCCGGATCAGAGAATTTTTAAAGTGATTCTTCACATTTGGGCGATCGGGCTAAAATCGATACATAGCACGATATCTCAAAAAGTTATGGACGGAATTTGACGAAACTTGGTGGACAGGTTGGGTGTGTGACAAAGATGAATTGATTACATTTTAGTGAAGGTTCAAATCCGGATCCGGATCAGAGAATTTTAAAAGTGATTCTTCACATTTGGGCGATCGGGCTAAAATCGATACAAAGCACGATATCTCAGAAAGTTATGGACGGAATTTGACGAAACTTGGTGGACAGGTTGGGTGTGTGACAAAGATGAATTGAATATATTCTGGAGAAGATCTGAATATGGATTCGGATACGAGAATTTTTTTTTAAGTGATTCTTCACCATTTAGAGATCGGATGAAAAGCGATATACAACGTGTTATTTAAATAAAGTTATGGACAAGTTATGACTAAACTTGGTGGACGAATTGGGTAGGTGACAAGAACGAGCCGAATCGATTTTGGTTCAGGTCCGAATCCAGATCCGGCCGATCAGTGGGATACAAAATGTAAACTGTTCGCCAGGTGGAGGTGTGCTCTCTACTGAGTGCCCTTCTAGTTACCTATGCATTTATCTCAATAGTTATTTGAACATAATTTTAAGGTTTTTTGTGCATTTGTGTGACAAACGACCTCATTCCCAAGCACTCCCTTTTTCCAGGTTATTGTGATACCCCCCCTCCCCCCCCCCCCCCCCTCTCACGCTCCTCCTTTTGTTTGTTAGTTGTCGTTTGGTTTGTTCCCTTTCTGGTTCATCTCCGCTTTCCCCTTTCTCTTCTTACTGTGTTTCGTTCAGCTTGTGTAAAGCTTGTTCACCCTCATGTGTCCTTCTCCCCCTCCCTTTGCTCTCACTCTCACTGCCACTTCCACTCTGCTGTTGCTGTTCCCCCTTTCAATTTTGTTCCATTTCCTTTTTGCTCTAGCTCTTCCATGAGCCAAAATCCCAACAAGCCTCGGTGTTGATGTGTGACAGCCGGCTTGCTGTTTGTTCGTTTTTATACCTGCACTGATTGCATTAACACCAGGATATCTTAATTCAGCGTTAGCTCGGCATGAGGTCATCATATTAATGCATATATATGCCTCCAATTCCACTGTCCTCACCCGAAAGAGCGCAGTTAAGCACGTCGCTAGGGCTTCAAATGAAATTTGTACTGTGGAAAAAAAAACCCCTTCCATTATTTCCGCTTCAGGTTTATTGCGTTAAAAATGCTGTTGGCTCTAGCACAATAAACTTTCATTGCTTGCGGGGCAAACGCCGTTCCGTGAATGCTGTAACTCTACTCGGCCTTTCCGTGCAAAGTCCTTGTGTCCAGTCTACCCTCCACCCCCTATTCCTATCCCTTCCCAGTTTCAATGGTAAGAAAGAAATGTTGAACAAAGCCTCGTCCTCATTTTTTGATAAACCTCCTCTTTGTAGATTTCTGCCTTCTCCGCAGACATTCCTACCTCTAACCATAAACGTGATGCCCTTGTTCTTGCTGGAATGTCATATGTGAGCTTCTTTGTGAAGCTTTAGTCATTGTACACCTGATGGACATCGCAATACGTCTTTGTCTTTCCTTGCACAGGTAAATGTATATGTAAATAAAGATTGCTTTTGCCCATGCCCACGTATATCTAACAGGTGCACTGTTCTCCATCATTACACTTTACCCCGTAATATAGGATTGTTTTTTTGCCCGAATCGATGCCTACGAGCACGAATAATGCTACACAGGGAATCGGTGCCAATGTAAAGGCTAAGTTCCCAGGGACCCCTCACTCACATTCAGCCCGAGTCCTTGAGCGCACGAAGAATAATGCGAGACCCTGCTCTCTGGGGCTTCGACACCTTCGAAGCATCTCCTGTTCCGGTTGTGCTGTACTTTGTGTTCCGTGCAGTGTGCGTGCTGAACTTGCAGCTAAAAGAGTACCGTGACCTCGTTAAAGCATTGCATCTACTCTTTTGTGCGAATACACTACAGTTCTGAAGGACTCGTTGCGAATACTGAAAGTCCCAAATTTTTTTTTTAAATATTGCTTCTGTTTGTGATGACGTCATCAATGTCATCATGTGATGACGTCACCACTTCTACTACGGCCAAAGCTGAGTATTTAAAAACGATTTGCATAACGAAATTCAAAAAAGAAAAATCATTCGCTTTCAGGCATGACGGGACAACAATTTTGGTTTCTTATTAAAAAATGAAAAGACCAATGATGTCACAGTATGGCCGATGATACTATGCTAAATGCATGTCTCGGTGTTGAAAAACCGGGTTCCAAAACAAATTATGCTTTATTTGCAAATCTTAAATCTATTTATTCATGATTGCTTGTTCCTGGTTCTCCTTTATAGGGAACAGGTGTATGTTTTATTTAAAAATTATTTTAGATCTGCACACTTGCAGGTGATTTGCAGGTTAAATTATTGTTAAATCAAGAATATTTCCATCCCCGAACTTTCAAGAAAAAATGTGGTTATCCTATTATCCTTCATGTTTTGTGTAATTCCAAAGTTGCTAGACTATCGTCGTTTTCCTGCAGATCATGGCATGTGGTAAAAAACGTGGAGGTTTTATATTCCAGACATACGTGCGCATGTTGTACAATCCCGGAATACATAACATTCTCCAGGGCAATCAAAATGAACTGACATCGCTGCCTTTAGAGACATATTTTGCATTATTCATGACTTTAGAGACACATCAGAAACACCATCAGAAGACGACTTTTTGTCATCTAAAATCGGCTTTTAAATCACCAAAACTTGGCTGCATTGCGAGCAAAAGACGATATTTCTCCTCCACTGAAATGTTCAATAAGATTTTATTCGGGGCATGGAGGAACAGTGAGGTTTGTTGAGTTTGTTTGTTGAAAAAACCACATATATATATATACATACATACATACATACATACATACATACATACATACATACACACACACATACACACACATATATAATAAATTAATTCCTCCATAACTTGGTGAGGTAGTGCGGCACACATCAAGTCCCATAACATTAAATGCTGCATGACCTGTTAGCGACAAGCATTGTCTCCCACACAAATGTATGGTATCTGCCCTGCTGATCACCAGCTAGTGGGTGAGGTTGCGGTCAAGCAAGATAAAATAAACCAAAAATGACTCTTCCGACCCTGAATGTGACATGACGCTGACATCACGCTGACAATGTGACATCACGCTGACAAATCAGAATAATGTCGCATTCAGAGTCTGAAGATATATATATATATATATACTAGCTGAATGCACCCGGCGTTGCCCGGGTTCTTTCTGAATGAATTTAATCTTCTGTACATAGGTCTGACGCGAGCCCAGTATCAGTTAGTGCTCAACCATTCCTTGTTCTTTCTTCTGTCGGGCCCCGCGAGAGAGAATTTTGAAAGTATGTGATGCAATCAGTCAGATATTCCTATTAAGTGCAAAAGTTGTCTTCAAGAGCATTTTGAATGAAGAAGAAGAAGATTTATTGCGAAATGGGCCGAGCCTGGCCAAGGCGGCCTCGACCGGCCTCGCCACCTTCCCGGGGCCCTTCCCGACATTTTTTGTTTCAGAGGTTTCCTCCTATCTTTCAGGGTTCAGGAGATTAGCGCGTGCAGACAAACAAACAAAAACTTTCATATATATATATATATATACATACACACACACACACACACACACACACACACACACACACACACACACACACACACACACACACACACACAGACTGAATCCTCTAACTTGACGAGGAAGCAAGGCACAGATTGAGTCTCACCCCAGCAATTGCTGCACAACCTGTTAGCAACAAGTGTAGCCTGCCATGCAAATTCATTGTCTCCACCCTACTCATCTATATTGGTATAATTTATGCACATGACGTCAGCATCATGTCATTGGGTCAGCGTGCTTCTTTGGTTGAATATATATATATATATATATATATATATATATTGCAATGTTTGGATGTGAATTGTTCATCGCGGAAAAAGAAGATTGTAAATTCTGAAATGTTGTGTTGGAGAGGAATGTTGAAAAACCCTTGGACTGCAAAAAGAACAAATAAATCATCAGTTGAATAAGTTCGACCACCATGTACAATGTACATTCAAAGCGCTGATGCTAAAGCAGAAACTGTCATACTTTTGACACATCCTGTGTGCAGAAAACGAAAGTCTAGAAAAATCACCCATGCTGGGTAGGGTTGAGGGAAGAAGCGGAAGATGCAGGCCTTGTGCATGGTGAATGGTTGCGGTAAAGGCTGCAACTAAGCCCACTCCCTGCCAGCGATTCAGGAAGCAGTGCAGGATACGGATGTTTAAAGAAATCTGATCATGAATGTCACCAGAAGGCGGCCTTGACTTGATGGAAGTAAATAACAAGAAAGACCAATCAGAGATTGCAGACCCTTGCCAAGATGTGTTTGTGTGGTTTTGTCCTTTGTGGATTTTGGGTCCTTGGGGTATTTTGGGTCCTCTGGGTCTTGTGGGTCTTTAAGGGTTTTAGGGTTATAAAGTATCTTCGGAGTCTTAAAGGATCGAAAGGGTCTTCAGCATCTTAGGGTTCTAAAGGCTCTAATGAGTTTTCGAGGTCTTTGGGGGTCTTTGTGGTCTTTCGTGTCTTTGTGGTCTTCATGGGTCTTGGGGTTGTAAAGGGTCTCTAATTTAATTAATATGCATACATTCTGTGTGGACAAACAAACAAACAAGAAGACGTCATGCGGAGCACGATACTTGCAAAATCCGCCCCCCCCCCCACCCCCAAGAAAAAAAATTTCATTGATACAGCAAATTGTCCATTTCATCAAGATTAAAATTGACAATCTTGATTAAAGCTTGGGTCAACAGGAAGAAAAGTGACGATTTTTCAGATGAAAAATGATGATTTTGTAAGGTTGACCTTGAGTTTACCTTTGACCTTTTGACCTCAAAAATATTTAGTTTCCCTATTTAGTGACTCGATGTGCAAATGCTGTTCAATTTTCAAGTCAATCGGATGAACTTGGCCTTTGTTGCTTGGAGGATTTTAGCTTGGAAGATCTTGGAGGATTTTAAAAACTTGGCCTATGTTGATCTTTTGGCCTATGTTGACCTCAAATATACTTGGTGGTTGAATTCAGTGACCTGATATGCAAGTCCTCTTCAAATTTTAAGTCAATTGGATGAAAATTGAGGATTTTAGAAATTCGGCAAAGTTGGTGACCTTTGGCCTATGTTGACCTTTTGACCCCAAAAACAATAGGCTTCTCAATTGGGACGACCTATACAACGTGGTGAAGTTTCGTGACGATCGGTTTCGAATTGTGACCTGTAGGCCGGTGACAAACAAACAGACAGACAGACAGAACCACAAATGCAACCGACCAATATACTTGAAAAATCTTCGATTTTGCATGTAACAAGAAGGCGTCATGCATAGCACGATACTTGCAAAATCGCCCCCCCCCCCCCCCCCCCAAAGTTTTCCATTGATACAGCAAATTGTCCATTTCATGGAGATTAAAATTTACGATCTTGATCAAAGCTCGGGTCAACAGGATGAAAAATGATGATTTTAGAAGTTTGACCTTGAGTTGACCTTTGACATTTTGACCTCATAAATAGGTGGTTTCCCAATTCAGTGAGGCACTACACAAATGCTGTTCTATTTTCAAGTCAATCGGATGAAAATTGATGGGTTTTCAGATGAAAATTGATGATTTTGGAAGTTTGACCTAGAGTGGACCTTTGACCGACTGACCTCAAAAATAGTTGGTTTTCCTATTTAGTGACACAATGTGCAAATGTTGTTCAATTTTCAAGTCAATCGGATGAAAATTGATGGTTTTTCAGATGAAAATTGATGGTTTTTCAGATGACAATTGATGATTTTGGAAGTTTGACCTTCAGTTGACCTTTGACCTTTTGACCTCAAAAATAATTGGTTTCCTAATTCAGTGAGGCAATATGCAAATGCTGTTCAATTTTCAAGTCAACCAGATGAAAATTGATGGTTTTTCAAATGAAAAGTGATGATTTTGGATGTTTGACCTTGTGTTGACCTTTGACCGACTGACTTCAAAAATAGTATGTTTCCCAATTTATTGACTCGATACACAAATGCTGTTCAATTTTCAAGTCAATTGGTTGAGAATTGACGGCTTTTTAGATGAAAATTGATGACTTTTAAAATTTGACCTTGTGTTGACCTTTGACCTTTTGACCTCAAATGGTTCATTTCCCTATTTATTTACTCGATATACAAATGTTATTCAATTTTCAAGTCAATCGGATTTAAAATGGCGATTTTAGAAATTTGACCTCCAGGTGACCTTTGACCTCAAAATCAATACTTCTCAATTGGGACGACCTAGACAACTTGGTGAAGTTACGTGACGATTGGTTTAGAATTGTGACCTGTAGGCTGGTGACAAACAGACAAATGAAAAATCACTCACAGAGCGACACTTGGAAAAACAGAACAAAGTGGAATGGCACTCAGTAGAGCATCCTTTTAACCTCAAAAATAGTTGGTGGTTGAATTCAGTTGGCTGATGTGAAAATTATATTCAAATTTCAAATCAATCGGATGAAAATTGAGGCTTTTAGAAATCTGAAAAAGTGGTTGACCTTGGGCCTATGTTGACCTTTTGGCCTATGCTGATCTCAAAAATAGTTGTTGGTTGAATTCAGTTGACTGATGTGTATATCCCATTCAAATTTCAAGTGAATCGTATGAAAATTGAGGATTTTAGAAATTTGAAATTGTTGACTTTTGGCCTATGTTTCTCTTTTGGCCTATGGTGATCTCAAAAATAGTTGGTGGTTGAATTCAGTTTGCTGATATGCAAGTCCCATTCAAATTTCAAGTGAATCGGATGAAAATTGAGGATTTTAGAAATTAAAAAAAGTGGTTGATCTTTGGCCTATGTTGACCTTTTGGCCTACGCTGATCTCAAAAATAGGTGGTGGTTGAATTCAGTAAACCGATATGTAAATTCTATTTAAATTTCAAGTCAATCGGATGAAAATTGAGGATTTTAGAAATTTGAAAAAAGTGGTTGACCTTTGGCCTATGTTGACCTTTTGGCCTATGCCGATCTCAAAAATAGTTGGTGGTTGAATTCAATTCGCCGACATGTATATCCTATTCAAATTTCAAGTCAATCAGATGAAAATTGAGGATTTTAGAAATTTGTAAAAAAAAAGTGGTTGACCTTTGGCCTATGTTGACCTTTTGGCCTATGTTGATCTCAAAAATAGTTGGCGGTTGAGTTCAGTTCGCTGATATGTAAATCCTATTCAAATTTCAAGTCAATCGGATGAAAATTGAGGATTTTAGAAATTTGAAAAAAGTGGTTGACCTTTGGCCTATGTTGACCTTTTGACCTTTTGACCCCAAAAGTATATACGATTTTGTCGGACCACGAACTTTACCATTTGGTAAAGTTTCGTGAAGATCGGTTTAAAATTGTGACCTGTAGGCAAGTATAAGTGAGCGGACAGACAAACAAACCCACAAACTGGAGTGATCAACAGTAACCTAAAAAAATTTTTTTTACCAAGTAACAAACAAACAGACAGACAGAACCACAAACGCAACCGACCAATATACTTGAAAAATCTTCGATTTTCCAAGTAATAAACTCGATGGTATTCATAGAATACTTACCCCACACACTTGACAAGGACTTGGTGCGAACCAACTGTTCTGTTTTTTAAGGTTTCTTCTTTCTTTGATACAATATGGCTGCCAGACCAATGATTGATTATGGCACTTTTATCGAGCTATATTTCCCATGGGTAGTTGGTCAGTTAGTTAATGTTTCGCATTAATCGGTTAAGTGGTTACAGAGAAGAAGATTTTCGAAGATTTTTGCTTAGCTCTAATATGGCTGCCCAACCACGTGACCTATGACGTCATAAATTTACACTATATGCAGCAATCGTGTCAGATGATATTTGGAAAGTTTTGCATCGATAGATTCAGCTGTTTCAGAGAAATATATAAATACTGCATATTTTTTTCCTTTGTTCCAACATGGCTTCTAGACCATGTTACCTATGATTTATTCATGAACACCATGGTATCCCCAAGACTTGGGAAACGTGTGTGAAGGTTTTCCTCGTTCTATGGTTTTAGAATGAATGTAATATGGCTGCCAGACCATGTGACCTTTGATTTATTCATGGACCACCCGATATTCCCCAAGACTAGTAGTTCATCTGCATGACGTTTTGCATCAATCTGGTCAGCCGGCCGTTGCGGAGAAGACGGTTTAAAAAAAAATTTTTTTTTTTCAATCCAACCCCAAAAAAATTCATACTGATCGGATAAAGCATTGTACTTGTCGAATTATGACGTCATAATGCAGGTACCAATGACATCATCATTAACATATCTTATTCCTCATGGGGAGTACTTGACAATGAGCCACTTAAAAAAATTAATTTTTCCACGGAGCGGTTTCGGAGATATAGAGGTGCAAAGTTTTTTTTAGGGTTTTTCCAAGATGGCGCCTGTACCATGTGACCGATGACATCATAATTATTATTTTTTAAATTCTACAGGAAGAGGCGCTCCTATGGTGAAAATTTCGTGTCAGTCTAACTAACGGTTCCCCAGAAAATGAATTTTTAAAATGCAGACACGTACATATGTACAACATATGTACATACGCACCCGATCACTTAACTCCTCTTTTCACTTCGTGAGTGCAGGGTAACAAACAGACAGACAGGCAAACGGACCCAAATGCAATACCCTCTCCTCTGGCGAGGGTAACTAGATAAATTATATTATTTAATGGCCCCAGTTATTCCCACCTCTTTGTGGGATAGGCTGGGGGGGGACGTTTTGAGCCCAAGTCTTTCACGAACCTAATGACCAAGCCTGACGTTTTGCTTGAAGATGACAGGAATTTGTTCATTGTGTCAGTGATAATTGATCGACCCACAGGAGCACAGGGCAGCACAGGACACCGTGGAATATTTCGTGTCTACCAACGTAATGCCTGCAGACAGGACACAAAGTTTTATATCTATCTGAGGGATCTGATGTGTATCTGGTGCACACATCGATGCATCGCCGTGCATCAGAAACACCGAAGTTTCATTTGAGCCAAGATTCAAATTCAAACCCCGACTAGATAGCTCTGAGGTTTGTGTGTGGCTGCTATCTCCACACGTGGGTGGGTTTCAAGAGGCCCATTATAAATTTGGCACATTATACCAGCACCATATTCACACCTTTACACTCTGATGTACTTCAGGTAGTGTTACTTGCAATACTAACCACAAACATGGAAGTTGGCCAGTATCCAAACATGCAAGGGTTATCCGTTATTGAAAGATATTTAAAGTGCAGCTGGGACAGCAACATTTACGTCTCCAATCTCCATCTACGTTTACTATATCTTCCGAGATGCAGCATCCCCTGCAGACAAGGCAATTCTATGGCGAGCGTTTTACCAACTGAGTTATCATGCAATTTCAAAGACAAGAACAGTACAAAGATTATACAATTGGTAACAAAGTCTACACATTATTCTGATAATTCCCTGGTATGGTGAAATCCTACTCTGCTGTGTCACATTTTGGGGCTTGTAATGCTTTCATTTTTTTTCGTTTTTCAATCTCCTTGTAAACTAGAACTGCACTTGGTGGAGCACATACCTGCGCCAGGTGATAGAGAGCATACCTCCGCCAGTTTACGTGTCGTATTCCACTGATATGCCGGATCTGCATCCAGACCTTAACCAAAATCTAATCGGCATGTTCTTGTCACCTACCCAACTCATCTACCAAGTGTTGTGGTAATCAGTCGATAACATTTTGAGATATCGTGCTATATCCACACATGGGTCGGTTTCAGGGGATGGAACGGAGACCGACCAGGTCTCAAAGTGTGTGTGTGTGTGTGTGTGTGTGTGTGTGTGTGTGTGTGTGTGTGTGTGTGTGTGTGTGTGTGTGTGTGTGTGTGTCTGTGTGTGTGTGTGTGTGTGTCTGTGTGTGTGTGTCTGTGTGTGTGTGTACACACACACAAGTTATTTTATCATTTTATTCATAGTTTTTATTATCATGCTATTTATTGTTTTTGTCCCATCTCTCAATGGTGAAGAATCGCTTAAAAAATTCTCTTATCTGGTTCCAGATCCGGATTTTCACCAAAATTGAATCGATTCGTCCTTGTCACACACCCAACCTGTGCACCAGATTTTGTCCAAATCCGTCCATAACTTATTGAGATATCCTGCTCACAGACAGACAGACAGGGGTGAAAACATAACCTCTGTCCACCTTAGGTTACAGCGGTAACAAAGGAAGATCATAATAATTATCAATGATGTAATATATAAGTAACTAGATGGTATCCATAGAAAACGTACCCTGCGCAGTCAACTTGTTGCGAGCAAACTCTTCTGTTTTTGAACATTTTTTTTCTTTGATCCAATATGGGTGCCAGATCACGTCAGTGATGACATCATAATTTTATATTCTCTAATATAATTGTTGCATAGATCACGCTCAATACATTTTAAACTGATCAGACTAAGCGTTGTCCCTGTCGAATTATGACGTCATAATTATGGTGCCAATGACGTCATTGTTAACAACACCTATTCCCCATACGGAGTTCTTTACAGTGAGCCATGTTTCAATTTTTTCCATGCAGCGCTTTTGTAGATATAGAGGTGCAACGTTTTTCGATTTTTTTCCAGGAGGCGTCTGTACCACGTGACCTATGACGTTATAATTATCATTTTTAAATTCTACAGGAGCCGCACATATTCTGAAAATTTAGTGTCCATCGGACTAACAGTTGCAGAGTAATTTTTGTTTTATTCATACTGATCAGATCAAGCATTGTACTTGTCGAATTATGACGTCATAATTAAGGCACCGATGAAATCACCATCAACACGCCTTATTCCCCATGGTGAGTACTTGACAATGAGCCATGTTGGGGAAGAAGACGACAGCCTCTCTACAAGTCCAAGTAGGACAGAGCCTTCCCTACAAGTAACAAGTATTGTGAAACTAATGTCGCCACACAATCATCGAGCTGGCAGGCCAAGGTACAAGCCAAGGTCAAGGTCAAGACCAAGGCATAGAACGTCCTTTTCAGCACGGGTGGCCATTCCGACCGTCGAAAACCAAGGCCTGTCAGTGCTCCAACTCAATGTCGAGGGCCTCACCACCTTCAAGCTCAAAGTCATACGACACCTCACCGACTTCAACAAGGCAGCAGTCGTTCTCCTACAAGAGACACACTGTGCAGCTGACGACAACCTCAAGCTGCTTGGGTTCCTTCTCGCTGGGTCCATCCACAGTAAACAGCACGGAATGGCAACCTTCGTCAGGACTGAACTAAGCTGGACAGCCATTAGCCAATCTCCACCAGGCTCCAACATCGAGTGGCTGGTCACCAAAATCCAGGAAACATCGGTCGTCAACGTATATAAGCCTCCTCCATCAGCGCTGATGGCATCATCACTCCTGTCCGTTACTGCACCCGCCATCTATGCAGGTGACTTCAACTGTCAACACACAGACTGGGGTTACAACTACACAACACCAGACGGAATGATGCTGAGCGACTGGGCCTCCAACACCGATACACTGCTGCTGTTCGACCCAAAAGAGCCTCCAAGCTTCTTCTCTGCGCACTGGAACACCTACACCAATCCGGACCTGGCCTTCGCCGTGTGCCGTACCAACGACCCGAAGCCTGAGAGACACGTCATTGACAGGTTCCCCCGCTCACACCACCGACCGTCCATCATCAAAGTGCCATCACTGGTGCAGCCGGTCGGTAGCGGGCAGACCTGTCAAGAGATGGAACTTCCGGAAGGCTAACTGGCAGTCGTTTGCTGCAGAGACGGAAAGAAGAACAGCCGGTCTCCCGAACCCAGAAGCTGATGATGTGGACGCCGCATACACAGCCTATTGTAAGGTTCTCCTAGGTGCAGCAAAGAAAAACATCCAGCGTGGCTTTAACAAGAACTACATCCCGGGTTGGGACGAGGAGTGCAGCCATCTCCTGCGTGACCATCAGCAGGCTAGCTCCAGGGAAGAAGTGGACGCGACTGCAACAGTACTACTCCAGAAGCTGGATGCCACCTGTAGGACCAGATGGACTGAAATAGTTGAGTCGATCGATTTTACCCACTCTAGTCGCAAGGCGTGGCAGACCATCAACCAGCTGACAGGCAGAAATACAATGCCATTCAGGTGCCCGGTGACAGCAGACGCCATTGCGTCCCAGCTCCTGAAGAACGGTCGCTTCCCGGATGCAGACAAAAATTTTGCCCGCCTGACGTTGCGTGAGGTGTCTTCTCTATCCAGGGCGGCCAGCGCCGATGCCAATCTCTCTGGAGACTTCACAGCAGCCGAGCTCCGTGCGGCCATGAGCAAACTCAAGCCGGGTAAGTCACCAGGCCGTGACAACATCCATTCGGAGTTCGTCATCCACCAGAGCACAACAACATCTGGTTGGCTGTGTTCGTTCTTCTCGTCGTGCCTCCGGAGGTCCAAGCTCCCAAAGACTAGATGTGGATGCCCTAGAAGACTAGATGCCCGGCTCAGGCGCCATGCTTCCGTCATAGCCCTGCCGAAGCCGAACAAAGCTGCGGAATATCCCAAGTCCTACAGACCGATCTCGTTGCTCTGCGTCCCATTTAAGATTCTGGAGAGGATGATCCACAGCCGCATCGACCCAGTGGTGGACCCACAGTTCCCGCGGGAACAAGCCAGTTTCCATCGTGGCAAGCCAACAGTGGACCAGGTAACATTACTCACACAAGATATCGAAGACAGCTTCCAGGACAATGAGAAAGCTGGCGTAGTGTTCCAGGACCTGACAGCTGCATACGACACCGTTTGGCACCATGGACTCCACCTGAAGTTGCTGAGGACAATCCCGGACCGGCATATGGTGAACTTCATCATGGAGATGCTGTCAAACCGCAGCTTCGTCCTACAGACCAGCGACGGCCAGCGCAGCAGGCTCAGAAGACTGAGGAATGGTGTCCCGCAGGGTTCTGTTCTCTCGCCGATGCTGTTTAACATCTACATCTACAGTCATGTGAAAAAGTAAGTACACCCCACATAAAGTTTTGACTTTTTCAACATATTTCAACATACAGCTATTTGATCTTCATTTCAACAATATTGATAGATAAAGGTAATATAATATAACAAATATCATGAAACATTTACATTTTGTAGTCCATTGTATAATTTAAATAAACATAAATGCAAATTTCACGTGTGGAAAAAGTAAGTACACCCCTACATTTATCACTACTTCAAATACCTAAAATTAGAATCGGGTGCACCAGCTCAGGTGCAAATGATTAGAACATCGTTAGAGAGGATCTTGGAGGAACCTGTCTTATTTAAAGCTCAGACATTTAGTTTGGTTTGCTCTTTGTTGTTGAAATGTGTGGCGTCACCATGCCTAGATCAAAAGAGCTCTCTGAGGCCTTCAGAAAGAAGGTTATAGATGCCTACGAGTCTGGGAAGGGATTTAAAAAGATCTCCAAACAATTTGAAATCAATCATTCGACTGTCCGGAAGATCATCTTCAAGTGGACAAGATTCCAAACAACTGCCAACTTGTTCAGGCCAGGCCGCCCCAGCAAGTTCAGCCCGTGAGCAGACCGCAAGATGCTGAAAGAAGTCTCTAAGAACCCCAGAATGGCATCACGGGACCTACAGGTAGCTCTTGCCACTGTTGATGTCAAAGTGCACGAGTCTACCATTAGAAAGAGGATGCACAAATTTGATCTACATGGGAGGTGTGCCAGGAGGAAACCTTTACTGTCCAGAAAGAATATCAGGGCAAGACTAAAGTTTGCCAATGAACACCGAGGCAAAGACCAGCACTTCTGGAACAATGTGCTCTGGACAGATGAGTCAAAGGTAGAGCTATTTGGCCACAGTACCAGAAGACATGTTTGGCAAAAACCAAAGCCAGCATTTGACCACAAGAACCTAATACCAACTGGAAAGCATGGTGGTGGAAATATTATGGTTTGGGGCAGCTTTGCTGCATCAGGGCCTGGGCAGCTCACCACCATATAATCCACTATGAATTCTTCATTGTACCAGAGGGTGCTTGAGGATAATGTGAGGCCATCTGTCGGAAAGTTGAAGCTCACCCGAAGATGGACCTTGCATCATGACAATGACCCTAAACATACCAGTAATGCCACCATGGAATGGCTGAAAAGAAAGAAATGGAGGTTTCTGGAATGGCCAAGTCAAAGCCCGGATCTAAATCCCATCGAGATGTTGTGGGGGGATTTTAAACGAGCTGGGCATGCAAGAAACCCCTCAAACATCGAACAGCTGAAAGAATTCTGCATGGAGGAGTGGGCAAACATTTCTCCCATTCGATATCAGAGACTGGTAAACACTTATAAGAAACGCCTACTTGAGGTTGTTTCTGCCAAAGCGGGCAATACCACCTATTAGAGCCAAGGGTGTACTTACTTTTTCCACATGCGAAATTTACATTTATGTTTATTTAAATTATAAAATGGACTACAAAATGTAAATGTTTCATGATATTTGTTATACTAGGGCGTGCCCGTACGTGGGTGCAAAAAAACATGCGTGCAAACAACAACAACAAAAAAAAACTTTGAAACCACGTGGCAGTAACGACCACAGAACCCCCCCCCCCCCCCTCTATTTACATGAAATGGTTTGGTCCATTCGCAAAGCCAAAGCGAACGGCTTGCGAGTACGGTAGAACCCCCCCCTCTATTTACATGAAATGGTTTGGTCCATTCGCAAAGCCAAAGCGAACGGCTTGCGAGTACGGTGACCATACCTTGGGAACCACTTGTCCGATTAATTTCAAACCTTGAAAAGGCACATCCTCGGGTCCCCAGCAATATACCTGGCAAGTTTCAAGTATATCGGACCCGTGGTTGTCGAGAAACAGCGGTCACAGACAAACACACAGACACACACACATACACACAGAGATTACTGGAATTATAGATAGATTATATCACCTTTATCTATCAACTAGGGCGTGCCCGTACGTGGGTGCAAAAAAACATGCGTGCAAACAACAACAACAAAAAAAAACTTTGAAACCACATGGCAGTAACGACCACAGAACCCCCCCCCCCCCCCTCTATTTACATGAAATGGTTTGGTCCATTCGCAAAGCCAAAGCGAACGGCGAACGGCTAAATCGCCATAGCTCGGTAACTACTTCTCCGATTAATTTCAAACCTTGAAAAGGCACATCCTCGGGTCCCCAGCAATATACCTGGCAAGTTTCAAGTATATCGGACCGGTAGTTGTCGAGAAACAGCGGTCACAGACAAACACACACACACACACAGACACACAGAGATTACTGGAATTATAGATAGATATTGTTGAAATAAAGATCAAATGGCTGTATGTTGAAATATGTTGAAAAAGTCAAAACTTTACATGGGGTGTACTTACTTTTTCACGTGACTGTACGACCTGCCGGATACAACATCCAGAAAGTACGGTTACGCAGATGACCTGGCCATCATGCTGCGACGACCAGCATGGAAGGCGATGGAAAACGGTATCAACCAAGACATGGGCACCTTGGTAGCCTACCTCCGGAGGTGGCGTTTGCAGCTCAGCATTGGTAAGATAGTGTCAGCGGCATACCATCTTAACAACAGAGAAGCAAAAAGGAAACTGGACGTGTTCGTTGACAACAAACGCCTGGAGTTCCAGCAAGCCCCAAAGTACCTCGGCATATGCCTAGATCGGATACTGTCCATCAAGCAACACCTAGAAGAGGTTAAGGCCAAGGTGACATCAAGGGTCTCGCTTATCCGACGTCTTGCTGGTACGACCTGGGGAGCCTCTGCCAACACCCTACGAATATCTACGCAAGCCCTGGTCTTCTCTGCAGCCGAATACTGCGCCCCAGCCTGGAGCAGAAGCCCACACGTGAGAAAGGTTGATGTAGCTATTAACAACGCCCTCCGCATTGTCGCTGGTTGCTTGAAGCCCACCCCGGCATTCCACCTGCCAGTCTTAGCGGGAATCGCCCCTGCCGGCCTCCGACGGGAAGCTGCTACCCTCGCCCTGGCAACGAATGCCCAGAAACATGACTGGCACATCCTACACAACACCACAACGATAGTGGCGCGTCCAAGCAGACTCAAGTCCCGCCATCCCTACAACAAGGCGGCACAAGAGATGCTCAGTTCTATCCCTGAGGACCTGTCTAGAAGCGCATGGCTGGTGGCATCTTGGAAGCAGTTTAGTAGTTGTGGGATAGTTGTGGGATACGGCCGGGCACATCCGCATCCACCGCTACATCTGGGACCCAGGAGGTGGCGTCGTAGGAGAAGAACTACCATGCCTGCAATGGACCTTGCTGAACCGTCTACGTACGGGCGTCGGCCACTTCAAATCATCGCTGAAGATGTGGGGCCTGGCAGACAGCGCCGCGTGCGAATGCGGCGAGCCTGAGCAGGCTGCCAAACACATAATTACCACCTGCCCCCTATACAGACCACCTTCAGAAGCCGGCCTCTTCGACGTAGGACCAGAGACGAGGGCATGGCTGCACGACACTGAGCTGGCCATCTGATGATACACGAAAGAAGAAGAAGCCATGTTTAAATTTTTTCCATTGAGGGGTTTGGGAGATATAGAGGTGTAACCTTTCTCCAAGATGGTGTCCGTACCACGTGACCTATGACGTCATAATTATGACTAAATAAATTATACAAGCGGAGGCGCTCCTCTGGTAAACTTTCGTGTCAAGCAGACCAACGGTTGCCGAGAAAATGATTTTTTTTTTTATGCAGACACGTACGGCACACACACGTATGGCACACACACGTTTCGTAACTGAATGCTTAACCCCGCTTTTCGCTTCGCGAGCGCAGAGTAATGACAGATGGAATGGGAAAACGATTTTTTTCATATATATATATATATATATATATATATATATATATATATATATATATATGTATATATATGTATGTATATGTATATATGTATGTATATATATATATATATATATATATATATATATATATATATATATATATATATATATATATATATATATATATATATATATATTTCAACAGTACAGTATAAACAATTGTCTGCCTATTATGACAAAGTTCAATTATCATTTCACATAAGCTGTACAAATTATGATCAGGTTATAAATGCATGTTTGGTAAACGACAAGATTTAATAAACGACCAGATAAACATGAATGACCAGACTAAATAACCAATCTAAATTCAAACTTTCGTTCATTTTGAGATGTCTCCATGCTTTAATGAATTTATAAATAGTTTTCTGTACTCATCAAAATGCTCAACCTGGGTGTTGGCTTAGCGGTTAGGGTGCCGGCTTGGGATCCTGGGTTCGAATCCCGGTCGATCGCTGAATTAACGCCAGGGGGGTTGACTCAACCTGTCATCCTTCCGAGGTCGGCAAATTGAGTACCAGCTTGCTGGGATGAATGATTACGGTGTGTACCCCAATTTAGAATAGGTACACCGTATCCCTGTGCATCGTAAGAGGCGACCAAGGGTTGGCGTCAGGAAGGGCATTCGGCCATAAAAACATTGCGTCAAACAGGGAACCATGATTGTCATGGGGCCCGCAAGGCTAACCCCCGCTCGAGCGGGGAAAATGGCCTTAAAGCGATCATTCATTCATTCATTTTCACTCATCAAAATGCTCGTGTGCACAACATTCGATGGCATTGGTTCAAACAATTGTATACTTGTGAAAGATTAGACATTTATTCGAGCTCGGCCACGTCTCGCTATTTTACGTCGAGCGATTGATTACTTGAGTACATGATGTGAATATCTCGTAATTTCGAACTGTAGTATCCCGTCCATCTTATAATTTATTTCCACATTCTATACATCTTATTCTATTCCCTTTGCATCTTTGTATTCTGAAAATAAGGAGAAATTAAAAACCAAACGAGTATGGAGCTGGGAGTGCGGATTAGTTTGTGCAAAAGAGAAAAAGAAAAACAATTTGATATGCCATTCTTCATTTGCAATTCTTGATTCAATTCGTTTATTCTCCCTCGTAATTTGATTTGTCTTGCCTAATCATGTGCACACAATTCGGAGATAAAATATCAGGGAAATAATAATAGGGAAAGTTTTCACCGCACAATTGAAAAGCAGATTGTGTCCCAAAGGTGCGTTGTGTCAATGCATGATCGCAGCCAAGCAAGAGAGAAGTTTGAAGCCTCCATTTCCAAGGCCACAGTTGTTGCTTGCCAATAAGTCTGCCGAAAGCAACTAACATTCCGTCTGTTCTCACTTCGTGGACTGCAAAGCTTATTTTACTTTTCACCATTTTCTTTCTGCACATCCTTCAAAGTCCTTTTCACGCCAAACCAATCTTTGGAGCAGCCTTGACTCAATCATTCAGCAACATGTTTACATCATCTCATCTCGTTTCAAGAATGCTCTTTGCACAGGGCCATTCTTCACTCTCATCCTCTTTTTCTGCTTTTATAATCCTTCATCCTTTGTGCCCCTTTTGCCACATTTATATTCTCACTTTTGTCTCTTATTGGTATTCTTCTAATGTTTCCAGATAATGATTGTGTGAGCGTTCTTTGGAGATGTTTGTCTTATTGATCATAGCAAAACAAAATTGCTTTGGACATGTATGCACTCGTGTAATGCAACTCGCGTAATGTAATGTAATCGGCTAGCAGGATGGCCTAGAGGTATGCACGCTCACCATTCAGCCGTCTATTCTGGGTTTGAATCCAGACCTAGCTATAAAGTGTCATCCTGGTGTTTCACAGGCAGGGTGATTCATCTACGTGTGTTCTGTCCCTCGGATGTATGTTCAACTTGGTGCCCCGTCTGCCGGCAGCATTAGTTGGTGGACATTAAAGATCCCATGGTGTCCTTCGCTAAGAATAGGCAAGCTGTTTTAATCAATCATTTTGTGCTAACACCTTCCCCAAACGAATTGATTGTGTTAGCAGCAGCTACCGTGGTTATTAGGACGAGGGAAGGAAAGATAAATAAATGGGGAGTTAAAAGGGGGAGTCCCCTGCCAAGCTTATCTATGGACCTGGCAATGTTGGAGTGGGGTAGAGGGGTTTTGTTTGCTTGTCGATTTTAAATAATTAGGATGATATGTGGAAGTAAAAATAAAAGGATGAAATGCATATTTGATAACAAAATTGAAGAAATAGCCACCAATTTAAAGAAATAGCCACCAATCATTTTGAATTTCACTACGGTGGTGGCCATTTTTGCTGACATATGGAGGTGTTCCATATTGCAAGCAGTTTGCATCCATATCCATTCATCTTTTCCCCTTCTCCCAAACATCTTCCATCTTCCTGAGTATGTTGTCTCATGCTCTTCCTTCCAGATCTTCTGCCTCCTGCACACTAACATGTCTGTCTCCTGCACACGAACATGTCATGGTCTTTCCCATTTCTTCCTGAGATTTATTACAATTGTTATGACCCTGTTCTCATTTCATTCACAGCTCATCTCCCCATGGATTGATGCATCCATATGTTTGGCTTATCCTCCTGTTTGCACCCTGTATTTCATTTTCTATGGACATCACATTGATTGATAAGGAAGAATGTACAGGATATGGTCACAAATGTTCAAATCATAATTCGTCTAATATATCTATCTACACTATAATACAGTGTGTCTGTCCATCCATTCAGGAGGGTCTTCACCCGTTCAGGGAGGGACTTCAAAATTAAATCTCCAACATTTTGTTTGCTCCGCATAGTTCTGAAACGGAGGTCTCATAAGCCTCTTTTGTAAGCCTCGTGCTTTCTGACTCTCTCACAGCTTTATCTCAACTCTAATTCGATATCTGATTAAAATTGTCATAGTCACTAAGATGGTTTAAGACTTAGTTGCAAATAACGGGGAAAAAATTGGACAAAGTTAGCGTTTATAGACAAAAATGCATTTAAAATTAAGTTAAGCCCTGTAATATAAAAGTCCAATGAGACTCCCTCACAGCTTTATCTCGACTCCAATTCACCTGATTGAAGATCTACTAAGGTATATATATACCTCACAAGGTTTAATAACACAACCCTTTCTGCCATTTCCATGGAGTTCTTCCAAGGCGTTTTTCATGGCATTTTTCCAAGGCCACTTCTTATTTCAAAAATAATAACCACTGATTGGCTGGACCTGCATCTAGTCCTTCACCAAAATCTAATTAACTTGTTCTTGTCACCTACCCAACTCATCTACAAAGTTTTGTTATAATCAGTCCACAACATTTTGAGATATCATTTTTGGTCCTATCTCTCAATGGTAAAAAAAATCGAACAGACAGGTGTGAAAACATAATCTCCGTCCACCTTCGGTGTAGAGGTAATAACTTTGATGCCAAATTTTATTTCGCAAAAACAAAATCAACCTCCATCACCGATGTTGCACCACCATTCCATGGGTAGCGGTACAAGTAGCTCAAAGCTTTGGCTCTGATTGAAACCCAGAGTGCAACACAATTAACCTTCTTAAAGACCATGAAATAATTTATATTGATAGATTCACTTGAACTTTTCCCATCACTCAGAACCGACACTTTCGCTTGCTCTTTCCATCACTGGGGTGGGTACTTTTGCTAGTATCCTACAATCTAAATATTCCAGCTATCTATATCAAAATCTATCAACCACCCAATTAATTTTTTTTGGCAATTTTGATTGGCTCCTGCCTGCAATTTTATTCCCAAGATAATTATTCACAAACTTAATGCACCCTGGTCCATTGGCGATGGTTTTGAAGTTTTGTATTGATCAGATCTGCTGTTCAAGAGAATATCTTTGAAATTATTTTGAAAAAATTATAATTCATAAATCCAAGATGGTCACCAAGACTTTGGACCAATCGGGTTCACTGAAGGATCAGATGATTTGGAACTATCCTGTGAAGTCAGGTTTAATGCTGTAGTGGTCCCTGAGAAATAGGATAGATGACCTTTAGTTCAAACAAAACAAGTCAGGAGACGACGATGGTTCACGAGCAGCGAGCGGTATTCAATGACAAAGGACGGACTATACCCGAAACAGGCCCGGACAGGCCAGGCCCGGAAATGTCAAAACGAAGGTATACTGACCTTGAAATGAGATATAAAATAATGTATAATCAGTTATGAGGTTAGTTAGCTACACAATACCGAAAATTCGGTGAAAAATGAAATGAAAAAAATGAAAAATGACAAATCGAGCTCCGTGGGGCTAGACACATGACATTGGCCGAACCAAATATCGAAATCCCTGTCAGATTCCACCAACTCCCTCGGAGAAGATGCAGCTTGAACTCGATTACCCCCTAAAAAGACATCTTTTTCGGGCGTGGCTCCGCCCACAATGGGCGCAATACGCCCACTCTAGGCAGGACACAACTCGATCATGACATCAACCTCCCACCCAAGTTTCATCAAGATCGGATGATATCATCGGGTAGTTATGCTGCGGACAGACACACACACACACACACACACACACACACACACACACACACACACACACACACAGACGCACACACATGACGAATATAGTGGTCACTTGATAACTCGTGAACCAATAATAATAATCTCAGCAAGAACAATGGGTTTCCAGGTTACAGCAGATAAACTGAACGTTTTCATACATTCACATCCTCCTTCCTGGTTAAATCATCATCATAGTAGAGTTCATAAAAGCCTGGTGTTGGCTTAGTGGTTAGGGTGCCGGCTTGGGATTCCTAGGATCCTGGGTTCGAATCCTGGTCGATCACTGAAATAACGCCAGAGGGGTTTACTCAGCCTGTCATCCTTCCGAGGTCGGCAAATTGAGTACCAGTTGACTGGTAATTCCCTGCGTGTTGAAAGAGGCGACTAACAGGGTTGGCGGCAGGAAGGGCATTCGGCCGTAAAACATTGCTTCAAAAAGGGGCCCACGGTGCCCCCAAAGAGGCCAACCCCCGCCCTGTGGGGAAAAATGGCCTCTAAAGGCAGTTCCATAGTCGAGTTCATAAAACACCTCACTCCACACAGCCTTGAGAAAAAAGGACATTGGCGGGGCCTGCAAGCAGCAAATTTAATCGGTCGAGATGATGTAAAATGCTGTAATATTTTGTCCAAGAACTGCTGAGCTAAAGATTTTTGAAAGTGTTAATGCGGTGATTTGTGTTCCACAGTGGTCAAGGATATAAGTACATTGAAATTAAATTAGGATTTAAATAGGTTGTCGATTTTTTTTCCGGAAGTTTACCGCCGTTGATGCAGCGTCTTTTACACCACCTTATTGAACGTGTTTTATTAGTTTTTCGGGCCTGTCGTTTGTGTCGACGTCCTTAAAAACAGGAAATTTCCTGTTTGGATTGTTTTACAATTTCGCTTGCCTCCCAGACAGGCAGACATAGTAAATATAACATTGAATTGAAATTTAGTTGGTCCTCGATCATAAACTGACATTGGTACACAGAAGGACTAACAGAGGTGATGAGATCATGTGACTACATTAGGACAGCCAATCATGATGACTGGTACAACACAACCATTCAGCAAAAATTATGGATGCCACCACTAAAAGGAAAATTTTGGAGGCCCATGGGATTATATGTAATATAACATTCAATTGATATTATGTTGTTCCTCGATCATAAACTGATGTTTGCGGACAGACAGACAGACAAAGTCTTTGCTTTAGTCAATTGCTTCACTCAGCTTGCTTTTCACTTTACGTGTCCGGGGTAAAAATACGCAATTTGGTGTCTGTCTGTTTGTCTGCCATGATGTATTCAGTCGTTACTTATCCAATTTTAACGAAACTTGCCTGGGGGGGGGGGGGGGGGGGCAAAGGGTCCTACAATGAAGGTTGTAGCGACTTGATTTGCTCCCCCACCCCTAGGGGTTTTCCGCCATGGACAAACTCCATGTGAAGGTGTATAGATAACTTATCATGGCGTTTTGTGGGGCACACCGACCAGAAGTAAAATATATATATATATATTATAACCACAAATTATTTAGTTAATTCCGTCAACAATGAATTCTTTTTCGAACAGATGCTAGTATACCAAAGATACAACACACAACCATCTGCACCCCTCCCATTTTCCTCCACCTTTCGTTGTTCGTATGTAGTAAGGAGATGGATGTCCAAGATAGCATTATACACATACTGTCTATTTGACTTTCAGTGTTTCGGCTTCAAGCAGATTTTAATTTATTTATTTTTTCTCTTTGAATGTTTTTGTGAGATGTTTATGAACCATTTATATGCAAATGGTGACGGTGAATGGAAATGCGTTTTTCCAAGTCATTTTGAATGTAACCTGTTCAGCAATTTTACAATCTGTGTTGCTCGGTTTCCTCGACGATGTCTGCGTATGTTCACTGTCCCCCATAAATGCTTTTGTGTTATTTCCCTATTGCACTGAAATCCACTCCCAAATCACCACCACCTCACTCTACCCCATCGCGATTCACACAAGTCTAGCAATTTGTGAAATGGTCCTGCCAGTTGCTAACTCTGGCTCTGCATGGTTAGTTTGTATATAAATTATTTAATCTTGTATCTCATGCTGTTCTCGTGAAAATTTCAGGAATTCGGGAGCGGCGGGCTCTTATCGTGCCTGCATCTGCTGCAAGTGCGCTTTGTCGGAAACTTGCCCACCCTTTATGTATGCTTGAGCTGGCAGGATGGCCTAGAGGGACCCACACTCGTCTCTCAGCCATCTACCCTGCTTTTGAATCCCGGCCCAGCTATTAACTATCATCGTGGTGTCTCGCAGGCATGGAGAAGCATCGATGTGTGTGCTGTCCCTCAGATGCACGTTCAACTGCTTGCGGTAGAAAGGCCACAGTAGTAAGGTAAGGGTCTTTCACTCCCACTGCCACCGCAGGTGGCCGGAGGTTGTTTTCACCCCCTGATTGTCTGTCTGTGAACAGGATATCTGAAAACGTTAAGATGGATTCGGACGAAACTTGGTGGACAGGTTGAGTGTATGACAAGGACGAATTGATTCGATTTTGGTGAAGATCTGAATACTGGAATTTTTAAATGTAATTCTTTACCATTGAGAGTTGTGGGTAAAAATGATATTTAACACAATACCTCAAAAAGCTTGGGATGGGTTAGGATGAAATTGGTGGATGAGTTGAGTAGGTGACAAGAACAGCCAGATCCGGATATTATAATTACCCCACCCACGCAAAGCGAAAAGCGGGGTTAAGCAATTGCTTCAGGTCCGTCTGTCCATCTGTCTTGTAAGTTTATGATCAAGGAACAACTTATTTAAATTGATTGTTATATTTTGAACTTGAATTGGAAGACAAGTTTGAGGTTTTACAGTACTTTGGCTCTGAATTTGGCCCGATCGCACAAGTGCAGAGAGAACTTTTACTTTGTGCGCCCACCTGGCTGTCACGCAACATTGTAAATCAATCAAACAGGAAACTTACTGTTTTTAAGGACATCTTGCATGAAGGACATATGGAACATTACGAATAACTCGTGCAACATGTTACATGGGGTGGTGTAATAGACTGTAAAACGGTGGTAAAACCCGGAATTGATCTATTTATTCGCTGTTAAACCTCTTTAAACCTTTATTTAATATATCATACATACTTGAACACTGTAGAACGAACAGAAATCACCTTCTTAATACTTCCAATAACCTCCAGGTTTTCAGTACTTGGCCATGTTCTATAGGGTGGTGTATAAGTGTGGTTGGTGATAAGACTGCTTCAATAGTGATAAACTTCCAGATTTTTAGCCGCGTCGCAAGACGCTGGTCATAGAGTGCCCTCTGCTGTTGTTCTTGTTCTTCTTCTTCTTGTTCTTGTTGTTCTTGCAGAGAAGACAAAACCTCAAAGCTCCACCCATTCTGGGAACCATAGCTCCACCCATTGTGGGAGAGGCTTCATATAAACAAATATCCACCATTTTATTAACTCGCATAGCTTTGAGGCCTGTTTTGTAGGCCCGTGGTGTCTTCCTCTCTCACACAGTTTTATTTCAAATCAAATTCGATATATCATTTCATTTTTCACAGTCGCTAACATAGTTTTAGACTCGGTTGAAAAAAAACCGGAAGAAAATCCGATGAAAGTTGCCCTTTATAGAACGAAATGAATTCTCAAAGGCCTGTAACTTCAAGTCCATTGAGATTTTTTTTTTTTAAATCGCGGCATGGTCAGTCATACACCGCCCGAAATAACAGACGGGAAAATGCCGAGATATATATATTTTGTTTAAATCGCGGCATGGTCAGTCATACACCGCCCGAAATAACAGACGGGAAAATGCCGAGATATATATATTTTGTTTAAATCGCGGCATGGTCAGTCATACACCGCCCGAAATAACAGACGGGAAAATGCCGAGATATATTAAAAATTCGTCCATTTGATGACAATCGTCACGATGAAATATTTAATTTATACGTCGTCACAATAATGTGGAGAGAGGAGCACAGCTTCGTTCACGTGTCGCGGGAAATTGCCGAGATTTTTTTTTTTTTTATCGCGGCATGGTCAGTCATACACCGCCTGAAATAACAGACGGGAAAATGCCAAGATATATTAAAAATTCGTCGCCACACACGGGAAATTGCCGAGATATATTTTCACTTTGCACAAAAATAACATCAAGTAATCGAATCAATAGGAATGTCCTGTGCCTATAACATCGATGTTATAGGCACAGCTGCATCTAGGCATTGTGTAACATCGACGCGGATTTTGTTTTAATTAAAACTTTTTGTACTTGTTTTAAATGATCTTTAAAATCATTATTGTGTTAAAATTGAAGTATAAACTTGAACACTGCTTGGGGTATCAAGTTCTATTATTTTTCTACTTTTTAAAGTGGTTCTTCACAATTGAGACATCGGGCCAAAAACGATATACAGTGCAGTAGTTTGAGTTTGGGTTTGATATACAGTTTGATATACAGTGCAGTAGTTTGAATTTGGGTTTGATATACAGTTTGATATACAGTGCAGTATTTTGAGTTTGGGTTTGATATACAGTTTGATATACAGTGCAGTAGTTTGAATTTGGGTTTGATATACAGTGCAGTAGTTTGAATTTGGGTTTGATATACAGTTTGATATATAGTACCGTTTTTTGAATTTGGGTTTGATATACAGTTTGATATACAGTACAGTAGTTTGAGTTTGGGTTTTTGATATCCAGTTTGATATACAGTACAGTAGTTTGGGTTTGGGTTTTTGATATCCAGTTTGATATACAGTACAGTAGTTTGAATTTGGGTTTGATATACAGTTTTATAAAGAGTACACGAGCATGATATTTCAAAAAGTTGTAGACGAGTTATGACAAAACTTGGTGGATGAGTTGGGAAGGTAGATCATGCTGATTTTGATTTTGTTTCAGGTCTGAATCCAGATCCGATCTATCAGTGCGATCTAAAACATAAACTGTTCAGCCTGGCGGAAGTATGCTCTCTACCGAATCCTGTTATGGTCTTTATATGGAATAATGGTCTCCCTGGAAAGGTAGTGGCAGCAGAACAGTAGATCAGTTTAAATTGGAACTACATCGGTAGCTCTCAGCATTGGAGATAGGGGTACAGGGATATTGGTAGGATTTGTGGGTGGCTTGAATATGGATGGGTGATTGTGAACATTTGTGCTGCTGTCTGTGACAGGGTCTCGTCAGTGTTGTATATTCTCCACCCTTTTTCCAAACCTCCCCCTTCCATCCTCCAAAAAAGACGAAGAATAATTTAAAAAATCAATTTGTATTTTTAACACTAGTGGTGTCCGTGAGCATGCCATACTTTTATCATCGCCACTCTTCCCACCCATCCCCTCAATGAAATTGAGTCATTAGCTTGACAGATTTGTATAATACTAGCAGAAGTACCCGGTGTTGCCGGGCAGGGCAGGGGAGGGGGGGGGGCGAAGAGGGGAGAGGGCGGAGGGGGGGGGGCGAAGAGGGGAGAGGGCGGAGTGGGGACGAGGAGGGGAGAGGGGGGGGGAGACTGGAGAGAAAGGTGGTTCATATATATGCTGGTGGGTGAATGTGGCGTTCATCACGTTTCGGAGTTAAGTGTGATGCCGATCAGGAAGAAGAAGAAGCCGTACTACCAAATTCGTACACTTCCGGAATTGTTTGATTTATATGTATTCAAATGTCTGGTGATTGTTTTGTATTTATTTATGCCAATGTGTACTTGTATATAACTACCATTAATTTTAAAAGGTTTAGGCACTATCGAGCGATTTTTTTTTTTAACTCCAAAAAAAATGACCTTTTTTTTTCCAAATTTTTTTTCCTTGTTGTTGTTGCCTAAAACACTCCCAGGCACTCACTGATGAACCTCTGAAAGTTTGACGAAGATCCGTTCAGCCATCTCAGAAAAATGGCGACACAGACAGACACACAGACCAACATCTCTCTTATATAGTAGATGGTGTTGGTGTAGTGCAGGCATGATGGGCCGAATGGCCTCCTCGTGTAATAAATTTCCTTGTTGTTAACTGGGTGTCTCTTCTCCCAGCATTAGTTGTTGGATGTTAAAGATCCCGCGGTGTCTTTCGCGAAGAGTGGGTGAGCTATCGCACCCTGAACAAATGACAAATTTCTGTTCTAACCTACAGGGGGCATTGATTCAGCAGCACAGCCGCACCCTCAGCCACTGATGCTATCCCGAAGCCTTGCGTTGCATACGGAAGAGGAAGAAGAAGACATTCTTTCCAATCTGTCGATCTGAAATCCAACATGTAGATCATTATGCTACTCCCATTACAGCTTCTTTCCCAGGCCCATTTATTATCGCCTTGTCATGGAGTCTGCCAGGGGAATGCCCCTGGCCAGGGTCTTTCATGAACCGGAAGGCCAAGCCTGACATCCGGCTGAAAGCGGTAGGAATTTGGAATTAGGTGCAGGGTGCCGGCGACATACGAAGGGTGATCAGTGAGTCTGTGGTAGAGCACAGGTAAAAAATAATGTGGGAAAAGCAACAGTTTTGCGAATTGGCTTCTTTCACCAAGGTCCATCTTGCCCGGTTGCTTAGTTTGGTCAGACGGCCAAGTCGAGGTAGAGTCTGGATAGTTCCATATTCTTTCCATTTCCTAATGATGGAGCTCTGTGTGATCTTGGGAACTTTCAACATTAGAAATTGTTTTATACCCTTCCCCAGATCTATGCCTCCTCATAATATTGTTTCTCAGAGTTCTACTGACAGTTCCTTGGACTTCATGGTAGAGTTTCTGCTCTGACATGCACTGTCAACTGTGGGACCTTATATAGAAAGGTGTGGTTTTTTTTTAAAATCATGACCAATCAATTGAATTTGCAACAGGTGTACTCCAATCAAGTTGTAGAAACATCTCAAGGATGATCAAGGGAAATTGGATGCACCTGAGCTCAATTTGAAGTGTCATAGCAAAGGGGTGAATACTTATTGACTCAACACATTTCAGATTTTCATTACCTCCACCACCTGGCTTAGCGGTTAGCGTGCCGGCTTGGGATCCTAGGATCCTGGGTTCGAATCCCGGTCGATCGCTAAATGAACACCAGGGGGGTTGACTCAGCCTGTCATCCTTCCGAGGTCGGCAAAATGAGTACCAGCTTGCTGGGATGAATGATCCCGGTGTGTACCCCGGCCTAGAATAGGTACACCGTATCCCTGCGCATCGTAAGAGGCGACCAAGGGTTGGCGTCAGGAAGGGCATCCGGCCGTAAAAACATTGCCTCAAACAGGGAACCATGATTGTCATGGGGCCTGCAAGGCTGACCCCTGCTCGAGCGGGGAAAATGGCCTTAAAACGATCATTCATTCATTACCTCCGCCACCAAAGGTGGATGGAGGTAATGTTTTCACCCCTGTCTGTTTGTATGTTTGTCCGTTTGTTTGTGAACAAGATATCTCAAAAAGTTGTTGACGGATTTGGACGAAATTTGGCAGAGAGGTGTTGTATGTGACAAGAACGAAATGATTAGGTTTTGGTGAAGATCCGGATTCGGATCCGGCTATAATAATTTTTAAAGTGATTCTTCACCATTGGTAGATAGACAAAAACGAAAAAAAACAATACATAGCCAAAAACAAAAACAAAAGCCAAAAACAATACAGAGCAGGATATCTCAAAAAGTTGTGGACAGATGTGGACGAAACTTGGTGGAGAGGTTGTATGTGTTACAAGGAAGAATCGATTAGATTTTGGTGAAGATCTGAATATTGATTCGGATATGAAGTTATTTAATTTTTTTTGTGATTCTTCACGATTGAGTGATCGGGCTAAAACCAACATATAGCAGAATATCTCAAAACGTTATGGACGAATGTGTACGAAACTTGGTGGACTGGTTCTGTATGTGACACGGAAGAACCTGTTTGAATTTTGGTGAAGATCCAGATCCGGCTCGTATAATTTTTGTCCCCCGTCGCACCGCGGAGCGAAAGGGGGACTATGGTTTTCCGCTCCGTCCGTGTCCGTCCGTGCGTGCGGGCGTGTGTGCGTGCGTGCGTAAGCGAAGGACCGCATTCGAATTTGGTGTGTGGGTGCAACCCACGTCAAAATCCAAGATGACCGCCGCCATGTATGTCTGATGCCATGTATGTCTGAACCTTGTGAGCGGAATATCTTTAAAAATAAGCGAAGTACCAACTTCTAATCTGGTGTGTGGGTGTATCTCGGCATCAGGAAGAACCCTATTGAAAATTGGGTCGCCACGTCAAAATCCAAGATGGCCGCCGCCATGTACGTCTGAACCTTGTGAGCGGAATATCTTGAAAAATCAGCGAAGTACCAACTTCTAATGTGGTGTGTGGGTGTATCTACACATAAGGAAGAACGCTATTGAAAATTGGGTCGCCACGTCAAAATCCAAGATGGCCACCGCCATGTATGTCTGAACCTTGAGCAGAATATCTTGAAAAATAAGCGAAGTACCAACTTCTAATCTGGTGTGTGGGTGTATCTAGGCATAAGGAAAACGCTATTGAAAATTGGGTCGCCACGTCAAAATCCAAGATGGCCGCCGCCATGTATGTCTGAACCTTGAGCAGAATATCTTGAAAAATCAGCGAAGTACCAACTTCTAATGTGGTGTGTGGGTGTATCTACACATAAGGAAGAACGCTATTGAAAATTGGGTCGCCACGTCAAAATCCAAGACGGCCGCCTCCATGTATGTCTGAACCTTGTGAGCGAAATATCATATCATAGCATGTTTTCTGCGTCTTCCACTTTGTCAACTCACATCACTTCCCCGACAGGGGACCTAGGCGTAACGCTCGTTTTAAGTGATTCTTCACCATTGGGAGATGGGGCCAAAAATGATACAAAGCAGGATATCTCAAAAAGTTGTGGACGGATGATTTTGATTAAATGTGATTGTGGTCTACTCTGGGTATTGTGATTTTATGGTGAACTCTGGGAACACGAGGTAATTGGGTCCAGAACACGAGGTAATATTTCCAATTTTTTTTCCTCCTCCATTTAGATAACATTCCTCCAGGAAGAAAAGTTTGAAGTCGTATTGCATTGATGGGTTGAATGTCTGCCTTGATGTAACTGAGGTTGTGGATCTATTGATCTAGGTAATCTACTGATGTGGATCCATGACCGAGGTTGTGGATCTGATGTTTGGAGAGATCCTGGGCTGAAAGGATCGAAACCTCGAGGAAGAACGGTGTCCAGCTGATGATCCGTGCAGTCGGGAAACCAGTGAATTGCTTACTTTAGGTAAGGGAACTATGTTTTGAGGTTTACAATTTAAATAAAGTTGAATATAGGATGTTGTGAAATTATAAGGATGAATATAGGATGTCCATCCCTTCACCCTTTAGACCTTTTATACCTTTTATAACCCTTGAACCTTTAGACCCCTTACACCCTTCAGACCACTCCCTTTATTTATTGTATGTTTTATGGGTCTGTGCCTGTTCTCGTGTGTCATGTGTTAGCTCTTACACGAGCCTTGACTCTGTATACAAATAAATAAATAAAATTTTTTAAAAGCACCTTACCAGTGAAACACCAGGATGACAGTTTCTGGGTCGAGATTCAAACTTAGTCCACTACACGTAATGCTGGGAGACAACTTAACGGCGAGTGTGTGACGTACCTTTAGGCCATCTTGCCAAACCTCAGATATAGTGAGATTAAAATGGTAAATTGGACATGGGTTTAAACTCTCGTCTTGGCCAATGATGTGCCGGCATGACTGAGAAGAGGAGGTGAAGACAAGATACACGAGCTAGCCCTTGTGGAAGACTAGTGATTTTGTTGTTGAGAGCAGAACGACAACAAGTCACAGTCTCCTGCATGGCCCAGCCCACGTCGTCTGCATCGATAGGATAGCACGCAGGATCACCAGAATCAATGAAGGAGTTTGTCAGTTTAGCAGCTGTTCGAGACTCATTTTGCCATGGCTGTGTCATCAGCCTTTCGACTTTGAGTGGTGCAAACCCACAGTGAGCAGGTCTTTGATGTCAACCTTGCATTCCTTTTAAAAAGACGTTTTATTGGGGGGAGTTGTTGGGTTGGGGAGAAGCAGATCATCTTTATATCCATCGCAATTAATGTTACAGCATTGCTCGAATTAAATTGGATATTGGCGATTGTGCGCAATTGTACGGTATATATATATATGAATGAATGATCGGTTTAAGTCCATTTTCCCCGCTAGAGTGGGGGTTAGCCTTGCAGGCCCCATGACAATCATGGTTCCCTGTTTGAAGCAATGTTTTTTTTTTATGGCCGGATGCCCTTCCTGACGCCAACCCTTAGTCGCCGCTTACAATGCGCAGGGATACGGTGTACCTATTCTAAATCGGGGTACACACCGGGATCATTCATCCCAGCAAGCTGGTACTCAATTTGCGGACCTCGGAAGGATGACAGGCTGAGTCAACCCCCCTGGCGTTAATACAGTGATGACCGGGATTCGAACTCAGGATCCTAGGATCCCAAGCCTGCACCCTAACCGCTAAGCCAATTATACGGTATGTTGCAGGCAAAGCGATTGGACGGGTATGTCTGCCTTCTGCCATTATGAGCGTTGGCATAATTGCATCCCTGAAATAAAGGAAACCATCTTTCTTTCTCCCACTCCCGAGATTCGATTCACAAGTTACTGCATGCCTGATCTCCCTTTAATGAAACACACTCATCTCATCCGCCAGACCCCCTGCTGCTCTCGCTGTCTCCTCGAACAATGATTGACACGTGCCTGGCTCGCACACTGTAAAATAAGGTCACCGTGGCTCGATGCGGGTCACGGTGAATGCAAATGAGGAAGAGGCGTCGATTAAATGGACTTTGAAGCCGACATCCTTATGCCTATGAATACTTCATACCTCTCAAATGCCGTGTACAAGATATACTGGCATCCCGCGACACGTCAACCTGTACTCCGCTAGGTTCCGGGGAGTGGTTTAGGCCACGTTTTTCATCTACCTTCTTGTTTACCTGCAACCAGCGTGCTATTGGCATAGAGCGAGCACGTGGTGTATCCGCTAAATTAGTGCAGAGCAGGTTGACAACACGATGCGGTTGCGCACAGTACAGTCTTGCGACGTTTTCTTTGTCGCGTTTTTTCTTGTAACCTTCCCGTGTGATTCCTGCCCTACGTTTATATCCATGTGCAATAGCCGGTGCTTTAAGGCGCACGTGATGCCTTCGGGGAGAGGCAATAACAAGGTCGAGTGTTTTTGCTTTGCCAACGGGAGTCTGCGGTCAGGTGGGCAGGAAGATGAGCGGGACGCGATTCACACCTGGGACGCCCTAACGTCCATTAGCAGCAGATGTCTACGTTCAGCTTGAGGTCATTGCGATGTCTTAGTGAGATTTGGTCAGTCGTGGAAACCTGACAAGCCTTGCTGTTCCTTGGATGAACTGTTTCAAGGAGCAGCCTTGCAAAAATCCTTTTGAACATTTCCTTTTATCTCCTTTACAAGATGGAGATGCATGGCTTTATTAGACCACCATCCAAAATGGTGAGTTTACAGGCTGAAAAGGCCACAAACTGACAGTGGGACAGTTGTTTGGACACCATAAGCAAAATAAGGAGAGAGAGAGAGAGAGAGAGAGAGAGAGAGAGAGAGAGAGAGAGAGAGAGAGAGAGAGAGAGAGAGAGAGAAAGAGAGAGAGAAAGAGAAAGAGAAAGAGAAAGAGAAAGAGAAAGAGAAAGAGAAAGAGAAAGAGATTGAGAATTTGAACACTGTTTATTTCCAGAAAATGCACAAGCAGGTCAATCCATGCAGCAGAGGGAAAATCAGGAGTGTTTACAAGCAGGGGGAAGAGAAAAAAAAAATACAAGGCACAACAAGAACAAAGCATCACACTCTTGATGCAATTCTTAAAACATTCATTCAAGACCAATTTAAAAGTTCATTAAAACCACATTCCTAAGGGAAGACAGTCCTAAAACACCATAAATAAAAACATTGTAATTGAAGAGAGAACCGAGTTTCACAAAGCGTTCCTGGAGAAAGGTAAAAAGAGGTTGCAATCGTGTACATTCAAGGTATATATTATGCGGTAAAGTTTCAACGGATACACAGAAAGGGCACAGATTAGAATTCGCAGTAGAAAACCGGTTCAGTAAAACATTATAAGGTAAAATCCAGTGTACAAGCTTCCATTGAATATCTCCAACATACTTTGGAGTAGGCAAGAGATAAAAACTTTGGGACAGTTGGGGTATATTGTGGGTAAAAAGAATCCCGTCATAGAAGCCTCGGGTGCTCAGAAAATGTGTTTGCATATAAAAATTTAACGTACGCGTTGTACAAAGTTTTCTTTGGAAAGGAAGGCAGTGATAATGCAGTATCATCAGGGCTGTTCAGGCCAGGGGACAGATTAAGTGGCGGGCTGAAGACCAGAAGTTTAGGGAAGTCACCTGTTGTTTCCTCGGGGGAAGGTCCAAGTTCCTCGCAGGTATTACGATATGTTGTGGATATCCCTTGAAGGAAACGAGAGATGATCCTGACAGATTTTATATCCAGTTTTTTGTGCCACAGCAGCAGCACTCAACCAGCGGCTCCCAGACTCTGTCATGAGGTCTTTTACTCACAGCAGCTTGGCATCAACAAAACGTTGAACGAGTCCTCTATTATTTAAACTGTTTTCCAGGAAGGGGTTGTAGCATAGGGGTTCATTCAACAACATTCCCATGTTGTATGTTTCCATTTCACGGGAAAAGGACAGGGCTTGCCAGGCGTTCATCACCCCTTGGTAAAAGGTGGGCAGCAAGGATAAATCGATTTGATGAGGGTTCATCAAGAAAAGTTCTCGGCAGTAGCCCAGCTTGCATGCAAGCTGCAATATGCAGTTAGCCAGAGACCTCCAGAGTAGGGCTTCATCTCCATATAAAAGTTGATGGACAATATGAAGCCGGAAGCCCATAATCCGGCAACAGATGTCAATGAGACCTTGGTAAGTGGTAAGTATGCCACCGCGGGTTGGAGCCAGTGTTTCCCACTCCAGAAAAAAAATCAACAATGCTTTTTTGGAGTGTGATAAGAAGGTTCCCAGGCAGTTGTAGGCATATCATCTTATGCCATAGCATAGATGCGACGAGATTGTTGATGACAAGAGTTCTTCCGCGGTAGGAAAGTTGAGAAATAAGTCCTTTCCAACGGGCTAATTAGTCCATTACCTTGTCCGATAATCCGATCCAGTTCTGCTGCTCAAAGTTGTTGTCTCCTAGGAAAATACCGAGGTATTTGATGCCATTTTGCTGCCAGTTCACCCCTCCTGGCATGACAATTGGCAGGCAAGCTCCAGGTCCTATCCAAAGGGCTTCACTCTTCCAGTTCACCTGGCCTGAACAAGCCTGACAATATGTCTTTAATGCCTGAGCCACCGCAGTGACATCAGCATTATTTTTTACAAAAATACAAACGTCATCTGCATAAGCAGAGACTTTTAGCGGTGTGGTAAGAATTGATCCAGTGAAACCAGAAATGTGCATACGTAATTGGAGCAGAAGAGGTTCGATGGCAAGAGAGTATAAAAGTCCAGATAGCGGGCAACCTTGCTGTACTCCCCGTTCCACAGCAATGGGGCTACACAATACTTGATTAATTTTAAGAACACTGGATATATTACAATACAAAAGCTTAACATACAAGATAAAAATAGGCCCAAAACCGAAATTCTCCAAAACTCTACAAAGGTACATGTGGTCAATACATTCAAAGGCTTTTCCTTGGTCAATAAAAAACAGACCAACATTCTTGTTAAAATTGTTACAAAACTGAATGGTATCACGGCTAAGAAAAACATTATTAAAAATAGTACGTCCAGAGATACAAAAGGATTGATGTTCTCCTATTAGTACATTCATAAAAGGTTTCATTCGATTGGACAAGGCTTTGGCTAAAATTTTATAATCCGTACATAAACAGAAATAGGACGCCAATTCTCAATAAGTTGAGTGTCTCCTTTCTTAGGAATTAAAGTGGTGACTGCTCTCCAGCAACTCCACGGCAGTTGTCCGTCCTCTGAACATTCATTCAAGACCTGCAGTAGGTGAGGTCCAATGGCGTCCCCAAAACACTGGAAAAATTCGCTAGTCAACCCATCCAGTCCAGGGGCTTTATCAGGTTCCAAGGCCTTCAAGGCAGCGGTGAGCTCGGGTAAACTAATAGGATCCTCCAACTGCTGCTTCTGATCCTCCGCCAATGTTGGAAGGTTAGAAATAAGTTCAGATATTGCCTCATAGTTAATGTCGTGCCACATAAATCGTTGCTCAAAATGTTTCCGGGCACATTCCCTGATTCTGCCATCTTCATAAAGAAGTTCACCATCATGCAGCAAGCGTGTAATCACTGACGTAGAGGCCTCCCTTTTAAGGCTGAAGAAGAATTTCGTTGGAGCATCAAGGTCGTGTCTGTACCTCATCTTCAGGCATAAGAAAGCATTTTGTGCTCGCCCTTTCAGATATGGAATTCAGCAAGGCCGTTTTTCCATGAATTTGCTGCCTCATTTCCTGGTAGCTCACACTTGCGGTTCCCTGGAGCTGTTCCTGTAATTCCAGGATTTCGTCTTCAAGTAAGGTTGTGGTTTTTTTTTTCGTCTTGAACACCATACGCATGGCATTGCTGGCAGAAATGTCTGATGTGCATTTTGGCATTATCCCACCATTGTCTGAGGTTTGGGAAATTCCCTTGGGAGGCAACCAGGATATTCCAAATTTCAGGAAAAAAGTCCTTAAAGGTACTATCATCAAGCAAATTGTTATTAAATTTCAAAAAAGCACTCTTGTGTTTCTGGCAAAGGGCAGAAATTGAGAAATGTTGCGCTGTGGTCCGAGAATCCTGATGGGCAAATTTGGGATGACAGAACAAGGCGTTCATGTGAAGGATTAACATAAAACTTGTCCAAGCGAGCAAGTACAATATTATTTTGAATGCATCAACACCATGTGTATTGCCTGATTGATGGGTGCTGTACCCGCCATACATCTAGTCAGGTTCACTATGTCAATAAATTATATTTCGTTCAAAATCATGGTAGATTAGCAAACCTATACATTTTTGGAAAGGTTATAGCATAAGGAAACTAAAAATCAATGTTTACATTTGGAGAGATACCTGTATGGCGGCCATTTTGGATTTTTTAAATGGCCACTGTAAAATACATATTTTGTTCTATTTCTGCCTCTAATTACCCTAAAAACTTTTAAAAATATACTAAACCTATATTTTCAGGGACAAGGAATCCAATGAAAGTATCAAATTAGTGCTATGGGGAATGGTAAGACACGAATCAAAGGTTTTGAATTGCAAAATACTGTCTTTATATTCGCGATAAGTTGCATAATCAAATACATGTTATCATTTTGTACAGGCAGTTAATAACATCAAAATGTGTCACAATAATTCATATCACCAAACATACACAGGCAGTCAGCAAAATCATACATACACATGCAGTCAGTATAACTTCACATCTACACAGGCAGTCAATGACAAAATATACACAGGCAGTCAATGGCATCAAACATACACGATTACAGAATATGCCATTTAGAGTTCGTCATCACTAGACTACGGATTTTTATGTTAAGAAAATAGGCCTTTTATGTTTTGAAAAGCGGAATTTTTTTTTTTTTATGTGAAAAAATCCCGAAATATTTTTTTCCCCCGTTTTATTCATTTTTTATTATTACCAAGTTTTTCAGAAATCAGTCAAAAAAAGAACAAAAAATGGTAAGCTTTTTCCTGCACAACATTAAGCACTCTGGGCTAGTAAACAGGTAAAAAATGACGCTCAGGTACCTTTATTGCAACCGCATTGTTTGAGAAGTAGAGGACTAGAAGAAATTGACAAGATTGCCTTTTAAGAACCCTTTTAGGAACGGTTAAAGTAGGTGTTTGAAATCATTATCTTGGTAATGTTCTCCTTGGTGAGGCGGTGTCGGCGGTCGGTGAGGACGTTTCTGTAGACGGAGAAGGACCTTTCCACGTCGACGCTGACGATGAGGCAGTACCTCAAGAGGGGGATGTCGGCAAGCCTGACTCCAGCCGGCACACCAACCTCAGATCCGTGCTGATCTCCATCCAGGATCAAAGCCACTGTCCTCAGCACACCAATGTCGGGATTGCGCTGCAGCACCGCCTTGAACTTGGTGAGCAGGATCTCCTTACGGCAGCCTCGGATCTTTTCGAGCTCTTCCTTGGCCTGATCAAGGAGCTGGAAGGCCTTGACCAGCTCCATGCCGGCCTCCTCCAGCTGCTTAAGGATCTTCGGGATGAACGATACATGGGCATTTAAGAAGACCAAACTGAGCTTGATGTCCGCCTTTCCGAACAGGTCCTTGGCACTCCGGATTGCCATCGTGTCGTCATCGTTCAGCTGGTCCACAATGTCCTTGACGGCCTCGAAGTGCTCGGCGTAAAACACCGCGGCGTCGATCCACGTCCCCCACCGAGTCAGAATGGGCTCCGGGGGGAGAGAAAGATTGGGCTGCTGCTCCTTCCAAAGGACAACACGCGACGGGGCTTTGACGAACACCTTCTTCGTCGTGGCAATCAGGTCGTTGACGTCCTTGAACATTTCTCGGACTGTCTCGCAGACACGGTGGAGCGCGTGGGCAACGCAAGTCACATGCAGCAAGTCCGGGAAGAGTTCCTTCAGGGCATGGCCGGCCTTAATCATATAGGCCGCGGCGTCGCTGACGAGGACCTTGAGGCACTCCGGCTTGAAATCAGGCCAAAGATAGCGCAGCGTGTCATTGACTGCGCGCACGATCTCCCCGGAGTTGGTCTCCTCCAGAAACATGCACTGGACGAGGTGGGGACGAAAGTACCCCTCCTTGGACAAGCGTCCCGCGATGATGTTGGCCACATATCGACCTGCTGAATCGGTCGTCTCGTCGACGGACAGCCAGATGGGCTGCTGTCCGAGGTCGGCACGGATCCCCGGCAAGGCCTCGTCGTAGCACTTGTCGAGGTAGTGCTTTCGAATCCAGCTTTCATCGGGGATCTGGAGAGTGATGTGCTTCTCCAGGAACGACCGGAGGGCAGGGTTTTCCAATTTCGACCATGGGATGCCAGCAGCCAGCATGGCCTGGCACAGCTCCTGAGCCACGGCGTCGCACTTGTGCCCCTTTCCGCCACCAAAGTCCTCGATGGTGGCTTGCATGACCGTCCTCTTCTTCTTCAAGGCCAAGTTGCTCTTGTGGCGGTCTCCTCGGACATGTTGGGCCAGCTCAGACTTCTGCTTTGCCCGGAAAGTCTTTTCACAAGCTCGACAGAAAGCCGTGTCACTCGACACGTACTTGAAGGTGGCCCCATCGCCGCCAGCGTTGAATTCCTTCAGCCACTTGTCACGAAGAGCAGCACTCATCTTGATAGACTTGTTCACACTTTGTGTACACTCTCTCACTGTAGTACACCGCCTCACTGCTGTACACGCTGGGGACGCAACGCACGCAAGTGGACGCAACGTTTTGTTTTTGAGATCGATCGCAGTTAAAAATTTCGATCGCAGTTAAAAATTTCGAAAAATTCCCCAATTTTTTTTAGCGTTGCCAGACATTTTCGACCAAAAAGGGCATTTTATTTTATTTTTCCCGAAAAAGGGCGAAATATTTTATTTCTCCGAAAATAGCAAAATAATTTTTTTGCGCACAAAAAAGCCGTTTTATGTGAAAAAATATTTTTTATTTTTTCACATAAAAATCCGATGTGTAGTCATCACTGTCCTGTGTGTCGTATCCGACAATATAGTCTGCATCGTTTTCACACCGTTTCGTTTTCACACCGTTTTCACACGACAATATAGAGGCGTCGAGACACCAGTGCTCCCACCGGTGTTGGTTCCACGACATACAGAGATCCCTGCAGACATTCCCAAGCTGGACGACTACGCCACCTCGATTCCCGAAAACACAAACTTCCCTGTTGGCCTGGAGGCCCAGGGAAACTACATACCAGGTGAAAACACAACACCAAAACTTCGTTGTCCTTTGACCTCCTTCCAGGAGTTATCTGTGAAGCTTTGGAGATGTGTGCACATTAGCGTTTGCTGGGCACCCACACCGAGCACAACCACAATTAAGGCGATTGTCGACAAATACTGAAAATGATGCCCTTCCACACATCTCCCTGCTCTCAAATGTTGTGTTTGTGTGCTTCCCCTTCTCTCCCCATCTTGTCTTCCGCTCCCTCTTTTTATATATTTTGTTTGTCTGGTTGATTTGTTTGTGAAGTAAATGTTAGCTCTTTCACGAGCCTCGATTCAGTATACAAAAAAAAACAAAAAAAAAAACAGTCCGTTCCACACAAGCAAAGGTCGGTCAAATTGATTGGCAAATCGAATTGGTCGAATGGTCGATCGAATCGAATTCGATGAATCGAATCGAATCGATCGAATTGGTCGAATGGTCGATCGAAGCGATTGGTCGAATGGTCGAATTGGTCGAATGGAATTGGTCGATTGGTCGAATTGGTCGAATCGAATTGGTCGGAATTGGCAAATGTAAACATTGATTTTCAGATTTTCCATGTAATAACGTTTCCAAAAATGTATAGGTTTGCTAATCTACCATGATTTTGAACGAAAAAACATAGTGAACCTGACTAATCTGTGAAATTCATTTGTTTTAAAAATTTGGTGAGGGGGGTTGTGGAGGGCAGAATGGGGCTCTGCACTGTTCCTGTCTAGCTGGGGTTGGAGGGTGCAATTAAAATCTCCACTAATACAAATATGATTGTCTTGGTCTTTTAGGGCATTTTGGCTATCAAGGGAAGTTAGGTGTGTCCCAAGGTTATTTTTAAAATCTCGCCGAGCTACAGGCATACTTGGGGCATAGATATTAAAAACAGTATAAAATTTTCACAGAAGTGGATTCTAGGGATGCTAGATATCCCTTTTGTATTTCGTTAAATTTAAGCAATGAAGGGGAAAAGGAAGGGCTAAGAATTATTGCGATACCGCCTTTACGGGAGTCACTGTTACTAAAAAAGGAAAGGCCAGGGAAGAGCCTACACCACTCTGCGACACAGCAGTCGTTGGCTTGGATCTCTTGTAAAAGGGCAATGTCAACTTTCTTCTGTCATAAAAAATTTCTCACTTGAACTTTACGGACGGAGCTACATCCCCCGTTAATATTCAAGCTACAAATCGAGAAACTCATTACAAATACAAGGAGGAGTGACAACCACTCAATTTTTTGATAGCTCATTCTTAGCTTTTTGTATACACTTCTTTAACCGGTGATGTTGGGAGGAATTGAAATTAAAATCATTGGGCCGTTTTACCATCAATCTAGCGGAATGTATAAAATCAGGTAGCTCCGGAAAATAGGTTCCGATGACGATATTCCTTTTACGGAATGTGCCCTTAAGAAACCTTTTTATCTCAGAGGGAGGGATTGGAGGGGTTCCTTCTTCTTTAAAGCCACCACATTCACTAACAGAGTCATCTATATCAGATGGCTCAGATGTTGTGTCATACTGCTTTTCATCATTTACTTCCTCACCATCATCACATCCCTCCACATTATCGGATGGGACATAGTCCATCGAGGGAGGGGGTGGGGAGGCAGAGGAATCAATCATCTTCAGGGGAGGGGGGGTACTAATTTTTGCGGCTCAGCCATATCAGTTTCTGGGTCAGTCGGCAAGGGCGAGAATTCATCCACATCTTTGTCCTCCAATACAGAGAAACGATTTTCCGTGACGAGGGACAAATCTGGGGCTGTCAGTTTTCAGTTGTGGGTTTTTTAAAGAGTTGACCACTTTCCTCTGTTGTTTGCAAATGTCTTTTTCCTTTTGGGCGGACTGAGATTGCAAGCTGTGATTTAATGCTGTGGCCTGGGGGTGAGGTCTATTATTGACAAGAGATGGCTGCAATTAGTTCCTGCAGTAGGGGGAGTGTCCCCCGTTTCAAGGGGAGGGGAGGGGAGGGGTTTATGGCGGGGATGTTTGGATCGGTGGTAGGAAGGCTTGGGTCGGTGGTGGGAAGACTTGGGTCGGTGGTGGGAAGACTTGGATCGGTGATGGAAAGGCTTGGGTTGATGGTGGAAGGGTTTGCGTCGGTGGTGGGAAGGCTTGGGTCGGTGGTGGGAGGGTTTGGGCCGGTGGTGGGAAGGTGGAGGTCTTGCTTATTCCCAGTATGGAGGGAGGGTTGTACTTGTGGAGAGTTCTCTTTCCGGGGACAGTCATGCTTAACATGTCCGAATTGTCCGCAACCAAAACATTTTAAAACGTTGGTGGACACGTAAACTGTATATTCATTCTGTTGATGTTTTAATTTTACTAGAACATTTAAATCCTTCTGGGAATCTTTTAAAATCATAAACACTTGCCGCCAGAATGAGACCACGTGTCTTAAATCGTTGTTCCGTGACCCGAAGGGAATCATGGAGATACGAGACACGATGGTACCATATCAGGATATAAACTCTTTAATTAATACATCGTCGGATACAAATGGGGGGCAATTGGATATCACGACTTTTATTGCTGGGCTATCAAGTGGGGAAACCATAACAAATAAACCTGGATCGATTGTCAAACCCTCTTCGACAATTTGTGGGACACAATCCGAGTCAGACCAAAAAATAACGATCCACTTGTTCATCCGTGAAGCAGCAACAATCTTGTCGATCCCGACAACACGACCAGCCGCAAGGACGACGTCCTCGACACTAACCTCACGTTCCGGAGGTACAAAAAATAACCTGTGCTTATGGGTCAGGCTCTGAAAAGCTGTAAATCGAGACAGTGCAGCTGCCATGCTGGAACAGCTGCATTTATATATTCACTCTCCCCGAGTCGGGGAGGGGTTGTAACATAATCTTCCCTACCCGAACTCCGGGGATGGGAAGTAAACAAACCACCCCGATTTCCCTAACTTCGGGAAAGGGGGGGGGGGGCAACAAAACAAACTGAAAGAAAGATAAACGAAAGGGAAAAAAGGAAATAGAGGTTTAAGATGAAAAAGCAAACACCGATAGGACGACGCCCAAAAACGACGAACCCTTACCAGCAATCACCCTGTGCTCTCCGGCTCTCTCTCCCGTCTCAACATATATGGGAATCACGGGGAAAAACCCACAAACAGACACAGGGACACAGAGGGGTGAACGGGGGGTGGGGAAGGGAGCAACAACACAGAGCACTCATGGGCCTCCACAAGCAGATGCCATGACAGTACAACCAGCACACAAACGGCCAGCAGGTGGCGACAGAGAGAGAGAGAGAGAGAGAGAGAGAGAGAGAGAGAGACTTGACCTGACTTTTAAGGTCTTTTATTACAAAAGTATAAAAAAGCACAACAAACCAAGTAATTCAATAGCAGTCAACAAAATAATTAAATCAAGGAATTGAAAAACATGACATTAATTATAATTAGAGCAGCAAAAAAAGTTCATCTCCCTCCACCTTGCACAGGATTTCAGCTTTGCACCATTTTTGAACAAAGTGATCAAGCCGAGAACTCTCTCGGTAAAAATTAAATTAAATTTTAAGGCGGGCAGACACAAGGCCTTTAAAGGCTAACAAAATTCTGCATTCCGGTGAGCTTGTCCCAGAGACCCGACTCTTCCGCGTAATATATATCGCGAGTTTCGCCTCGGCAAGTAAAAAATTAACGATTTGAGAACCGACATTCTCGTTAGACACAGGCATGCAGTACACAAAAAGATAAGAAGAAAAACAAAAACCGAAATTCTGGAAGACATATTTCAGGAGTTGAAAAAGTGGAGCCAGCCTTTGGCATCCGACATATGCATGGAAAGTGTCCTCGGAGTGATGGCAAAAAGGGCAGTCATCAGATGTCACGAGGTTCAGTCGTTTAAGAAACGCGTTGGAAGGCAAAGAATAGTGTGCAAGCCTCCACTGTATATCACCAGCACGTTTAGACACAGGTAACGTGTACATCGACGACCAGGTAGGAGAGGATGGAGCCCCTGCAGGTAGAAGCTCTTTCCAGTGGGTGGTCAGTGGGCTATTGGGGTTAGCAGAGATGACAACATTAAGACATTGCACATACAAAGTAGGCTTTGCACAGGCTTGTAGAGGCTTTGTGGAAGGAGCACCAGAAAAACAAAAATCAGGGAAGTCAGGGTGCATTGTTTTTGTGTTCTGAACATCATGCAGTAGAGGCCATGATAAATTAAAAGAGATGAACACTTTAACAATTGAACGAAGAAGTTGTCCAATTAGTCGGGCTGAGGTAACGTTGCATACTTCCGAAATCTGGTTGGGGGTCTGCCATCCAGAATAAGTATGATTAACAAAATCCTTGACAAGAAAAAAAACAGATTCGATAAAAGATTGAATTAGGGACCTACTTTGGCAATCATGGCAAAATAGGCTGTTGTAGAAAACGGGTTCACACATTAAATTCCAAAATTTATATGTATCCTTGTTTCGTACTGGGAGGAGGCACTGACCGGCATTCATGAGACTTCGATAAATGGAGGGCAGCAAGGAGATGTCTATTCGCTGCAGATCGAGTAGAAAGAGCTCGGGGCCACACCTGAGCTTACCCGCTTGCTGCAACAAGCAAGAAGCCAGGGGCCGCCAAGACAGGACTTCCTTGTAGAGAAGTTGGCGCAAGGTGGTTAGTCGAAAAGCCAGTATTTTACTGGTAATGTCCACAAGTCCTTGACCTCCTTTATCCAAGGGGACACTTAGAAGATCAGCTCGGAGCCGGTGCATACCGTTCCAGAAAAAATTAACAAGGATACGCTGCAAGTTAATGACTAGCGATTTGGGCGGTTGTAAGACAGTCATCCGATGCCAGAGTTTGGAAGCAGCCAAGTTATTAATTATCAGCACTCGACCTCTATAAGACAGTAGGCTGGACAATCTTTTCCAACAATTAAGAATATGGGAGATGTGATCAACCATCTGATCCCAGTTCTTTAAGGAAAAGGTCTCATTTCCAAGAAACACACCGAGATGTTTAACGCCATCATACCTCCACTGCAAAGCATTAGGCAGGGAAGGTGGGATAAATGACCCAGAAGGACCAAGACACAACGCTTTACTCTTACTCCAATTGACAGTAGCAGAAGATGCCAAATTGAATTCACATAGAGCACTTGTGAGGGTAGCAATGTCAGACTGAGTGTTAACAATCACACACAAATCGTCAGCATACGCAAGCACCTTAACAGGATTAGCAAGAGGTGTCACCAAGAACCCAGAAAGTTTGTGGCGTAAGTGAATCAGCAAGGGTTCAATAGAAAGTGAATACAGGTACCCGGAAAGAGGGCAGCCTTGTCTAATACCTCGCTGAATAGGAAAAGGTGAACATAAACTGTTGTTAATGTTCACCAAACTAAAGTTGTTGTGATACAGCAGCTTGATACAAGAAATAAAGAAGGAACCAAACCCGAACCCCTTCAAAACTTCAAGTAAATACAAATGGTCAACACTATCAAAGGCCTTTTCCTGATCTAAAAAGATCAGCCCGGTGTTAACATTCTGACAATGACAAATCGAAATCAAATCACGAACAGAAAAAATATTATCAAATATCGATCTGCCGGGAATACAATAAGACTGGTCGGGGGATACAACGTACCCAATTAAGGTTTTTATGCGATTAGCGAGTAACTTAGACAGGATTTTGTAATCAGTACAGAGTAGAGAGATCGGGCGCCAGTTCTCAACAAGTTGAAGATCTCCCTTTTTAGGGATTAATGAAATGATGGCACGTCTGCAGCTCAAGGGAAGTTCACCAGTTTGTATACTTTCTATGAAGACAATTAGTAGACATGGTCCCAGCAAATCCCAAAAGGTGCTGTAGAATTCCACTGGCAACCCGTCTAAGCCAGGTGCCCTGCTGGTGGGCAAGGTCTTTAAAACACTAGTGAGTTCGTCCAATGTTATTTCGCCTTCAGCAGTCGAATTCTGTGTCTCAGTAAGTGTAGGCAAGGATGCGGTAAATGAATGTATGTGGTTTGAGAAAGTGTGCTTAGAGGAGTAGAGGTGAGAAAAGAAAGTCTTAATAGTAAGTTTGATGTCACTTGGATCAGTCAAAATCCTTCCGCCAGCAGAACGCAAGGACAATATTTGTTTTTGTTTTTTTGAGGCAGTTTCCAGCTTGAAGAAAAGTCTGCTCGGGTTATTTAGTTGTTGCAAATGAGTCATTCTCATCCGAAGGAGTGCACCCTTTGCACGTTCGGCCAGTAATTCATTTAACAGGGCTTTCTTTTCATACAGCATCTGCTGCTGCCCATTATTATGAGAGGATGACACTTTGTTTTGCAAGTGAAGAATTTGTGTCTTCACCAGATCTATATTTACATCGTGATCCCGAGTACTGTGTCGTGAGAAATTTTGACAAAAAACTCTAATTTGAGCTTTAGCGTTGTCCCACCACTGACGTAAACACGAGAACTCTTTATCCATCGTGATGTAATGTGCCCAAAAGGCCCTAAAGGATGCAACAAAGAATTCGTTTTGAAGAAGTGTTGTGTTGAACTTCCAATAAGGGCTCACCACCTTTATGAGTGGCAACTGAAAATGCATAGTGATGATGTGGTGATCGGAAAACCCAGATGGGAGAATAGAGGTGTTTAAGACGAGGTTGAGGAAATGGACAGAAACGTACAATTTATCAAGTCGAGCTAGCGACACTAAGTTGTTAGAGCAGCGACACCAAGTAAATTGTTGCTGCATCGGATGTTGCAATCTCCAAATGTCTGTCAGCTTGAATCTTGAGATTGAGCGAACGAGAGGTCTTGTACTGGCTGCATGTGGCTCAGCTCCATTCCTATCAAGGGAGGGGTTAAGTGTGCAATTGAAATCTCCTCCAAGACATAGAAAGTGGTCAGGGGGAACACCAGCAAGATACGAGTCAAGACAGTCAAAAAAGGAAGATCTTTCAGCATTTGTACTTGGTGCGTACACATTGATTATTGTGAAAAGCTGCTGACCAACAGAGAAAGTCAGCGAGGCTAAATATCCCTTCACAATTTCTTTAAAGGAAACCGAAGTCAAGGGAAGAGTTTGCCGAAAGAAGATGGCTATCCCAGCAATTGGGCTTGATAGATTGCTAAAGAACCAATGCCCTTTAAGAAACAACTCCCACTCAGCTGAAGAACCTTCAGTAGAATGAGTTTCCTGCAACAACAAGATGTCAACCTTGTTGCACTCGATTAGTTGTTTAACTTGCACTTTACGAAGAGACGTGCGACCACCGTTGATATTAAGGCTGGCAATGCGTAGTTTCATTGTGATGGGGCACCGGCAGGACATCAGCCATTGTCTTTGAGTTCGCTCCGAGCACGACTTAGAAATTTCCTTAACCGGTGACGTTGAGGGTCTGCAACGTTGTACCGATCCGGTCTAGAAATCATTAGTCGAGCCACTTTTTTTTTTTTTTTTTTTTTTTTTTTTTTGTATACAAGATCGAGGCTCGTGAAAGAGCGAACATTAATCACACAGAAAGACAAACCGACACATAAAACATATAACATCGGGAGCGGTAGACAAGATGGGGAGAGAGGGGGAAGGACACAAACACAACATTTGAGAGCAGGGACCGAGAGACATGGAGACATCGAGAGATCTGAGAGAGGGTGAGGGCTTTGGGGGGGGGGGCATGGGAAGGGGGCGGTGGGAGAGGTATAAAACATATGGACACTGCCAGGACTTCCAGGAAAGAAGTTGGAATTTCAAACAAGGTGGATCTGGGGTGAATTAGCGGGGGTAGAAAAGATCAAGGTTTTGGATGGGGGAAGATAAGAGATGGTGGTGAACAGCTGTTTTAAAGACCTGGAGGGAGGAGTGGGATTGAAGGGAGTGAGGGAGTTTGTTCCAGAGGCGGGAGAAAAGAGGAATGAAAGAGTGAAGGTGAGCAGAGAGCCGAGATTTCGGCAGTTTAACCATCAGAGGGTTGCTGGCAGATCTTGTGCGACCTGTAGGAATATTTGGGGGACAGAGCACAGAGAGAGCTGGGGGTGCAAGGCCGGAGAGGAGTCGGTAGAAGACAGAAAGACCACCTACCTGCCTGCGGTGAGTGAGTGAAAGGCCCTCAGAGATAGCTTCATCGCGGGAGATTCCAATAATTCTGAAAGCTTTGGTTTCAACAGCGTGAAGCCGAGCTAGGTGTGAGGCAGGAGCACCGGCCCATAGGGGAGAACAGTATTCCATTGAGCTGCGGATGAAAGCCTTGTATGTGGTGAGGAGCTCAGGTGTGCCGAGGAAGGACTTCGCACGACGGAGGATGCCCAGTCGGCGACTGGCTTTGGAGGCCAGCTTGGAAATGTGGTTTTCCCAAGAAAGATCATGGCAGATAGTGAGACCCAAAATCTTGAGCGACAGAACTTCTTGGAGAGGATTGTTGAGAAAGTAGATGGGAGGGTTGTCCAGTCGATCTTTTCGGAGAGATATAGTAAGAGTGTGAGATTTGTCAGGATTGAAAGACATGTTCCACTTGTTTGACCAGTCTGTGATTTTGTCCAGGTCTTCAGAGAGTGAGGAGGCAGCAGACTGCCGATCTGAGGGAAGAGGAATGGAGCGGCAGAGAGTGGAGTCATCAGCAAAGAGATAGAGAGGATTTTCGAGAGAGTCAGAGAGATCATTGATGAAGACCAGAAAAAGCACGGGGCCCAGAACACTGCCTTGGGGAACTCCAGCCTGAACAGGAAGAGGAGATGAGAGAAACCCATTCAGGGCCACACGTTGACGACGACTAGAGAGGAAGTCCGCCAGCCATGCGTGGAGATTTCCATGGATACCAAAGGAGGAGAGTTTGGTGAGCAGAGCGGGGTGCCAGACCGTGTCGAAGGCACGTGATATGTCGAGGGAGACAGCTCTAATTTCCTGTTTGGCATTGAGGACCTCCATCCATTGTTGAGACAGCAGAAGCAGCATGTCCAGAGTAGAGTGACCTGGTCTGAAACCAAATTGATGATCAGAGATCAAGCCATTGGAGAAGAGGAAAGATTTCATATCCGAAGCAATGATGGATTCCATGACTTTGCTGATAATTGGGAGAAGGCTGATTGGTCTGTAGTTGCTAGGATCTGTTTTTGCACCTTTTTTGTGCAAAGCGGTGATGTTGGCTGATTTCCAAGCAGATGGCAGTTGACCTTGAGCAAAAGAGAGGGTGAAGAGAACAGAGAGAGGGTGAGATAGAGCGGCAGAGCAGGATTTTAGGACCCGTGGGCTGATGCCGTCGGGTCCAGTTGCAGAATCAGAGTCGAGGGTTGACAGAAACTTTTCCACCTTGTCAGGAGGAAAGGACACGGAGTCCAGGAGCAGCAGGGTATGACTGGGTATGGTGGGTACAGAGAGGGATGGGTTTGGGACACAAGATTTAGAGGCAAACACAGAGTTGAGGCATTCAGCTTTTTCACGTGCGGAGTCAGCTGTGTAGCCGTTTGAGGTAAGGGAGGGGATGGAGGGGGAACAAACACCAGAAACGGATTTGACCAGACGCCACCAGGATTTGGAAGAGGGAGACAGATAAGAGAGTTCGGTCTTGAGAACGGAGAGATATTGTTTCCTGGCTCTCCTGAGGGTGGACACACACTTGTTTCGGGCTTTGTGAAAGGAAATGAGATTTCCTTCCGTTGGATTTGCTTTCCAGGAGACGAAGGCAAGTTGTTTCTGGGCAACAGCCTCACCACAAGATTCCGTGTACCATGGACGGGAGGAAGGGTATGACAACTGAAGACGAGATGGGATAAATCTGTGCATGAGAGAGAGCAATTTACTTTGGAAGAATTCCCAGGATGAGTTGATGTCAGAGGTGGTAGAGATGGGAGACCAGTCCAGATGATTGATGGCTGCTTGAAGACCGTGCCAGTTGGCCTGAGTGAAATGCCAGACTCGTCGACGCTGAGCAGGCTCCCTGAGGATGGTCAGAGAGATGTCCACTTTAACAAGGACATGATCAGATGATCCGATCGGAGCAGAAGAAGAGCAGCAGACATTTTCAGGGAAGTTAGTCATAACCAAGTCCAGAAGAGAAGATGTTCCGTTGACTGAGATCCGGGTCGGGAAATTGACAGATTGTGTCAGTCCCAGTGAGTCGCAGAAGTCCTTTGCTGAAGAGCCATGGCTGGTGAGAGAGGTACCCACACCCAGCCAACTGGCATGGTGACAATTGAAATCACCACATGAGGAAGAGAGAGTTGGGATGAGTAGATAGAAGTTGGTCCATATCATCAGACAGCGAGATGTAGATGGAGTCACATCACTGTTTGGTGGACGGTACAACACACATATGAACAAGAGGTGGGAGCGAAGGGGAAGCCGTAGCCAGAGGTATTCCTGGGGGTGAGGTGGAGAGAGTGCAGTGCAGGGCGAGTGAGGAAGAGAGTTTTTGATAAAGATAGCAACCCCGCCTCCAGGACGAGGCTCAGGTCTATCATACCGGAGGAGGGAGTAGCCCGGGAGAGATACTATGAAATCAGAGACATCATAAAGGAGGAAAGTTTCTGTTAAGCAGATCACGTCTGGTTTGACAGAAGCAACCTGTATGGAGAGATCAGTTAAGTTTGAACGAAGGCCCCGGATGTTTGAGGTCCATACCGTTAATGAAGAGGAAGGGGGAGCATCAGATACAGAACAGGGGGGAGGAGGGGTAGGGTAAGATGTGGAAGAGGTGGAAGAGATAGGGAGAGCTGTTGAAGGTGTGTCAGAGATTTCAGAATAGCTCGGAGAAAGGGAAGGATGGGGCGGACAAAAGGTTTGATGGTGATTGGGTGAGCCACAATGAGGTGTTATTTGAGGAGGGGGAAGAGCGAGGCAGAAGGTTGGGGGAGATGGAGATGAGAGTTTGAAGGGGGAAGAAGCGGGGAGGACGCTTTGAGGAGGGGGAGTGAGAGGGGGGAAATTGAGAAGCAATGAGGGTGGGGAGATTTGAAGGGGAGGGGTGAGGGGGGAGTTTGGGAGGGAAGGGACAAGGGGAGGGATTTGAAAGGGATGGGATATGGGGGAGATTTGGAGGGGAGGGGTGAGGCAGGAGTCTAGGAGGGGAGGGGCGAGGGGGCGTCTTGGCGGGGAGGGGTGAGGGGGTAGTTTAGGAGGGAGGGGGCAAGGGGGGAGATTTGAAAGGGATGGGTGATGGGGAAGATTTGGAGGGGAGGGGTGATGGGGAAGATTTGGAGGGGAGGGGTTATGGGGAAGATTTGGAGGGGAGGGGTGAGATTGGATTTTTGAAAGTGTACGATTTATGGGAAACGAACATTTATTGCAAAATGAGTTTCTTGTGACCTTCGAGTTAAAAATACGTTTAAGGACGCTGGATGGAGGATGGAGTGCAGGAGAGTTTAGGGAATGTAGAAAAAAGGCACTATCGGAGATGGATATTTTTTTTGGGATGAATTGATTTGGTGAGCAAGTCGAAAGCAGCCTTTTAAAGAAGAAGAAGAAAAAGGTGTTATAAAATATGACGGAATACATAACTTGAGGGGAAAGTGTAAACATTGAAGGTTAATGAGTGAAAACTATCTGGGGAAATGGGGGAGAAACACGTGGTCGAAGAACGAACGAACGAATAAGAATGAATAAACGAATGAGAACAGAGAAGGAAATGTTTTTTTTTTGTTTTTTGTTTTTTTTTTTGAGTTGAGATTTACACAAGGAAGTAGGCTATGGGTGAAAAGCCTGGGAATACAGAGAACGAAAGTTATTGGATCACAAACGACGGACCGCTGAGAGAAAAACAAAGCCTCAAGGTTGTACAGTGCACACTGTACAAGGCCTCAAGACACGACACGGCAAACAGACGATCAATTTATGAAAGATAAACACCGAGAAACAACCAAAGTTGCACACAATAACTTCACACACCGAAAGATAAATACAGTTTCGACAAAATACAATTGTGAACAGACTTAACTTCGAAAAACGTGGAGACCGTGTGGAGCTTCGAAAATCCCTCCCACCGTCTCCGAGATCTCGCGATCTCCAATGAAATGAAATCTTCTAGGACTTGAATCTTCTAGGTTCACTTGAATGAAATCTTCTAGGACTAGAAAATGATCTTTAATTTTGACCCCCTTTTTGCGAAAACTTTTGTGTAAGAAGGCGTGAACGGCATCGGGAGATACTGAGGAATCAACCTCAAGGTTGTGAGGAGGAACATCGCTGCCTGTGTCGCTTAAGGTCGAAGCAACAGAAGATGTTCCATCAGACTCGTAACCCATGCTGTCAACCACAAGTTCCTGCGGTTCTTCAGGAGCAATTTGTTCAGATGCTGCAGGTACAGCCACCTCCAGATCACAATCAATTTGTACATCCGGTGCATCGATTTTAACTGTGGCATCTGTGCATGGTGGGGGTTGGGAGAGGGTCTCATCGACTCCACGAGGGATCTCCGGTTCATCAAGCACAGTGGGAGTAACAGTTTCATGTGTACTCACAACAGGAGTGCAGGGCTGCTCAGGAGGTGAGTCCATGGGAATGGGTTCAGGTGATTGTTTGGCAGGTGTTCTTACCACTTGCGCATAGGAAGGAGACCTCTTGGGTTTCACTTGATTGTCTAATTTGGTATCAATTGCTCGCTTCTGTGCTTTATTCCGGGTTACAACTGTGAAGCCATCATCTGCATCATTCGTCCCTCCTGGGTGAGCATTTTGCGAAGGAAGTGATTCCTGTCCCTCAGGTGAAGAAGAAGAGTCCCGTCTTTCAGGCGTAGGAAGAAATTCCTGTCCTTCAGGTGGTGTGGTGTTCTGATTGGACGCTGAATTGGCATCAGGGAGATTATTCGGACAATCCCTCCGCAGGTGTCCATGCTGATTACAGGCATAGCACGTTAACACCTCTGTTGTTGCATACATTTGATAATTGTAGTTATCATGTTTCATCGTGAATTTAACGTTAAGGTCACGACGGTTTTCGTTCAAAATCATAAATAATTGACGCCTGAAGGAATAAACGTGTTTGTAACGATCGTCACGGCACCGTAAGGGAACCATTGAAATGCGGGACACGACTGTGCCGAAATTACGAAGAGCAAGCTCGACTTTTTCGTCCTCCAAGAATGGCGGAATGTTGGAAACCAGAACTTTTACTGATGGCGAATCAAACGGTGAAACTGGGATGAAAATATCGGGCTCGACGGATAAACCCGATTCCACAACACTCGCAACCATTGCTTGTTGTAGCACGAAAACAACAACTTTCTTGTTCATTCTCGAAGCTGCAAGAACATTTTCAGCTCCGATAATTTCACCGACGGCGATAATAATCGCCTCGACCACAACATGAGCTGGAGGGACGCATGTGAGGCCATGCTTCCTGCTCAACGATCCGAACGCGGTACTGCGAGAACGGACGCTCGTCATGCCGGCCTGGGCCGTGATAAGGATGGCGACGGCAAAGTGAGAATGTAGTTAATTCAAAAAAACAGTTCTCGTCACTTTACACGAAGCGATAAGAACATGCGGATGCAATGGAAAGCAACAAACTCACTTACCATCACCCACCGCATGCGCTCTGTCTCTCTCTCGTCTCAAGGAAGGGAAGGGAGGGAAAAGGTATTACAGGGGAAAGGTTTGAGCACAGGGGAGGAAACACGAATACGAATGAAGTCATGATATGAGAACACCGGGGGGTCGTGGGGGCGAGGGAAAGGTTGAAATAATAAGGGAAAACAGCCGGAACCCTCGACAGCCAGAGCAACTCACACCTCCCTGAACTGCACAACCGCCATCTTGCCACGCCCAACACACGAACGGCCAGCAGGGGGGGGCGAGAGAGAGAGAGAGAGAGAGAGAGAGAGACAGAGAGACAGACAGACAGACAGACTTTTTTGACTTTTGAAGTCCTTTTATTATCAAAATAATACAAAAAATGTATTTATATCTTTACACCAACCATAAATACATGAAAAAGCAATGAAACGAAAAGGTTACAGAAGTATCACGGCACACAATTTGCCAAAATAAACCATTAACTTTATACAACCTACAAAAATATTACCAGTTGGTTCTCACGAACCTCACACAACCCTTCATGACACCAAATATTGGTGAATTCATCAAGATTGTTTGAATCCTTATAGAAACAAAACTCTAGTTTAAGTCTTGCTGACACAAGGGCATTGAAAAACACCATTACATTGCATTCCCCGGCAGGTTTACCGTTCAATTTCTCCCTTCTTGAGAGATATATTGCCAGCTTGGCTGTTACGACAAGAAACCTCATTAACATATTTTCCTTGCTTGACTTGGCATTAAAGCCGAAAATAAAAGAACGCAACGAGAAAACAACCTTCATTCTGTGTGCCACAAGATTAAACCACCAAAACAAAGGAACCAATCTCACACAATTAATGAAGGCGTGGAACACGTCCTCCGTACATATGCAGAATGGGCAACATGTGGATGTAGGAGAGAAATGGTTGATTAACTTATTGGAGGGGACTATCCAGTGGATCAGTCTCCATTGGAGATCACCAGATCTTTTACTTACGAGCTTGCTATACATGGAGTTCCATACAGGTTCAGGGGGGGGTCCCACAGGCAACAGTCTCTTCCACCGGATTACTCCATTTAGCGGCGTATCCCCCAGCAGTAACTTGACACATGACTTGTATAGCTCTTTACTGCTAGTCTCTTGAAAGGGGCTTATCCCCATGCTAACCGGGGGTACGTCTTCCAACCTGAAGTGCACCAGTAACCCAGGAAAAACCCACTCATCGTGCAATGGTTCGAGCTCGTGGGACCAGCATACTCTCAGCCGTACCCCTATTCGTATCACCTCTCTCAACACTTTTGCAGTCACTCTTTCGGACCGAATTCCTGCTAGCTCGGCTACTTCTCGAGCTGATTTCCACCCGCAACCTGAAACTTGCCGGAGGTGCCATACTTTTGTGATGCCGGCAATTATGAAATGCTGGCAGAGGTCCCTACTTTTGGGTATGTTTGGGAAAAGCCGATTGCAGAACAGAGGCTCTTGTGCAAACATATGGATGTCGTAGTTGTCTTCTTGACGGCACACTGTGAGGTTCTGCCAAGCATTCAACACACTCTGATAAAAAACAGGAAGAGGAGATGTGTCAACTTGTTGAAGCAGGACCAAGAAACATTCGCGGCCATATCCCAGCCCGCCAGCTTGCCGCAAAATGTGGGTGGCCAAAACATGGTTTGGTAATTGCTCTTTCACCAAAAGTTTTTGCACAGAGCATAGCCGAAAGGCCATTATACGGCTCCTGATGTCGACCATACTCTGGCCACCCTCGGCCAATGGACGGCATACAACGTTTGGCCATAACCAGTGATGCCCTCCCCAAAAGAACTCCAACAGTTGCCTTTGCACTTCCTTCACCAAGCCTTCTGGTGGTTGCAGGCAGATGAATCTGTGCCACAAGAAGGAGGCGACGAGGTTCTTGACTACCAAAACGCGGCCCTTATACGAAAGGTGAGGCAGGGCTCTCCTCCATCTACTCAATCTCTTTTTTACGCGTTCAGCAACACCTTCCCAGTTTTTCTGGCCGTACTGTGGGGATCCAAGGAACACTCCAAGATAGCGAACACCTTCATCCACCCACTTTAAACTTGCAGGAAGGTGTATTGGCGGGTCTTGCGCCATTCTAGATGCACTGTCCCTGACAGAGGGAACCCATAGCGCTTTGCTCTTTTCCCAGTTGCACTTCAACGAGGAAGCTAAACCAAACAAATGTAGGCACTTAGCTAGAGCTGCAATGTCGTTCTTGTTTTTAACAATGATTGCAACATCATCAGCATACGCCGATACGACAACTGGAGATGATCAGGAGATATACTCATTCCAGAAACGTTATTCCTTAGTAACACGAGAAGTGATTCCATTACAAGGGTGAACAGTAAGCCGGAGACAGGGCAACCTTGCCTTACCCCCCTTTGAACCTGTATGGGAGAACAAAGCTCATTGTTCACCTTAACTAAACTGAATATATTGTTGTACAATAAAGCAATATAAGTTCTGAAATTATCTCCAAATCCACAGGCTTCAAGCACATGATTCAAAAAGACATGATCGATGCTATCAAAAGCCTTTTCTAAATCAAGAAAAATTATACCAAAGTCATTCTGCACACAGTTGCCATCTATGAGATCTCCAATGAAAAATATGTTATTGTGGCGGACACGAAAGCCCACTGGCGTGGTGACATCATTCCGCGCACCAAGTGGGCGGCGGCCACGCCCGAGGGGTAGGCGTGGCCTGAGGATATACACGGGGCGCGCAGCCCGGAGCGCGCTAGTGTTACAGTGAGCTCCTGAAATAAAGACGCTTATAAGTTACCGCTTGTCCGCTTCCTCCTTGCTCGCAAGCAGCGCGCGTAACGCCGCGCTTTACTGGTGACCCTCGACGTTGGATCTGCCAGAGCGATCCTTCCACACACGACGCCATTGCCATGGCCAACTTCATCAAACTTCCCGAATTTTGGGAGGCCCAGGCCGAAGTCTGGTTCGTCCAAGCCGAAGCCCAATTTCAGCTTCGGCGCCTCACCGGCGACGACACGCGCTACTGCCACGTCGTCGCCTCCCTCGGGCCCGGCACGGCCGCTCAAGTTGTGTCCGTCCTTCGCCACCCACCGGACAGCCACAAGTACGAGGCACGCAAGCGGCTACTCCTAGCCACGTTCGGCCTCACGGACGACGCACGGGCCGACCGCCTCCTGGATCTCCCCGAGCTCGGCGACACGTGCCCGTCGGTCCGAATGGACCATATGCTGTCACTGTTGGGCGACGAAGCCCCCGGTTCTCCATTCCGGGCGCTTTTCCGTCGCCAACTTCCAGCGCAGGTTCGCCTCGCGTTGGCCGGGACCGTGCTAACGGAACCCCGAGCATTGGCAGCCGAGGCGGACAGGTACTTTGCGGGCGTCACGGACCTCGAGGCTGATGCTGCTGATGATGCTGATCCACAGCATCAGCTTACACAGCATACGCAGCATGCTGATACGCACCTCGTGACCGCCGCCATGCCCCGCCCACCGCCGCGGCGAAAACCGCCACCGCGGGGAAACCCGCCAACTCCACCGGCCTGGCGGAGCCAGCCGCGCTCCTCCAGCTCCACCACCTGGTGCTGGTTCCACGCCAAGTTCGGCCACGAGGCTCGGCAGTGTCATCCGCCATGCTCCTTCAACAGGTCGGGAAACGCCCGGGCCGGCGCTCAATAGTGGCGATGAGCGCCGGCCGTTCGAGCAGCCTGCTGTTCATAACGGACACCTTATCCGGGCGCCGTTACCTGTGCGACACGGGAGCGCAGGTGAGTGTCGTTCCCGCCGGTACGTCAGACAAGCACGCCGCGGGCGGGGGCCCCGCGCTGCTTGCCGCGAACGGGACGCCCATCCGTACGTACGGAAAACGCTGCCTCTCTCTGCGGTTCGGAGGGCAGGTTTTCCGATGGACGTTCGTCACCGCCAACGTGCCCATGGCACTGCTTGGCGCGGACTTCCTGTGCGCTAATGGGCTCCTGGTCGACGTAAAGCGCAGACGTCTTGTCCAGGCCGAGACGTTCAGCTCGCTCGCTTGTGCGCTGCCCAGCTCGTCGAGCAGCTCAACGAGCAGCTCAACGAGCGGCTTGCCAAGCGGCTTGCCGAACGGTTCGGTTCCGGCCACGTTGATCTGTATGCTTCCGGCAGCGGACGCATTCACCCGCCTCCTCGCCGGCTTCCCGGCCCTCACGCGGCCCACCTTCTCGACGGGGGCCGTCAAGCACGGGGTGGCCCATCACATCCCCACCGTCGGGCCACCGGTCTACGCTGCCTCTCTCTGCGGTTCGGAGGGCAGGTTTTCCGATGGACGTTCGTCACCGCCGACGTGCCCATGGCACTGCTTGGCGCGGACTTCCTGTGCGCTAATGGGCTCCTGGTCGACGTAAAGCGCAGACGTCTTGTCCAGGCCGAGACGTTCAGCTCGCTCGCTTGTGCGCTGCCCAGCTCGTCGAGCAGCTCAACGAGCAGCTCAACGAGCGGCTTGCCAAGCGGCTTGCCGAACGGTTCGGTTCCGGCCACGTTGATCTGTATGCTTCCGGCAGCGGACGCATTCACCCGCCTCCTCGCCGGCTTCCCGGCCCTCACGCGGCCCACCTTCTCGACGGGGGCCGTCAAGCACGGGGTGGCCCATCACATCCCCACCGTCGGGCCACCGGTCTACGCTGCCTCTCTCTGCGGTTCGGAGGGCAGGTTTTCCGATGGACGTTCGTCACCGCCGACGTGCCCATGGCACTGCTTGGCGCGGACTTCCTGTGCGCTAATGGGCTCCTGGTCGACGTAAAGCGCAGACGTCTTGTCCAGGCCGAGACGTTGGCACGCCGGCACGCCGCCTCGAGCCGACGAAGCTGGCGGTGGCAAAAGCGGCGTTCGCTTCCCTGGAGCGACTCGGCATTGTTCGGCGCTCGGAGAGTACTTGGGCGTCGCCACTGCACATCGTGCCGAAGCCCGGCGGAGGATGGCGACCGTGCGGGGACTATCGCCGTCTCAATGACGCCACCACTCCCGACCGCTACCCCGTCCCCCACATTCAGGACTTTTCCGCCCGTTTGGCGGGCATGTCCTTCTTCTCAAAGGTGGACCTCATACGGGGCTACCATCAGGTCCCCGTCAGGCCGGAGGACGTCCCAAAGACAGCGGTCATCACGCCATTCGGACTCTTCGAGTTCCTGCGGATGCCCTTCGGTCTGAAGAATGCGGCTCAGGCGTTCCAGCGACTGATGGACAGCGTCCTGCGCGACTTGGATTTTGTCTACGTCTACCTGGACGATATCCTCGTCGCCAGCGCGTCCCGCGAAGAGCACGTACGCCACCTCCGCACGCTCTTCGAACGCCTGGGCCAGCATGGCCTGATTGTGAACCCCGCAAAGTGCCGGTTCGGCGTCGCCGTAATCGATTTTCTGGGGCACCGTGTCACCAGGCACGGAGCCGTCCCCCTGCCGGCCAAGGTGGAGGCGGTGAAGGGGTTTCCGCGCCCCCGCACGATCAGAGGGCTGCAGGAGTTCCTGGGCATGGTGAACTTATACCATCGGTTCCTGCCCCGTATCGCCCAGCTCCTGCGCCCCCTGCACGAAGCTCTCCGAGGTAAGCCGGGCAAAGGCGACGTTACCTGGACCGAGCAGATGGACACGGCGTTCATGGGCGCGAAGCTCGCCTTGGCTAACGCCACCATGCTCGCGCACCCGGCGCCCGATGCACCGATCGCCCTCACCAACCGACGCCTCGGACTACGCGGTGGGCGCGGTGCACGAGCAATGGGTGCGTGGAGCTTGGCAACCGCTGGCGTTCTTTAGCCGGCAGCTTCGCCCGCCCGAACGCCGTTACAGTACCTTCGACCGCGAGTTGCTCGGGCTTCACTTGGCGGTCAGGCACTTCCGCCATCTCCTCGAGGGCCGTGCGTTCACGGCCTTCGTCGACCACAAGCCGCTGATCTTCGCGATGGGCAAGGTCACCGAGCCGTGGTCGGCCCGGCAGCAGCGTCACCTCTCGGCCGTGTCCGAGTACACGACGGACATCCGGCACGTCGCGGGGAAGGACAACCCGGTGGCGGATTGCCTTTCCCGGGCCGTCGCCCACGCAGTCCACCTCGGCATCGACTATGCCCGGATGGCAGCGGACCAGGCCGCTGACCCCGACGTCCAGGCCTTGCGGACCGCTGTCACGGGCCTCCGCGTCACCGAGGTGCCGTTCGACGGCGCGGGCGCAGCCCTCTTGTGCGACATCTCCCTCGGGCGGCCTCGCCCCATCGTGCCTGCGGGCTGGCAGCGCCAGGTGTTTGACGCCATCCACGGCCTGTCCCACCCGGGCGCGAGGGCCTCCCAAAGGTTGATCGCCGACAAGTTCGTCTGGCATGGCCTCCGGAAGGCCGTCCGCGGCTGGGCCAGGACGAGCCTCGCGTGCCAGCACGCCAAGGTGCACCGGCACACCCAGACCCCGTTGGCCCCGTGCACGGTGCCGGAACGCCGGTTTGACCACGTCCACGTGGACCTGGTGGGACCTCTGCCCCCCTCGCGGGGTTTCACCCACGTCCTCACCATGGTGGACCACACCACCGGTGGCCGGAGGCCGTGCCCTTGGCGTCGACGACGGCGGCGGACGTCGCGCAGGCTTTCATCGCCACCTGGGTCGCCCGGTTCGGCGCCCCCTCAGACATCTCGTCCGACCGCGGCCCCCAGTTCACCTCGGAGCTCTGGGGGGCGGTCGCGCAGGGGCTCGGGGTCCGGCTGCACCGAACCACGGCCTACCACCCCCAGGCTAACGGCCTGTGTGAGCGATTTCACCGCTCATTGAAGGCCGCGCTCCGGGCCACCCTCCGCGGCGGCGGCTGGGTCGACAGGCTCCCCTGGGTCCTGCTAGGCCTCCGGACGGCGCCCAAGGAGGACCTGCGCGCATCCGCGGCGGAGTTGGTCTTCGGGCAACCGCTGCGGGTGCCGGGCGAGTTCCTCCCCGACTCCACGGCACCATGGTCCGCGGCACAGCAGCCCTCCGCTCTGCAAGAGACCGCCCAGAGGTTCGCCCCGGTGCCAACGGCATGCCACGGGCACCCACTGACGCACGTCGCCCCGGAGCTTCGCACGGCGGAGTACGTCTTCGTCCGCCACGATGCCCACCGGACACCACTGCGGCCCCCGTACGACGGGCCTTTCCGCGTGCTGGAGACCGGGGCGACGCACTTCACCCTGGACATCAGCGGTACTCCTGACCGCGTTTCTGTAGACCGCCTCAAGCCGGCCCACCTCGACGTGGACCATCCACCGCCAGTGGCCCGACCCCCGCGTCGGGGCCGCCCCCCTGCGGGCGGTCCCCCAGCACCGCCCAGCCCCGCCGCCCCCCGGTCCTGCACCCATCCCAGGGGCAGCCAGGGGCATCCCACCTGGCATCCCTGCACCCCGGACGCCGCCGATCGCCAGGGGGCGCTTCGGCCGGGTCATCCGTCTGCCCCGCAAACTGGCCCTCCAGGTGCGCGGGAATTCTGGGGGGGCGCGTGTGGCGGACACGAAAGCCCACTGGCGTGGTGACATCATTCCGCGCACCAAGTGGGCGGCGGCCATGCCCGAGGGGTAGGCGTGGCCTGAGGATATACACGGGGCGCGCAGCCCGGAGCGCGCTAGTGTTACAGTGAGCTCCTGAAATAAAGACGCTTATAAGTTACCGCTTGTCCGCTTCCTCCTTGCTCGCAAGCAGCGCGCGTAACGCCGCGCTTTATTATCATACATAGATCTACCTGGAATACAATAACTCTGATCAGGGTGAACCAAATCACAAATTACCCTTTTAGCTCGATTCGCCAAAACTTTTGAAAGGATTTTATAATCAGTGCATAGTAGAGAAACAGGTCTCCAATTCTTCATGTGTCGCAAATCACCAGCCTTTGGAAGAAGGGACATCACCGCTCTTCTCAAACTTAAAGGCAATTCTCCATGAGTCAGTGATGATTCAAGAACATGCATCAGTTCTGAACCTAATAGTTCCCAAAATTCCACATAAAATTCAGCCGGCAGACCATCGATTCCAGGGGCTCTTCCCGAGTCCATTCCGGCCAGGGCTTGCGTTAACTCCTCGAGCGTAATTGGTGAGTCCATATCCAGCCGCTGGGACTCAGTTAACGAGGATAGGTGAGAGGTTAAAAGTCTCATTGTTTCATCACAAACAACCTGTTTTGAAAACAGTTTGGAAAATAAGTCTTGAACACATAACCGTCTGTCTCTGGGATTTACAACGACAGCTCCGCCAGGATTAATTACAGAAAAAATGTTCTTGGGTGCTTTACTGACAGAGTCCAGACGAAAAAAAGCTTTACTAGGGGTATCTAAAACCTTTAAGTTCTTAACCCTTAGTCTGAGCAACAACCCTGCTGCTTTCTCCTGGATTAACTCTCTCAGCTGAGTCTTCTTTTCTAGTAATAACTGGAAGTTTCTTGCATTATTCTTTTTAGCAAGTTTACCTTCGAGCTGTACAATGTCAGCTTCCAAACAAGTCATTGTTATATTCTTAACATTTGTAATGTTTGCTCTAAACTGTTGACAAAACACCCGAATCTGGGCTTTCGTATTGTCCCACCAAAGATTAACTGAAGAAAAAGAGGGCTTTCTTTGGATTTGATTAGCCCAGAAAACTTGGAAGGCTTCTTTAAATAGACCATCTTCTAGAAGACTGGTATTAAATTTCCAGTATGCACTTTTATTTATTGACTGAGGAAAAAGAAACCCCATGGTTACTAAATGATGGTCTGAGAATATTGACGGAAAATAATCTGGAGAGACTATAGCGTTTCTAAAGGGTGAGTTTATATACCATCGGTCGAGTCTCGCAAGGGACACTCTTCCTCTGGTGATACGGCTCCAGGTAAACTGAGGTTCATTGGGGAAAAGTACCCTCCATACATCTAGCAAACCAACCCGAGAAAGGAAAAGGGATAAATCAATACATGATTCGGGATGAGGTTCTGCCGAGTTCCTGTCCATTACAGGTTCAAAGGTACAGTTGAAATCACCCCCGATACACACACATTGGTTTAGATCAACTGTCTGCAGGTGATTAATCACAGACGCAAAGAAAGCTTTCCGTTCTGTGCTCTCACTTGGTGCGTACACATTGAATAATGTGAAATGGAAATTATTAACCTCCAGTTCAAGAGAGCTGAATCGGCCTTTAATGATCTCCTGGAAGAGGATTGACTCAGGTATTAGCCCTGGTCAAAGTACGAAAGCAACACCTGCCGAAAAGGAAGACAGGTTGCTAAAAAAGCACTGTCCCCCAAAAACGCGACACCAATCATATTCTACGTTTTGGGTGATGTGCGGTTCCTGCAATAAAAGTACATCGACATTTTTGCGCCGAAACAAACTTTGCACTTGAGTTTGGCGGTTTGGGTTTGCACCTCCACCGTTAATGTTCAAGGTGCCAAAGGTAATTTGCTTCATTCTTTATCAAAAGGTTTGATTGGGTGTTGCGAAATCTCAAGACTGGCTTTTGTAATAAATTTCCTGAGTCGGTGAAATTGTGACCTTGTTAGTGGAAATTCTTTGCCCTTTCTTGTTATTTCCTTTGCTGATTGAATAAATGGACCTAAATCAGGAAATGTATCCCTGATAACTACATTTCGCTGTCTGTAGGTTTCATTCAGAAAGGAGAGTACGAGTTGAGGAGATATCATTGGCTGACTCAACTGAGACTGAGACAACTCGGGCACCTCGTCATTCTCATCAGATTCCGACAAGTCTGACAAGGTCCCTCCAGGATCGAGGATGTCGGCCTCCGTGGTCACTATGGGAATTGTCAGTATCTCTGGGGATTCGCTGGAGAGCTCCACTGTGCAATCCACGATGCCATGGTGATATTTGTGCTCGTCAGAAGTTGAAGCCTCGGTTTCATCCTCTTGTGGAGCACAATCTACCGAATCGATGAGCGACTCGGTAACACAGTTTTGAATCTGCCTCGGTAGAGCAGCACTGTAGAGGGATGAGTCAGTCACTGTCTGCTCGTTCACAGTGACTGATGTCAATGATCGTAATGGTTCGTTCGAGGGTTTATCAACGTATTCAGCGTTGCAACTTATTTCACCCATATAGCAATTTGCGTCCACAGAGTTTGTACACAAACTTTCAGACATATTATCCTCAATTGCAGCACCCGATTCACCATCCTTTTTTTCAAACCAGATGGAAGCATGAGGAACACATTGAGGTGTGTGTTCAGCTACACTGGCCTTCTCCAATACCACCTTTTTTGGATTACTGGTAGAAAAATTATCAACCGACGCCCTTCGTTTTTTAGAACCAATAATAGGGTCCTCCTCCAATCTCCATTCCTTCACTGCATGAGGGAATCGCAGCAAAGGTTGTGCGAGTTGGAGTCACTTCGGTTTCTGTGACAGGAAGTGAAGTGCGATCGTTTTCTTGACTCGGGATATGCCTAGAGTCCCTGTATATAGAGAGTTGTGTCAACTCAAATTTGGACGCCATTTTGTGTCTAAGTGTGTCAGATTAGATATACATGTACATTCGCGATATGGGGTGATATATTCTAAACCTGCTAAAAAAAAATTTACTACACATATTTAGTCTTATTATTACATACAGGTGATATTTGTTTTGTCAAAAACTCAGCTATTGCCGTGAAAAAGAGCTGTGTGGTGATATTAAAAGTGGTATGGCAATGCATATTACAAACCAACACTGCATATAAGAGCTAACATTATAAGTAAGACAAACCAATGCTGTCGTTCTCTGAATTTTAATAACTTTTAGAAAGGAGTGTGGGCATATCCAATATTTTTTAAAGGGTGCCGAGAGCAATTCCGGTGTAGGACTTCCAGCCGACATATAGTCTAATAAAGCGCGGCGTTACGCGCGCTGCTTGTGAGCAAGGAGGAAGCGGACAAGCGGTAACATATAAACGTCTTTATTGTAAGACTACACTGTAACACTGAACTCCTCCGGGCTGGTCGCCCGGTGTATATCATGAGGCCACGCCTACCCCTCGGGCGTGGCCACCGCCCACTTGGTGCGTGGAATGATGTCACCACGCCAGTGGGCTTTTGTGTCCGCCACACGCGCCCCCCCAGAATTCCCGCGCACCTGGAGGGCCAGTTTGCGGGGCAGACGAATGACCCGGCCGAAGCGCCCCCTGGCGATCGGCGGCGTCCGGGGTGCAGGGATACCAGGTGGGATGCCCCTGGCTGCCCCTGGGATGGGTGCAGGACCGGGGGGCGCCGTGGCGGCGGGGCTGGGCGGTGCCGGGGGTCCGCCCGCAGGAGGGCGGCCCCGACGTGGGGGTCGGGCCACTGGCAGTGGATGGTCCACATCGAGGTGGGCCGGCTTGAGGCGGTCTACCGAAACGCGGTCAGGAGTACCGCCGATGTCCAGGGTGAAGTGCTTCGCCCCGGTCTCCAGCACGCGGAAAGGCCCGTCGTACGGGGGCCGCAGTGGTGTCCGATGGGCATCGTGGCGGACGAAGACGTACTCCGCCGTGCGAAGCTCCGGGGCGACGTGCGTCGGTGGGTGCCCGTGGCATGCCGTTGGCACCGGGGCGAACCTCTGGGCGGTCTCTTGCAGAGCGGAGCGCTGCTGTGCCGCGGACCATGGTGCCGTGGAGTCGGGGAGGAACTCGCCCGGCACCCGCAGCGGTTGCCCGAAGACCAATTCCGCCGCGGATGCGCGCAGGTCCTCCTTGGGCGCCGTCCGGAGGCCCAGCAGGACCCAGGGGAGCCTGTCGACCCAGCCGCCGTCGCGGAGGGTGGCCCGGAGCGCGGCCTTCAATGAGCGGTGAAATCGCTCACACAGGCCGTTAGCCTGGGGGTGGTAGGCCGTGGTTCGGTGCAGCCGGACCCCGAGCCCCTGCGCAACCGCCCCCCAGAGCTCCGAGGTGAACTGGGGGCCGCGGTCGGATGAGATGTCTGAGGGGGCGCCGAACTGGGCGACCCAGGTGGCGATGAAAGCCTGCGCGACATCGGCCGCCATTGTCGACGCCAAGGGCACGGCCTCCGGCCACCGGGTGGTGCGGTCCACCATGGTGAGGACGTAGGTGAAACCCCGCGAGGGGGGCAGAGGTCCCACCAGGTCCACGTGGACGTGGTCAAACCGGCGTTCCGGCACCGTGAACGGGGCCAACGGGGCCTGGGTGTGCCGGTGCACCTTGGCGCGCTGGCACGCGAGGCACGTCCTGGCCCAGCCGCGGACGGCCTTCCGGAGGCCATGCCAGACGAACTTGTCGGCGATCAGCCTTTGGGAGGCCCTCGCGCCCGGGTGGGACAGGCCATGGATGGCGTCAAACACCTGGCGCTGCCAGCCCGCGGGCACAATGGGGCGAGGACGCCCGAGGGAGACGTCGCACAAGAGGGCCGCGCCCGCGCCGTCGAACGGCACCTCGGTGACGCGGAGGCCCGTGACGGCGGTCCGCAAGGCCTGGACGTCGGGGTCAGCGGCCTGGTCCGCTGCCATCCGGGCATAGTCGATGCCGAGGTGGACTGCGTGGGCGACGGCCCGGGAAAGGCAATCCGCCACCGGGTTGTCCTTCCCCGCGACGTGCTGGATGTCCGTCGTGTACTCGGACACGGCCGAGAGGTGACGCTGCTGCCGGGCCGACCACGGCTCGGTGACCTTGCCCATCGCGAAGATCAGCGGCTTGTGGTCGACGAAGGCAGTGAACGCCCGGCCCTCGAGCAGATGGCGGAAGTGCCTGACCGCCAAGTGAAGTCCGAGCAACTCGCGGTCGAAGGTACTGTAACGGCGTTCGGGCGGGCGAAGCTGCCGGCTAAAGAACGCCAGCGGTTGCCAAGCTCCACGCACCCATTGCTCGTGCACCGCGCCCACCGCGTAGTCCGAGGCATCGGTGGTGAGGGCGATCGGTGCATCGGGCGCCGGGTGCGCGAGCATGGTGGCGTTAGCCAAGGCGAGCTTCGCGCCCGTGAACGCCGTGTCCATCTGCTCGGTCCAGGTAACGTCGCCTTTGCCCGGCTTACCTCGGAGAGCTTCGTGCAGGGGGCGCAGGAGCTGGGCGATACGGGGCAGGAACCGATGGTAAAAGTTCACCATGCCCAGGAACTCCTGCAGCCCTCTGATCGTGCGGGGGCGCGGAAACCCCTTCACCACCTCCACCTTGGCCGGCAGGGGGACGGCTCCGTGCCTGGTGACACGGTGCCCCAGAAAATCGATTGTGGCGGCGCCGAACCGGCACTTTGCGGGGTTCACAATCAGGCCATGCTGGCCCAGGCGTTCGAAGAGCGTGCGGAGGTGGCGTAGGTGCTCTTCGCGGGACGCGCTGGCGACGAGGATATCGTCCAGGTAGACGTAGACAAAATCCAAGTCGCGCAGGACGCTGTCCATCAGTCGCTGGAACGCCTGAGCCGCATTCTTCAGACCGAAGGGCATGCGCAGGAACTCGAAGAGTCCGAATGGCGTGATGACCGCCGTCTTCGGGACGTCCTCCGGCCTGACAGGGACCTGATGGTAGCCGCGTATGAGGTCCACCTTCGAGAAGAAGGACCTGCCCGCCAAACGGGCGGAAAAGTCCTGAATGTGGGGGACGGGGTAGCGGTCGGGAGTCGTGGCGTCATTGAGACGGCGATAGTCCCCGCACGGTCGCCATCCCCCGCCGGGCTTCGGCACGATGTGCAGCGGCGACGCCCAAGCGCTCTCTGAGCGCCGAACGATGCCGAGTCGCTCCAGGGTAGCGAACTCCGCTTTTGCCACCGCCAGCTTCGTCGGCTCGAGGCGGCGTGCCCGGGCGTAGACCGGTGGCCCGACGGTGGGGATGTGATGGGCCACCCCGTGCTTGACGGCCCCCTCCGAGCAGGTGGGCCGCGTGAGGGCCGGGAAGCCGGCGAGGAGGCGGGTGAATGCGTCCGCTGCCGGAAGCGTACAGACCAACGTGGCCGGAACCGAATCGTTCGGCAAGCCGCTTGGCAAGCCGCTCGTTGAGCTGGGCAACGCACATCCGAGCGAGCTGAACGTCTCGGCCTGGACAAGCCGTCTGCGCTTGACGTCGACCAGGAGCCCATTAGCGCACAGGAAGTCCGCGCCAAGCAGTGCCATGGGCACGTCGGCGGTGACGAACGTCCATCGGAAAACCTGCCCTCCAAACCGCAGAGAGAGGCAGCGTTTTCCGTACGTACGGATGGGCGTCCCGTTCGCGGCAAGCAGCGCGGGGCCCCCACCCGCGGCGTGCTTGTCTGACGTGCCGGCGGGAATGACACTCACCTGTGCTCCCGTGTCGCACAGTTAACGGCGCCCGGAGAAGGTGTCCGTTATGAACAGCAGGCTGCTCGAACGGCCGGCGCTCATCGCCACAATTGAGCGCCGGCCCGGGCGTTTCCCGACCCGTTGAAGGAGCACGGCGGATGACACCGCCGAGCTTCGTGGCCGAACTTGGCGTGGAACCAGCACCAGGTGGTGGAGCTGGAGGAGCGCGGCTGGCTCCGCCAGGCCGGTGGAGTCGACGGGTTTCCCCGCGGTGGCGGTTTTCGCCGCGGCGGTGGGCGGGGCGTGGCGGCGTTCACGAGGTGCGTATCAGCATGCTGCTGAAACTCAGCGTGCTGTAGAAGATGATGCTGTGGAACAGCAGCGTCGAAGGCCGTGACGGCCACGCCAACGCTCGCCCGCGTGTCCGAAGCGGCGAAGTACTTGTCCGCCTCGGCCGCCAATGCTCGGGGTTCCGTTAGCCCGGTCCCGGCCAATGCGAGGCGAACCTGCGCTGGAAGTTGGCGACGGAAAAGCGCCCGGAATAGCGAACCGGGGGCTTCGTCGCCCAACAGTGACAGCATATGGTCCATTCGGACCGACGGGCACGTCTCACCGAGCTCGGGGAGATCCAGGAGGCGGTCGGCCCGTGCGTCGTCCGTGAGGCTGAACGTGGCTAGGAGTAGCCGCTTGAGTGCCTCGTACTTGTGGCCTTTCGGTGGGTGGCGAAGGATGGACACAACTCGAGCGGCCGTGCCGGGCCCGAGGGAGGCGACGACATGGCAGTAGCGCAGGTCGTCGTTGGTGAGGCGCCGAAGCTGAAATTGGGCTTCGGCTTGAACGAACCAGACCTCGGCCTGGGCCTCCCAAAATTCGGGAAGTTTAATCGCCATTGACTTGTCGTTGGCCATTGCAATGGCGTCGCGTGTGGAAGGATCGCTACGGCAGATCCAACGTCGAGGGTCACCAGTAAAGCGCGGCGTTACGCGCGCTGCTTGTGAGCAAGGAGGAAGCGGACAAGCGGTAACATATAAACGTCTTTATTGTAAGACTACACTGTAACACTGAACTCCTCCGGGCTGGTCGCCCGGTGTATATCATGAGGCCACGCCTACCCCTCGGGCGTGGCCACCGCCCACTTGGTGCGTGGAATGATGTCACCACGCCAGTGGGCTTTTGTGTCCGCCACACTAACACACTTAAAACAAATTCTGTACGTGGTATTGCCATATTTCTATAGTGTACAACTTTAGTTTTATCGACATTTATATTCAATTTCCATTGTAATGATTTAACAAGCTGCAAGTCAGCTTCTATCTCTGACATAAGGAAAACGTCATCGGCATCTAGTAAGATTGAAACGTTCATTTATTACTACACCCTTGCCCAGAACTCTGATGGATATTGCCTGATCGATTAATATGTTTCATAGCTGGCGACTTAATTAACACTTAATTTTCGACTGCGCCAAGCCGTAATTAAACAGAGAAAAAACTTTTAAAAATACCTGCAGTGTGCACGGTTCGTCTAGTCGAACAGATATGGAAAAGCACAGATAAGACGTCGTATTCACCATAACTTGTTTAATTTCACCAGGAACACGATGAGGCCAACACAGTAAACATTCAGTACAAAACTTGGTTCATACATTCAGTACAGAACATGATTCATACATTCAGACCGTAAGAAAACTCTGCCCGTAATACAACACTCTGACCAGACCAACACTTCATCCCACTACGTTCACTCCTCACAAGTGAAACTCATCACTACTCCGTTCACTCCTCACAAGTGAGACTCATCACTACTCCGTTCACTCCTCACAAGTGAGACTCATCACTACTCTGTTCACTACTCTCATATTGTATGTTTTGGGAACGATAGCTGTCACCAGGTTAAATATATAGGGATTGTCCAATGTGCAAAATCTTCCATCACTACAATTTGGCCATAAATCCCGGGGTGGGAAATATTTGAGCAAATATGCCACAAGACGCATGAGCACTGTACAAAGCAAACAATAACTCGTCAAATTTTGGACGTATGGATGGCTGCACAACCCGCAAAAAAATTGAGCAGGTCCCCCCCTAAAATTGCTTTTATGATTGCCGATTAGACTAAAGATTTTAAACCAAAAAAATAACTTGCCTCGGAATAAGTTTTGAATGGACGGACAGACAACTGAAAACAAAACGGACCATGGGTTTCCCACCCCTATAAAATCAAAATTAATTCCCTCTGAAAAAGTGCAGTGACATTGCCCGCAGACTACCCAACCGCAGACTACCCAACCGCAGACCAGGCAATGTCACTGTACCGGGACATTTCATCAATCAATGACAATATGCGGGCCGCTAGGACTACCCGAAAAAAATTGAGCAGGGTTCTTCCCACGGAAATGCATTTTTGGTCAGCTCCTTGAAGATTATAAACAAACACAAATCACTTCCCTTTAAAAGGGTTTTCAACGAACAGACAACCAAAAAAAAACCGAGCAGATAGAATTGCTTTTGAACATCGATCATCAAGCGGCGTGGGCCTACCTGGCAGAGTCTCGAGGAGTCGATCGCTTTCCAGCTCTTTCGTCTGACTTTCGCTTCCCAAATTTGTCTTCTGACTTTATCACTTGGAAATCTATACATCTTATATTTCCCAGATTGGTTTGAACAACCAAAAGCAGAACAACCAGTCATTTTGTTTGGCAATAAACAACATTCCCGTACCAAGCTGACGTTCACGCACGGTGAAGTTAGACACAAAATGGCGCCACGAAATCACGTGACCAGAAATCTTGGGTCAGCGCATGGCGCAACTCTCTTTATACAGGGACTCTAGATATGCCCATCGATGCTGCTATTGTTCGTCTCACTGCAGGAGGGAACAGCAGGAACCGGTAAACTCACAGGATTAACTCCAGTCGGTTGAATAGGAACATGAGTATTATCATTTTTACAATCGGTGTATGCGTGGCCATTTTCCCCACACTTTGAACACGAAACCTTGGGACAAAAACGTTTAACGTGACCAAAGGCTCCACAGTGAAAGCACGTTAGTGAGGCTGACGAGGCGTACATTTGATACTCCCGATCGTCGGATTTTACTTTAAATGAAATATTTAACCCTGTATCATCACCACGATCGGGAAGTACCATGTAAACTTGGCGACGGAAACTCATAACGTGTTTTATCCTCTCGTCTCGGCTCTTCAGAGGGATCATGGACATTCTCGACACAGCTGTTCCATAACGAGAAAGGACTGACATTAGTTTGTCGTTTGATATCAATGGTGGTACGTTTGATACAACGATTTTCATCGCTCGAGTATCCATGGGGGACGCTAACATAAAAACACCACCTTCTGTGGTTAAACCTGCACTCACGACGTCGTGAACAAAGTTTTCTTCGGACAGGAAAATAACAACTTTTTGATTCATTCGTGAGGCAGCTCGGACATGCTCGCACCCGATTATTTTCCCCAATGCGAGTACCACATCCTCAGTGAGGACTCCTTCTGGTGGAACACACACAAATGCATGCTTCCTCGTTAGGCTATCGAACGCCTCTAACCGAGAGCGTGCATTCGCCATACCAGCGAATTTAACACCCCCCACTTGTCCGAACCGGACAAGAAGGTATCAAACCTAAATAATCGAACTAAAGTAAGTAATAAACGTGCATTATAAGCACAAAAATGGCTTACAAAACGCCGTCAAAGCCAGTAGGCCGCACCCAAAATGGGCCCGCTCTCAATCCTCTCTCGAAGACAAAGGTGTAGAACGGATGAAAACAAAATGCCAAAGTACACAGGATGGGAAGGAGAGGGAGGGGGGGGGGCAGGGGAGGGCAGGAGAGGGCAGGAGAGGAGGAAAACTCACAAAGAACTCACTACAACACAGAGCAGTTGCTCACAGCCGCCATGACGCCACACCCACCACAAACGGCCTGCAGGGGGCGACAGAGAGAGAGAGAATGAATGAATGAATGAATAGTAACATGCAAATAAGAGGGTAGGATTATTGGGAGTAGAAAGGAAGAGTGGGATTGAACATCTGATAGTGAAGGAGATTACACAAATGGGAGCAAAGAGGAACAAAAGAATGGAGGTGTGCTAGTTTATCTGGGGGATTGTACGACCGATGCAGCAGGGCAGGTAAGACCAGAGAACAGAAGGTAAAAAAACCCGAGAGAGCACCAACCTGCCTGCGATGTGAGCAGCAGGCATTGTGCTTTGCCCTCATCACATGGGAGATTTCAATAATTTTGACGGATGTACCACTGAGCTATGGACAGAGACCTTGCAAGCTGACAGTAATTCTGATTATACAAGGAATGCCTTGGAACACGCTCAGAGGTGTGCATGCTATCGCCGTCAGCAGCCTTCAGAGGTAACGTGCACATCTGTAATTCGTCCATAACTTGTGCAAGGCCATTTTGAGATTGCTAGGAAACAAAAGCACGAGGCTTTTAGGAGTTGATGGTCGTCTTGGTAATCGTGGTCATAAAGTGCTCTGACTCCAGGCTCTGCGTTTACAGTCTAATTTCTGAGGAAAGGAGTCGAGGTGTATCCACCTGCAAATGTTGGCAATAAATAAACTGGAACGGCACTCAGTAGAGAGCATACTTCCGCCAAGTGAACAGTTTTTGTTTTGTATCCCACTGATAGATCGTATCTGGATCCAGACCTGAAACAAAATCTCATCAGCTTGTTCTTGTTACCGAAGGGGGCCTTTACACAGGATGGCGACCTTTGTGCCTTCCTTGTGCGACCATAAAATTTGCCAGGTCGCCGTTGGAGGCTCAAAGGAGGCAGAATGGTTGCCTAGGTCGTTCAAAGGTGGTACACAGGAGGGTCAGACATCGCCCTGGACGCCATGGTCGCCGTAAATTTTTGAACATGTTCAAAACAGTCGCACAAAGGTCGCCGAGGAGGTTGGTTGCTCAAAGGTGGCTCAAAGGAGGCAGAAGGGAGGCACAAGCATTGCCGTGGTTACAGAATGGAGGCACAGTGGTCGCCCAATGGTCGCCAGGTAATAGATGCGTTCTGCTGCAAATTTTCCTGTCAATCTGGGCGATGCTTCTGCCTCCCTTGTGCCTCCCTTATGCCTCCTTTGGGCGACCAATAGCGTGCATTGAACGATGACTGTGGCGACCGCTGTGCCTCCATTCGGCGACCATGGCAACCCTTGAGCCACCATGGCAAAGCTTTTGCCTCCCTTCTGCCTCCTTTGAGCCACCTGTAGTGCCTCCTCAGCCTGCCTATAAATAGAGGGCTGGTACCTGCAGTGGTTCATTGTGTTTGCAGTGAATGGTGAACAACTCGACTCAAGAAAGTCTCCAGACTCAACAGGCACAAGACATCATGCCTCCCAAGAAGTGCACAAGACCAAGGGCAAAGAACCGCAGAGGTGCCAGGACTACTGAAGAAGAAGGTCCTGCTGGCCATGGTGATCGCCAAGAAGAAGTCCCTGCTGGCCAAGGTGGTGGACCTGATGGTGGAGCGCATGCTGCCCAAAGTCAAGAGAATAAAGGTCCTCAAGACCAAGGTGAAGGGGATGAAGATACCCATGTTGATGGCCAAGGTGATGGTGATCAACAGGCCACAAGTGCCCTACAACCCTCCTGTAAGAAGAGGAAAAGAAAGGAAAAGGCAGCTTTGGCAGCTCGGATGAAACTGATGGAAAAGCGCCAGAATCAGGGCATATATATACCCAGGCACTCCAGGTTGCCCAGCAGTCGCCAGGGGTCGCCCAAACAATGCTCAAGGGTCGCCTAGGAGGCAGAAGCATGGCTGAATGGTCGCCCAGTGGTCGCCGTTAGTTGCCGTTGGTCGCCGATGATGGCACAGAGGAGGCTCAATGGTTGCCCAAACATTGCTTGGGGGTCGCCTATGTAGCTTCTAATCGCGTTGGTTGCCGTAGGTTGCACAGGGGAAGCAGGCAGGTGGCGCAGTGGACGCACTGGTCGCTCGTAGATCGCCATGAAAATGCCCGAAAATTGCATTTTTGGTGGTTCAAGGGAGGAACAAGGATCGCTGGAGCAGTTACATAGAAACAGGATTTTCTGGGTTTAGGCGACCATTGAGCGTCCTGGCCATTTTTGGTCGTTCAAAGGTGGCACAAAGGTCGCAGCCCTGTGTAAAGGGGGTCTAACCAACGTATGCACCTAGTTTTGTCAGAACTCGTCCATAACTTTTTGAGACATCCTGCTCTATACATCGTTTTGGCCCAATCTCTCAATGATGAAGAATCACTTAATTCTTATATCTAGACACAGATTTTCACCAAAATCGAATCGATTCGTCCTTGTCACACACCCAACCTGTCCACCAAGTTTCGTCCAAATCCGTCCACCAAGTTTCATCCAAATCCGTCCACCATTGAGTGATAGGGTTAAAACCGACATACAGCAGGATATCTCAAAAAGTTATGAAGAATCACTTAAAAGATTCTACTAGCTGGATCCAGATCTGGATCTTCACCAAAATTGATCCAATTCTTCCTTGTCACATACCCAACCTCTCCACCAAGTTTCATCCGAGTCTGTCCACAACTTTTTGAGATATCGTGCTATATTGTTACATTTATGGGGGGTAGGTGAAAGGACACCATAGGAGAGATCGGATTGTATAATTAGTAACATGGGCCGTGTGACGCCGAAAAGCTTTCTCGATGTAGTAAGTAGGGAAACTGTAGCTTAAGGTTGTTTAATTGTGCATCATGCGAGGGGATGTTGCAATGCTAATTAGTCATGCTAGGGGATGTTGCAATGCTAATTAGTGGTAGGGTTTAAGGATAATTTTCCCCAGTGCATGTTTTCCCTCTGTATAGTAAGGGAAACATATGAAAATCTGTTAACTGAATTGTTACCAAAAAATTTCTTCACCAATATGTTTGTAAAGGTGTGTAATAACATGTGTTAAAATGTTGAAGGTCAACTCCCGTGGGAAACCCAGAACAAAAGCTGTTGAATTCGGGTACCGAAAAATTATTTTCGAGAATTTTTATTTTTTTTAATCGGCCCTTAAGTAACTTATGAGGGGTCAAATAAGGGTTTTTCATGATTCTGAGTTGATTGTTAACATTTATATTTCACCACAGACACTCCTTTGTGGAAAAATAATTTCTAAATATATCTCATTTTCTACTTTGCAGGACATGGAGTCCAGCAATATGGATGAAGACGTTACTCCACCTGTGCTCAATTGCTTCATCTGTGCACGCTCGGATACACCAGCTGAAAGGCTCATACAGGCAACTCCAAAGGGATACTCAACTTTATTGAAACAAGCAGAAACTGTCGAAAATGTTACTGTTGGGGAACGTATGAAGGAGGCTCAAAAGGAAGGAAAACTGAGGTACCACCAGAAGTGTAAAAATGATCTGTACAACAACTTTGTTGCAACCACCAAGAAGTCAGCTCAAGCATCAAAGGCAGAGAAAGAGTCATCAAAGTTGAAGAGAAGACGCACTACTTGTGAGTTCAGTTCATCAACTGGCTGCAGTTCTAGAAGATCACAGTCAGTTGACCTCCTGTATAAGGATGTATGCATTCTTTGCAACCAACCAGCCCAGCTCTACAAAAATAATCCAGCACAAGCTAGAAAGAAATACAGAGTGCCAGATAATTTGACTGCAGATACACTGAAGGCAAGCTTGCTGAAGACAGCACGGAGTCGCGGGGATGACTGGGGCACTGAAGTCACTGGACGCCTGGAAGGGATCAACGACTTGGTAGCAGAAGAAACACTGTACCATTTGCGATGCAAACTTATGTTTGCGAGAGGTGACAGTTTGTCCAAGACTGATGAGGAAGGAAAAAGGAAGAGAGGACAGAGGAGTATTGATGAGGAGCGAGAGGCAGTTTTTATTGAATTCTGCGAATGGTTAGACTCAGAATTAGAGCATGGGGTAATGAACATGGACCAAGTCCATGAAAAGCTGCAGGAGTTTGATCAGTCACCAGAGAAGAGCCTTTCTTATTCAAAGCATTGGCTAAAGATAAAACTTCTAGAGAAATACTAAGACACCTTGTATTTCACAACACAGGAAAGAAGGGCAGATGTACTCTGTCTCAAAGATGGCACCGACAATATTCTGCGAGGGCATCATGCTAATCTTGACCATGGAGATGAGAAGACTCAGATCATAAAGACGGCACTCAAGTTCATATCCAATGATATTGCCTTGATTGATTTAGGTCCAAAGTCATACCCCACCACACACAGTATGACTGACATCGATAGTCAGCTGACACTTGTTCCTGCAAGCCTTCAGATGTTCTTGAGACCGATTGTCAAGACAGACGAAAGAGTTGCCGTTTGGGGGCAGAATTTTATTAAGGCCTGTCGACCTCGGTCTGGAGTATTGCTACACCAAATGGGGCTTGCCATACAACTTGATCATAGATTTGGGTCAAAATGGATGCTCAACAAGTTCCACCGGCTGGGATACACTGAGTCTTACACGGAGACACAAAACTACAAATACTGCTTCCTTAATAGTAGGAGTGGAGATGATGTTCCAGATACTTCTGGCACTCTTGACACCATTGTGGAGGAAACCGATGAACAGATCAATGATGAGGTTGCGGTTGATGCTGCGCTTGAGGATCAATCAGTGATGACAGCCAAAGTGCCAGTTGCCTGTATGAGCCTTTCAGCTGGTGTATCCGAGCGTGCACAGATGAAGCAATTGAGCACAGGTGGAGTAACGTCTTCATCCATATTGCTAGACTCCATGTCCTGCAAAGTAGAAAATGAGATATATTTAGAAATTATTTTTCCACAAAGGAGTGTCTGTGGTGAAATATAAATGTTAACAATCAACTCAGAATCATGAAAAACCCTTATTTGACCCCTCATAAGTTACTTAAGGGCCGATTTAAAAAAATAAAAATTCTCGAAAATAATTTTTCGGTACCCGAATTCAACAGCTTTTTTTCTGGGTTTCCCACGGGAGTTGACCTTCAACATTTTAACACATGTTATTACACACCTTTACAAACATATTGGTGAAGAAATTTTTTGGTAACAATTTAGTTAACAGATTTGTGAAATATCTCATAAAATGCCCTTACTAGTAGTTTTCCCCTTACGTTTTTACACACCTTTCTATTACATTTACCGATTTACCCATTTACATATACCGATGTAATTTTCCCCTTATGTTCCAATTCCGACCGGCTGGTCGGACTAAGCCCCGCACCCCAATGTGCCTAAAAGGGGAAAGCCCCACCCACGAGAGGCGGAGAATAAGGGGGCAGTCAGAAAGGCCGTCAGGCCATGCCCTGAGGGACGTGATTGGACGGAGAACGTGGGCAGGGCGAAATGGGAGGAAAACTACCCGATTGGCTATAGAGAGTGAAGAAGAAGGGCGGGTCGATCTGTCTCTCATTTTTGGACAAGAAGGAAGCGCCATCTTTGTGGACCTGGTGCTGGTCGAGTTGGGGCGCATTTTGCAAAGAGCTCTTGGCTGCGTTGCCAGCTATTGAAAGGAGGCTTTGGAGACTGCTGGGCTCATGTTGGACTGAAGGCCGTGCTGTTCGTGGGAGAGACGGAGAGAGAGCGAGAGAGAGCCGTCTTCACAGCTCACTTCGCGACTCTGTGTGATCTCGCCATTGTCGGGCCAGTGCCATTTTTGGGCGCTCCGGTGCGGGAGGCATTGGACCTCACCATCTCTTCTACATTCTCTCGAAAAGGGCCACTTGAGGCCAAAGCTAAGTGCCAGCACGAAAAGGGAGAGTTCATTTTATTTTATCTTTCCCCTGTGTCCATGTTTGATTCCGTGTATGGAGGTACCTCAGTTAGGAGATTAATTTACCGCACATTTCATTTTTCATTCCGAACCTTTATTTTCATTAAACTCAAAGGCGTAGTTTGACTTCTCTATTTGGGGAAGCAAGGGCTTAATATTAATAATGGGTAGCTCAGTCTGACTTCCAAAATTACTGTTTGTTAGTGTAGTTGCAGTGCACGTGAAATCACAAATACAGTTTACGTTAATTATTGTTACTCACATTTAAATATGGGATGTTTTTATGTTAATGGTAAACTACTGAAAAAATTAAAGGTGGGGGCATTGCTCCTCCCTGCCCTACCCCCAAACTCCACCGGTGATTAAACTATTTGATTGTTGAATTTACCATCTTGTTTACATGTTTTGTGGGTTCGGGAATAAACCCGTGTTTCTTTTTGTTCAGATAACCTCCTCGCAGCCTTACTTCTCGCGCGCTCGATAACCGCCATAATTGGGTGCCGCCTCTGGAGTTAAAGCTGGTTCAGTTATCCATCAACAGACGGTCTTAATTGCCAGTGACGTGACAATACATTGTTTTTGTCCCTATCCCCCAATGGTGAAGAATCGCTTAAAACATTCTCGTAGCTGGATCCGAATTCGGATCTTCACCAAAATGTAATCATTTCGTCCTTGTCAGATACGCTACATCTCTGCCAAATGTCATCCAAATCTGTCTTCACCTTTTTGAGATATCTTGTTCACAGGCAAACAAACAGACAGACAGGGGTGAAAACATAACCTCCATCCACCTTCGGTGGCGGAGGTAGTAAACTCGAACGACACTCGGTAGAGAGCATACCTCCGCTAGGCTGAGCAGTTTACGTTTTGTATCCGACTGATAGGTTGGATCTGCATCCGGACCTGAACCAAAATCTAATTGGCCTGTTATTGTATATCGTGTTATGTACCTGTCACCTAACCAACTCATGGACCATGTTTTGTCACAATCCGACCACAACTTTTTGAGATATCGTGCTATACTGTATATCATTTTTGGCCCCATGGTCTAAACTGCACCCCCTGCTGATACAAGTGTAAGGTCTAAACCCCACACTCTGCCTTTTTTGGCTGTGTTTGACTGCATCAGAGAGTGCTGCATTGTGGTGATCACGAGCCATTCTTTTGAGGGGAAAATAGGAAGCCCTGTCTGTGGATGTGAAAGTACAGTATATGAAATGGTGTCGCTCTCAAGTGGGAGCTTAAATTTGTGGAATTTGTGGAATTTGTCTCAAGTGGAAGCAAGTAGTATGCAAATGATAATTATTTTAATAAGTATATTGCTGGAATAAGTTAATTTCTAGGTTTGTTCATAAAATCAAAGGCTGAGCAGTCATAGCAGTGAGAATAGGACATCAGTACGATGCAAATAGCCCTTAAGTTACCCACCCCGTGCTTAGTCATGCACATTGATACATTAATGGCCCATTCCCACTGGCTCGTTAAAACGGGATCGCTGCACAGTGAACGGGGTTCTTTCTTTCTTTCTTTTAAACGAGGCACAATTTTCCTTTTGTGAGTGTTGATCATCATCATCCTCCTCGAATCCATTCGAAACCACGGCCTTATCCACCACCAGGAAGGAATTCAAACGCCCGTCTTTGGTGTGACCCACGACCTCTGCAGAATGAAGATTTATGTTTATTTTAGTAAAATACACGGTCGGTGTTTACTTTTACCAATTCAGGAATGCTATTTTTCCAATGGAAGTTTAAATGGAGCTTAAACTCCACCCTATACTTATGCGGGTTTAAGGTCTAATGCGCATTTATGGTCTAAACTCGAAACAAACTAACCCATGTGGTTGTGTTTAATCATGTGCCATTATGATCTAAACTCCACCCCCTGTCAATGCAAATTTAAGGTCTAAACGTCACTCCCTGCCTCTGCAAATTTAAGGTCTAAACGCCACCCCCTGCATATGCAAATTTAAGGTCTAAACGCCACCCCCTGCCAATGCAAATTTAAGGTTAAACTCCACCCCCTACTGATGCAAATTTAAGGTCTAAACGCCAACCCCTGCCAAATGCAAATTTAAGGTTAAACTCTAACCCCTGATTATGCAAATTTAAGGTCTAAACTCCACCCCCTCCCGATGCAAATTTAAGGTCTAAACTCCACCCCCTGCCGATACAAATTTAAGTTCTAAATTCCACCCCGTTCCAAAGCAAATTTAAGGTCTAAACTCCACCCACTGCTGATGCAAATTTAAGGTCTAAACGCCACCCCCTGCCTATGCAAATTTAAGGTCTAAACTCCACCCCCTGCCAATGCAAATTTAAGGTCTAAACTCCACCCACTGCCGATACAAATTTAAGTTCTAAATTCCACACCCTTCCAAAGCAAATTTAAGGTGTAAACTCCACCCACTGCTGATGCAAATTTAAGGTCTAAACTCCACCCGCTGCCGATGCAAATTTAAGATCGAAACTCCACCCCCTGCCGATGCAAATTTAAGGTTAAACTCCACCCACTGCTGATGCAAATTTAAGGTCTAAACTCTATCCCCTGCCGATGCAAATTTTAGGTCTAGACTCCACCCACTGTCGATGCAAATTTAAGGTCTAAACCCCACCCTCTTCCCAGGCAAATTTAAGGTCTAAATGCCACCCACTGCTGATGCAAATTTTAGGTCTAAACTCCACCCCCTGCTGATGCAAATTTAAGGTCTAAACTCCACCCACTGTCGATGCAAATTTCAGTTCTAAACTCCACCCACTGACGATGCAAATTTAAGTTCTAAACTCCACCCACTGTCGATGCAAATTCAAGGTCTAAACTCCACCGCCTGCCAATGCAAATTTTAGGTCTAAACTCCACCGCCTGCCAATGCAAATTTTAGGTCTAAACTCCACCCCTGCTGATGCAAATTTACAGTATAAACTCCACCTCCTACTTATACAGGTTAATAGTCTGATGCACATTTATGGCCTAAATTCTAAACAATTCCACCCGTGTGGTTGTGTTTAATCATGTGCTATTATGGTCTAAACACCACCACCTGCCAATGCAAATTTTAGGTCTAAACTCCACCCCCTGCTGATGCAAATTTACGGTATAAACTCCACCTCCGACTTATACAGGTTTATGGTCTGATGCGCATTTATGGCCTAAATTCTAAAAGTTCCACCCGTGTGGTTGTGTTTAATCATGTGCTATTATGGTCTAAACTCCACCCCCTGCTGATGCAAATTTAAGTTCTAAACTTCGGGTCGGGTTTCCCACAAATTTTCTTGCTGATCATATTGACGTCAGCTCCCATGTCAATCTTGAAGTTCACTCTTCTGCCACGTATCTCAAGGTCTACTGTCCACCGTGGTTCATCATCGGTTTGTACAGACTCATCGGAAAATAGTGTATGTGCTCATGGTTCAGATACATCAACTTCATTTACTCTCTTTGCCCTGCATACTCACGCAAAATGTGAAAACTTCCCACATATAATGCACTTCCTTCCTTCTGCTCGGCAAGAGTCTCTCTTATGCACATAACCACATCTGCCAAAGGTTGAACTTTACCTTCACGCTTATACATGTATGTGTCACTTCTGCGTACAGGTGCACTCTTTAGGCATGCCGCACATGCTGCATCTACAGACAACCCCCTCTGTTGCTGAATCTGTGATTTGACCTGTTCATACTGCTGAGCCATAGTCACTGCCATGGTCAAAGTCAAGTCACTCTGCAACTGAAGTTTTTCTGAGTTCTTCATCATTTAATCCAAGCACAAGCCTAATCTCGAATACCCTCTTCTTTGTTTGCAATCTCACCGCATAGAGAGAGCTCATATAAACTTTGCACATATTCTTCAACACTTTCCCCATGCTTCTGGTTTCTTTGATAGAAGGTAGCTCTCTCATGAATCACGTTTCTTTTTGGTGTGAAATGATCATTTCATTTTCCCAGCACTGTGTTGAAATCATCAGCATTTTCATCTCCAGAAAACCTTAATTGACTTAATATCTGCTCGTTTCTGCACCCATTGGATACAACAGAGTACTAACCTGTACATTCCCTTGTTCCTTGTCAAACCCCACCGCCATTCTATAGAGTATAGATGATGAATCTCTGGCGCCATTCTGGCCAAGCCATCGGAATGCAAAAAGGAAGACTTTTTCGGTGGTTTGGAAGTCATCGTTCAGTAACTACTCTGTACTTCAAATCAATTTTCTGTTATCAAACTGTGTTCATTTCTCAGTTTTACTTCTGACACCATGTCACACCCCGATGGCTCTCGTGTGTGTACTTATCGGCTGGATTGCTCACACGATCCACAGAGAGTCTGACAACACGCAATGCTCCAGTAAACTAGCAGGGCCCCTTTTACTGCACATGCGTGAAGATCTCGCATATCACCAGGGAGTTCCCAATCACAGTACCTGGAGTGTTACATGCCTTTTACTATTAACTTGTTATACTTGTGATCTCAACACATACCGTTGAAATCACACAAGTGAACTTGATGGCATATTCGAATACTTACCCTGCAGTGCACAATCAACTTGGTGCGAGCCAACTCTTCTGTTTTTGAACGTTTATTTTTTCTTTGATCCCATATGACTACCAGACCACGTGAGTGATTACATCAATTTATATTCTCTAATATAATTGTTGTGTAAATCACGCTCAATAAATTTCAAACTGATCGGACTAAGCGTTGTCCCTGTCAAATTATGACGTTGAAGGAGCTGCGCTACAACGCGAGTCGAAAGAATTGACGCGACCAAAGACGGAATTCGTCCGAGTTGCTTTATTGAAACAAAACAGCTCAGGTATTCTGACAAAAGCCCGTTTATCGGGCAGCAATATATATACACATTTATGTCGGGAAGTTTGCCCGGCAAAAGCTATACCGGGCATGCCCGGGTGTCAAGGGCGAGCCTTGGAAAGGCGAGTCTGGACCTGCCCGGGCGTGTTTGGCTGTGGCCTGGCAAGTCGAGGCTGGGCGTGCCCGGGCGCTCTGGACGAGCACTGGAAAGGCGAGAGCGGGCATGCCCGGACGCTCTGGGCGAGCCCTGGAAAGGCGATAGCGGGCATGCCCGGACGCTCTGGGCGAGCCCTGGAAAGGCGAGAGCGGGCATGCCCGGGAAAGACGAGACCGGGCGTGCCCGGGAGGTTCGGGCGTGCCCGGGAACAGTGAGTCCGGGCATGCCCGGGAGAGGCGCGTCTGGCCGTGTTCTGGCCGGTGCAAGGCGATTGTGTGCATCCAGCTGTAACCGCTACACACGCCCCTCCAGAATCGACCTGCACCGGCAGGGTCAATTTAAGGGGGGTCCGGATGACCCGGCCGAAGCGACCCCTGGAGGGTCGTGGGGAGGGGTCTGACGTGGTGGTGGGTGGTCGAGCGGGGGGAACTGTGGACGGGGGGCGGCCTCGCCGCGGAGGAAGGGCCAACCGTGGTGGTCGGTCGACGTCCATGTGCGCCGGTTTGAGGCGGTCCACAGAGATCCGGTCCGACCGGCCGCCAACGTCGACGACAAAGGACTTGTCGCCCCGTCGCAGGACCCGGAAGGGCCCGTCGTACGGCGGCCGGAGTGGCCCCCGGTGCGCGTCATGACGCACAAAGACGTACTCCGCTGTGCGAAGCGCCGGGGGTACGTAGGACTGGGGGCCACCGTGGCGGGACGTTGGCACGGGGGCAAATCGGCGGGCGGCCTCCTGGAGGTCCGAGCACTGGTGTGCGGCGGACCAGGGACTGGTAGCGTCGGGCACGAACTCGCCCGGGACGCGGAGCGGCTGGCCGTAGACGAGCTCGGCGGCGGACGCCCGGAGGTCCTCCTTGGGGGCCGTGCGGAGGCCCAAAAGGACCCACGGCAGCCGGTCGGTCCAACCGTCGTCCTGAAGGCCGGCCATGAGTGTGGCCTTCATGGAGCGGTGAAACCGCTCGCACAACCCGTTGGCTTGGGGGTGGTAGGCCGTGGTGCGGTGCAGCGTGACCCCCAACGAGCGGGCGACCGCGCCCCAAAGTTCGGACGTGAACTGTGGGCCGCGGTCGGACGAGATGTCCGCCGGTGCGCCGAAGCGCGCGACCCAGGTGGCGATGAACGCCTGCGCCACGTCGGCGGTGGTGGTGGAGGTGAGGGGCACGGCCTCCGGCCACCTGGTGGTCCTGTCCACCATGGTGAGCAGGTGGGTGAACCCCCGCGATGGGGGCAGGGGACCCACCAGGTCCACGTGGACGTGGTCGAAACGCCGTGCAGGCACGGTGAAAGGTGCCAGCGGGGCCTGGGTGTGGCGGTGGACCTTGGCCCGCTGGCAGGCCGTGCAGGCGTTGGCCCAGTCGCGGACGTTCCGTCGAAGGCCGTGCCAGACGAAACGCTCCGACACCAGCTTCTGAGAAGCTTTCCGGCCCAGGTGAGAAAGGCCGTGGATGGAGGCGAAGATGCGGCGCTGCCAGGAAACGGGCACGATGGGGCGAGGCTGGCCCTGGGAGACGTCGCAGAGCAGGACGGTGCCCGCGAAGGGGATGTCGGCCAGGCGGAGGCCCGTGTCCGCCGCCCGGAGGGCCTGCACCGAGGTGTCGGTGGTCTGGTCGGCCGCCATGAGCGCGAAGTCCACGCCGAGGTGGACCGCGTTCGCGCTGGCCCGAGAAAGACAGTCGGCCACAGCGTTGTCTTTGCCGGCGACGTGCCGGATGTCCGTGGTGAATTCCGACACGGCGGAGAGGTGGCGCTGCTGGCGGGCCGACCACGGCTCCGTGACTTTGGCCATTGCGTAGACCAACGGCTTGTGGTCGACGAAAGCCGTGAACGGGCGGCCCTCCAGGAGGTGTCGGAAATGGCGAACGGCCAGGAATAGACCGAGCAGCTCGCGGTCGAACGTGCTGTATTTTAACTCGTTCGGCCGGAGCTGCCGGCTGAAAAAAGCGAGTGGCTGCCAAACCCCGTCCACCCATTGTTCATGGACGGCGCCCACCGCGTAGTTGGAGGCGTCCGTAGTGAGGGCGATGGGCTCGTTGAGCACCGGGTGAGCCAGCAGCGTTGCGTCGGCGAGGGCCCGTTTTGCGCTCGCGAAGGCCGCGTCCATGGCCGCGGACCAAACGATGTCATGCTTGGCCGGCTTGCCCCGGAGGGCCTCGTAAAGGGGCCGCATGAGCTGAGCAGCGCGGGGCACGAATCGGTGATAAAAATTCACCATGCCGAGGAACTCTTGTAGGGCCTTGATGGAGCGGGAACGTGGTGATGGCCTCGACCTTGGTCGGCAGCGGCACGGCCCCGGGCTTGGTGATGCGGTGGCCCAAAAAGTCAACGGTCGTCGTGGCGAAGTGGCATTTGGCCGGGTTGACAATTAAGCCGTGCTCGCTGAGGCGACCGAACAGTGTTCGGAGGTGGAGGAGGTGCTCGGCGCGGGACGTGCTGGCGACGAGGATGTCGTCCAGATAGACGAAAAGAAATGGCAGGTCACGCAGCACGCCGTCCATTAAGCGCTGGAACGCCTGGGCCGCGTTCTTGAGGCCAAACGGCATCCTCAAAAATTCGAACAGGCCGAACGGCATGATGACGGCCGTCTTCGGGACATCGGCCGCCCGGACAGGTACCTGGTGGTATCCCCGTATCAGGTCAATTTTGGAAAATATGACCCGTCCCGCCAAACGGGCGGAAAAGTCCTGGATGTGCGGGATCGGGTACCTGTCGGGGGTGGTAGCGTCGTTGAGGCGGCGGTAGTCGCCACACGGGCGCCATCCGCCCCCCGGCTTTGGCACGATGTGCAGTGGTGAGGCCCACGCGCTATTGGAGCGCCGCACGATGCCGAGGTGCTCCAACGCGTCGAACTCGGCCTTTGCCACGGCGAGCTTGGCCGGGTCGAGGCGGCGGGCCCTGGCATAGACCGGCGGGCCCGTAGTGGGTATGTGGTGCTCGATCCCATGCCGCACTGCGACGGCCGAAAAAGTCGGCCGTGTGAGGGCCGGGAATTCCGCGAGCAGGCGAGCGAACTCGTTCGCCGTCGGGAGGGCGCACGCCAGTTCGGTCGGCGCGGAGCTGCTCATCGTGCACGCCAGGGAGCTGAAGGTCTCGGCGTTGACAAGGCGACGACGTTTGACGTCGACCAGCAGCCCGTGCGCGCAGAGGAAGTCGGCGCCCAGCAAAGCCATGGGGACGCAGGCGGTCACAAAGGTCCACTGAAAGCGCTGGCTGCCGAAGCAGAGGGTGACGTTGCGCGGGCCGAAAGTGCGTATGGCCGAGCCATTAGCAGCGACCAAAGAGGGGCCGCAAACGGCGTCCCGCCTGTCCTGCTCGGAGGCGGGTATGACGCTCAGTTGGGTGCCGGTGTCACAAAGGAAACGCCGCCCGGACGCTTTGCCTGAATAAAAAGCAAGTTGCCCGAGTGGCCGGCGCTCATGGCTGGGAATGAACGCCGGCCCGGCCGTTTCCCGACTTGCCGAAAGTGCACGGGGGTCGGCACGTCCGAGCCTTGTGTCCGAACCTGGCGTGGTAATAACACCACGCCTGGTCAGGTGGAGGCCCCGGCCGTCGTGTCGGAAGCGGTCGGTGCGACGTGGCGGCCGCCAGTTTCACCGGCAGTTCGGCCTCCAACCGCGCAGGGCGCTCGGGCGTCGTGGGCGTCGCCTCGGACGGCGACAGGCTCCAGGTAGCCGCGCCGATGTGTTGGCCCGCCTAGGAGATCTTATCGGCTTCCCTGGCGAGGGCGCGGGGATCGGTGATCGACGTGCCAGCCAGGGCGAGGTGTACCGGGTGAGGCAGCTGGCGAAGGAACAACTCACGGAACAGAAAATCCGGAGAGTGCTCACCGAGCAACGAGAGCATATAGTCCATGCGCTCGGACGGGCGCGTGTCGCCGAGCTCGGGCAGGTCGAGCAGGCGCCGTGCGCGTGCCGCCGGTGAGAGGGCGAAAGCGTCGAGGAGGAGCGTCTTCAGCGCGTCATACTTGTCGGCAGCCGGCGGGTGCTCGAGGAGGCTCAGGGCGCGGGCCGCGGTGGCGGAACCGACCGCTGCCACGACGTGGTGGAAGCGGGTGTCGTCCGCGGTGATGCCTCGCAGGGCGAACTGGGAGTCCGCCTGGGCGAACCAAACAGCCGCATGAGCCTCCCAGAAGGTAGGCAGTTTAAGAGTCACTGCCGTGTCCATGTCGGTAGGTCACCAGTGAAGGAGCTGCGCTCCAACGCGAGTCGAAAGAATTGACGCGACCAAAGACGGAATTCGTACAAGTTGCTTTATTGAAACAAAACAGCTCAGGTATTCTGACAAAAGCCCGTTTATCGGGCAGCAATATATATACACATTTATGTCGGGAAGTTTGCCCGGCAAAAGCTATACCGGGCATGCCCGGGTGTCAAGGGCGAGCCTTGGAAAAGCGAGTCTGGACCTGCCCGGGCGTGTTTGGCTGCGGCCTGGCAAGTCGAGGCTGGGCGTGCCCGGGCGCTCTGGACGAGCACTGGAAAGGCGAGAGCGGGCATGCCCGGACGCTCTGGGCGAGCCCTGGAAAGGCGATAGCGGGCATACCCGGACGCTCTGGGCGAGCCCTGGAAAGGCGAGAGCGGGCATGCCCGGGAAAGACGAGACCGGGCGTGCCCGGGAGGTTCGGGCGTGCCCGGGAACAGTGAGTCCGGGCATGCCCGGGAGAGGCGCGTCTGGCCGTGTTCTGGCCGGTGCAAGGCGATTGTGTGCATCCAGCGGTAACCGCTACAACGTCATAATTACGGCACCAATGACATCATCGTTAACAGCACCTATTCCCCATGTGGAGTTCTTTACAATGAGCCACGTTTCAATTTTTTCCATGGAGCGGTTTTGGTGATAGAGGTGGAACGTTTTTTTTGTAACATAAGTTGTAACGTTTGTTTTGTAGAGTTGTAACGTTTTTCCAAGATGACGCCTGTACCACGTGACCTATTGCATCATAATTATCATTAAAATATTCTATAGAGGGAGGCGCTTCTTCCTTGAAAATTTTGTGTCCATCAGACCAACAGTTGCAGAGAAAAAAAATTCATAGTGATCGGATGAAGCGTTATACTTGTCAAATGATGACATCATAACGAAGGCACTGATGACATCATAATTAACATATCTTATACCCCATGTGGAGTACTTGACAATGAGCCGTGTTTAAACTTTTTTCATTGAGTGGTTTGGGAGATATAGGTGTAAAGTTTTTCCAAGGTGGTGCCTGTACCACGTGACATATGACGTCATAATTGTCATTCAAATATTCTACAGGAGGAGGTGCTCTGATGGTGAAAATTTCGTGTTAATCGGACCAAGAATTGCAAAGAAAAAAATTCATATTAATCGAATCGAGCATTGTATTTGCTGAATTATGTCGTCATAATTAAGGTATCGATGACATCATCATGAACATATTATTTCCCATGGGAAGTTCTTTACAATGAGCCATGTTTCAATTTTTCCATGGAGCGGTTTCAGAGATATAGAGGTATAAAAATTTTCCAAGATGGCGCCTGTACCACGTGATCTATGACGTCATAATTATGAGTAAAAAACATCCACAGGCGCAGGCGCTCCTATGTTAAAAGTTTGTGTCAATCGGACCAACGGTTGACGACAAAATATTTTTTAAATTGCAGCTATGGAATACTGCTCTCCCCTCTGTTCTGGTGCTCCTGCCTCACACCTAGCTCGTCTTTACGCTGTTGAATCCAAAGCGTTCAGAATCATTGGAATCTCCCGCGATGAAGCTAACTCCAAGGGCCTTTCACTCACTCACCGCAGGCAGGTTGGTGGTCTTTCCGTCTTCTACCGACTCCTCTCTGGCCTTGCCCCCCCAGCTCTCTCTGGGCTCTGTCCCTCAAATATTCCTACAGGTCGCACAAGATCTGCCTGCAACCCTCTTATGGTTAAACTGCCAAAATCAAGACTTTCTGCTCACCTTCACTCCTTCATTCCTCTTTTCTCCCACCTCTGGAACAAACTCCCTCACTCTCTTCAATCCCACTCCACCCTCCAGGTCTTTAAAACAGCTGTTCACCACCATCTCTTATCCTCCCCCATCCAAAACCTTGATCTTTTCTACCCCCGCTAATTTCGGTCCCCTTGTGTTTTATACCTCTCCCCCCCCCCCCCCCCCTTCCCACGCCTCCTCCCCCCAAGCCCTTTCCCTTCCACACTTCTCCCTGCTCTCAAATGTTGTGGTTGTGTGCTTCCCCTTCTCTCCCCATCTTGTTTTCCGCTCCCTCTTTTTATATATTTTGTTTGTCTGGTTGATTTGTTTGTGAAATAAATGTTAGCTCTTTCACGAGCCTCGATTCAGTATACAAAAAAAAAAGGAAAAAAAAAAAGGATGTACTCATTCGAATGCCGAACCCTGATTTTCGCTTCGCGAGCACAGGGTAAAAATCACCACATATGCGGCCGGTAATGCAAGTTAAGGGGAGGTGGTGTCATGTGCAGTCAACATCTACAGACTGGACTTGTCAGGTTCAAATTGTGCGCAAATACAGGTATAGTCGAAATTACACGTCGTTTAGTAATATGCATTAATGGTCTAAACTGCACCCCATATTTAGTAATGTACATTTATGGTCTAAACAACGCCCCGTGTTTAGTAATGTGCATTAATGGTCTAAACTGCACCCTGTGTTTAGTATTGTGCATTAATCGTCTAAACTGCACCCTGTGTTAATTAATGTACATTATTGGTCTAAACTGCCTCCTGTGTTTAGTAATGTGCATTATTGGTCTAAACTGTACCCCGTGTTTAGTAATGCGCATTAATGGTCTGAACTGCACCCCATGTTTAGTAATGTGCATTCATGGTCTAAGCTGCACCCCGTGTTTAGTAATGCTCATTTATGGTCTAAACTGCACCCGTGCTTAGTAATGCGCACTAATGGTTTAAACTGCACTCTGTCTTTAGCAATGTGCATTATTGGTCGAAACTGCACCCTGTGTTTAGTAATGTCCATTATTGGTCTAAACTGCACCCTGTGTTTAGTAATGTGCATGAATGGTCTAAACTGCACCCCGTGTTTAGTAATGTACATTATTGGTCGAAACTGCACCCCGTGTTTAGCAATGTGCATTATTGGTCTAAACTGCACCCTGTGTTTAGTAATGTGCATGAATGGTCTAAACTGCACCCTGTCTTTAGCAATGTGCATTATTGGTCTAAACTGCACACTGTGTTTAGTAATGTGCATGAATGGTCTAAACTGCACCCTGTGTTTAGTAATGTGCATGAATGGTCTAAACTGCACCCCGTGTTTAGTAATGTACATTATTGGTCGAAACTGCACCCCGTGTTTAGTAATGTACATTAATGGTCTAAACTGCACCCTGTGTTTGGTAATGTGCATTATTGGTCGAAACTGCACCCTGTGTTTAGTAATGTGCATTATTGGTCGAAACTGCACCCTGTGTTTAGTAATGTACATTATTGGTCGAAACTGCACCCCGTGTTTAGTAATGTACATTAATGGTCTAAACTGCACCCTGTGTTTGGTAATGTGCATTATTGGTCGAAACTGCACCCTGTGTTTAGTAATGTACATTATTGGTCTAAACTGTGCCCCGTGTTTCGTGAAATGCATTTCTGTTCTCACACCCTCCACCATTGTTTATTTATGAATGCGCATTTATGGTGATGATACTTATACTTTCTACTACTAGTGTAATTACGACTGCACATACTGGTGATGATAATGTGCTCCGCTGATGTATGCTACTTTCTGATGCAAATAGGAGTTCCCTTACAAGGAACTTCAATACAGGAGGCCGTGAGGCCCTTTAAGCCTGAGCAATGTATGCCAACCTAGACTTGTCCGTGCTCTGTCCTTTTGTTAATGTTGAGCATCAAGCAAGGAAGCAGGACGTACCATTTTTCAAATCTTTAGTATGACTGGCCGAGGTGGGGTTTGAAACCCTCCCCTCCCAGACACCAATTACGCCACCAAGTTTGGTGTAATGGTTAGAGTGTACATTTTGATGTGCTGTATCAGTGTATTTCTGCTTTCCACCTCATTTTTTGATATACAGCCGCTTCATCATTGCCACACAATGTTCATGCTGCGTAAGTTGCTGTGCTTTCACACTTGAATTCTATAATGGGCTGAATGCTGCAAGCTGAACATCATCCTGTTCTAACAAATGATTTGCCTTCTCTTGTTCTGGAACCTGATTTGTTCAGGAACCTGATACAGTCCATGCTCAGTACCTTAAACATTTTATTGTTTTCTGCATCACAGGTTTTTTTTACACAAGACAATCCCTTTTCTGTTTCAAACCCTACCCATATTTGTCTGCAGCTGCAGACTGCACCCCGTGCGGACTGCACAAGTAGTACATGCCTGAGAATCACAATGTAAATGTAAATATCTATGTATATGTCAATATATATGCATATACACAGTCACGTGAAAAAGTAAGTACACCCATGTAAAGTTTTGACTTTTTCAACATATTTCAACATACAGCTATTTGATCTTCATTTCAACAATATTGATAGATAAAGGTGATATAATATAACAAATATCATGAAACATTTACATTTTGTAGTCCATTGTATAATTTAAATAAACATAAATGCAAATTTCGCATGTGGAAAAAGTAAGTACACCCCTACATTTATCTTCAAATACCTAAATACCTAATACTACTTCAAATACCTAAAATTAGAATCAGGTGCACCAGCTCAGGTGCAAATGATTAGAACATCATTAGAGAGGATCTTGGAGGAACCTGTCTTATTTAAACTTCAGACATTTAGTTTGGTTTGCTCTTTGTTGTTGAAGTGTGTGGCATCACCATGCCTCGATCAAAAGAGCTCTCTGAGGCCTTCAGAAAGAAGGTTATAGATGCCTACGAGTCTGGGAAGGGATTTTAAAAGATCTCCAAACAATTTGAAATCAATCATTCGACTGTCCGGAAGATCATTGACAAGTGGAGAAGATTCCAAACAACTGCCAACTTGTTCAGGCCAGGCCGCCCCAGCAAGTTCAGCCCGAGAGCAGACCGCAAGATGCTGAAAGAAGTCTCTAAGAACCCCAGAATGTCATCACGGGACCTACAGGTAGCGCTTGCCACTGTTGATGTCAAAGTGCATGAGTCTACCATTAGAAAGAGGCTGCACAAATTTGATCTACATGGGAGGTGTGCCAGGAAGAATCCTTTGCTGTCCAGAAAGAACATCAGGGCAAGACTAAAGTTTCCCAATGAACACCCCGGCAAAGACCAGCACTTCTGGAACAATGTCCTCTGGACGGATGAGTCAAAGGTAGAGCTACTTGGCCACAGTACCAGAAGACATGTTTGGCGAAAACCAAAGACAGCATTTGACCACAAGAACCTGATAACAACTGTAAAGCATGGTGGTGGAAATATTATGGTTTGAGGCAGCTTTGCTGCATCAGGGCCCGGGCAGCTCACCATCATATAATCCACCATGAATTCTTCATTGTACCAGAGAGTGCTTGAGGATAATGTGAAGCCATCTGTCGGAAAGTTGAAGATCAACCGAAGGTGGACCTTGCAACATGACAATGACCTTAAACATACCAGTAAATCCACCAAGGAATGGCTGAAAATAAAGAAATGGAGGGTTCTGGAATGGCCAAGTCAAAGCCCAGATCTAAATCCCATCGAGATGTTGTGGGGGGATTTGAAACGAGCTGTGCATGCAATTGTGCATGCAGCGCAACAAGTTTTTGTTGAATAAATTATTGCAAAGTCAATTTTTCATTGTTTTTTGTTGAATTAGATCACCTTTACCTATCAATACTGTTTAAATGAAGATCAAATATTGATATGTCCACATATGTTAAAAAGATTTAAAAATCATTTCATGGGGTGTACTTACTTTTTCCACATGCGAAATTTTCATTTATGTTTATTTAAATTATACAATAGACTACAAAATGTAAATGTTTCATGATATTTGTTATATTATATCACCTTTATCTATCAATATTGTTGAAATGAAGATCAAATGGCTGTATGTTGAAATATGTTGAAAAAGTCAAAACTTTACATGGGGTGTACTTACTTTTTCACGTGACTGTACATACACATATACATATGCCTGGTGTTGGCTTAACTATTAAGGTGGCTGGCTTAAGATCTCAGTGTCTTGAGTTTGAGCCCGTTATGCCATTGAAATAACACCAGATGGATTGACTCAACCTGTTATCCTTCTGAAGTCGACGAAATGAGTACTAGTTTACTGGGGTAATAAACTGTCCAAGTATCCTGCGTTGGAGTGGCGACTCATCCAGAATTGTACTCCTCAGCCAAATGAAACTGCCTATGTGCCTCAATGCATGAAAGGAATGGTCATTTTAAATATACTAGGGCATGCCCGTACTATATATATATCTAAAATTATATCCCCCCCCCCCTCTATTTACATGAAATGGTTTGGTCCAAAGCGAACGGCTTGCGGAGTTTGGTAAAGAAATCGCCATAGCGTGCACAAATGCGCAGGAAAGCGAAAGAATCGCAAATTAGTTTTAATTAGTTTTAAAACATAGTTTAACGCCAACATAGCTTGCCAACGTGAAATAAATGAATACGCTCTCAAATGTGCCGTCCGAGGCAGAGTCTGTTCGCCACGTTCGGCACACGTGATAGCTCGCTGCTCTCTGATTGGTTGAATCGTTTTTTGGACATAGCTCGGTAACTACTTGTCCGATTAATTTCAAACCTTGAAAAGGCACATCCTCGGGTCCCCAGCAATATACCTGGCAAGTTTCAAGTATATCGGACCCGTGGTTGTCGAGAAACAGCGGTCACAGACAAACAAACAAACACACACACAGACACACACACACACACACACACACACACACACACACACACACACACACACACAGAGATTACTGGAATTATAGATATATATATATATATATATATATATATATATATATATATATATATATATATATTGTTGTGGATATGAGAATTGTGTTTTTTTATATTGTGTAGTACATTGTAAAGACCACCCTCCTGCCTCCATTCTGTGTATAAAGGTCAAAGGGCGTCCCTTAGTTAGGTCATATACCATCACGTAGCCAAATCATAGATTTCCTCCCTGTTCAGTAGTTATTTCCTTATTCTGTGTATTAGGTTAAGGCTTTGTCTTCCATTAATTAATACTCCATTGCACCGAATTCAAATCGATAGATCCCCTTTCATTCCCATTCCCAAAGCCTCTATTGCCAACTGCATTCGCCGCCATTGCCCATGTGCTCCAACTCGGAGAAGAAGGGCGTGGCCCGCCCATCGTCATCAAGAGGTGGAGCCAAGAAGCCCCTACGACCAACCAAGAATGAGTGGGTATGGCTCAAGAGGGCGGGGTTATAAAACCCGTGGCATCAGCCCCCACCGAGAGTTGCGCTAGAGACGGTAGATGAGTCGAGACGAGCCCTCGGAGAGAGAAGGGAGACGCGTCCTGAGGTGAGCTAGAGAAGCAGCTTTGGCTCCACCAGCAGTTTTGGCTCCACCCATAGTTTTGGCTCCACCAGCAGTTTTGGCTCCACCAGCAGTTTTGGCTCCACCAGCAGTTTTGGCTCCACCAGCAGTTTTGGCTCCACCAGCAGTTTTGGCTCCACCAGCAGCTTTGGCTCCACAAGCAGCGTTGACTCCACCAGGCAGCGTGGGCTCCACCAGGCAGCTTCGACCCGTTACCCCGCGGGAGCCAGATTGCAGTGGCATCGGTGGCCGTCGAGGTCCAGCCCGACGTCCCGTGCGGGATCAAGCTCCAGCCAGCTCCGTGCCTTCCTCCCCTTCTCTGCCATCCCAAACCATTCCAGCCAACCATTCCTGCCTGCAAATTCCCCATTCGTGTGAGTCCGTCTTTGTTTGTTCTGTCCTGGGTATTAATTAAGACTGCATAGGTAAGCTAAGTTTCACTGTGTCCTTCTGGTCCGTCCCTCTTTCTGCCTTTATTTTATTATCCTTCCTTCTCCTTGGTTTCTTTTGGTTGTAAATAGTAATAAATCCTATTCGTATTCCCTACCTCTTGTCTTCTTCTTCTTCACATCCGTCGTCTTTGTCTTTTCCCAATTGAATACCTGTGGCACGATTTGGCCAACGTTCAGAATCGGGTCTAGTCTTTGCTAACGGTTCGGGCCGCGGCTGCCATCCGCTCGGCAAATTAACATCTTATCCGCGGTCACGAACGAAGCTGCTCACCGGCCTTTCCGGAGGTCGCGGTGCAGCTTCAGGGACCACGTCGGTCAGTGACAAGCGAGGGGACTAATCCCCCCTCAAAGGGGAACCATAGGCCGACGTTGGGTTCCGCAACAATATATATATATATATATATATATATATATATATATGTATATGTCAAGTAGTAGATTTGTTATTGCCTAAAGTTCAGTTATAGACGTTGGGTGCTAATGTGTTATGATTTATATGATGTCTAAAAATGCTATTTCATAAAGTAAATAAAGGGTTTTTGCTTCGTTTTAGTTTTGGATGAGGAAAGGCTTAAAATGAGGTCATGCTGAACAAATTGTATACGTGTGCTTTTTTCGAGGCTGGTCGTAAAACCACGCCCACATGCGCTTGTTTTAGCGTAATGCTAGTAGAATGACATGATCGTTAACCATATATATTTTGTTTTAATCTCAGCAACGCATGACTCTGTATAAACATGCTTTGGATTACTCATGTACACAAACCCATAAAATATATGGGTTTGTTTGGCTAAGCATACACTCTCCTCATTGTGAGTTACATTTCTGTTTTCTCGGAGCCCAGAGAAACATTTGGTCCAAATGATAAGGACGGGCTGACTCCCCCGAATGATAACGGTGGGAGGAACCTCTCCCAGTGTTGTTTGTTCCCTCGGAGATTTCCTGATAAAACGTGTCCCTATATAAATGGACTGGGAATCAATGTGTTTTCAGGAAGGCTTGACGTGGCATGAGACTGGCTCTTGCTATAGATGTCTTGGCCTCCTCCGGATCTGTATAAGTTGGTTCTTTAATAAAGCTGCGCCATTCCAGGCTATTGTGGACTTCTTTGGCAAAGGAAGAGCTGATTCTTCACAGATGGTACCAGGAGTGGGGTGTCAACAGACGCGGAGGACGGGAAACGGAGCCCGAGGGACAGGAGGAAGGCTGACCTGAGGCCGGCGCCGGCACGTTGATTTGATTAAAGGTGGGAGTTGTTTTATATCAGAGGGCTATTATTCCAAATTCGTACCTTCCTCCTTCGAGCGGGTTCGGTCTCCTTGTCTTCCGCGCTGTCTGCACTCGAACAGAAATTGTAAGTAGAGGCTCATTTAGGCCTCAGAATGGCGTAGCTTTGTTAAAGCCAGGATAAACAAGTAAGGATAAACCAGGAAGGACTTAACAGTAAGCTTAAAGTTACAGTTAGCACCAGGAGGGGAAAATGAGGTCGGACAGCCATATAGGTTGAAACCAGGTGGCCAAGATTTTTCCAGGAAGGAACAGCCCAGAGACAAGATGGGGTATGCCATTGCATGCCAGGGAACGAAGGGCTGTGGCTAACTTAGGTAGAACTTAAGAGGGCCATAGGAACATGGCCAGTAAAAGGATTTGCGCAGGATATCGGTGAAGATAACGTTCGGTAAGGGTAACGTTATAACTTAACAAGGGAGAGGGGAAAATGAGGTCGGACAGCCATATAGGCTGAAACCAGGTGGCCAAGATTTTTCCAGGAAGGAACAGCCCAGAGACAAGATGGGGTATGCCATTGCATGCCAGGGAACGAAGGGCTGTGGCTAAACTTAGACGGCCAAAGGGACATGGCCAGGAAGGGTGAAATGCGTAGGTACCAGGTAGGTTTGACAAGAAGGTAGTGACAACTACGAGGTCAAGCCAGGAAGCTCTAGACTAAGTTCTAGACAAGAGGTCCAGATAAAGCAGGCCAGGATCTGGTGGACAAGAGAAAATAAATAAGCTCACAGGAAATGGGCCAGGTGGCCACAGGGTGAGAAGGACAGGTTAGGTTTTGAAATATTGAAAATTGAAGCAGGAGCTGCATTGTAGGAATTTGAAGCTTCAGAGCCAAAGGAAGCAAGTTCAGGAAGCAAAGTTCAGGACAAAACAATTAAGGAGGTAGTTAAACAAGTAAAACAGCGAGTGATGCCGCTGGACCAGATGCCAGACCAAGACCCCCCAACCCCCCCAAGACCTGAGCTCAGTCCCGGGGCTCTAGGCAACACCCCCCACCCCCCCAAGACCTGAGCTCAGTCCCGGGGCTCTAGGCAACACCCCAACACCCCGCCCTGCCTCCCCTTTCCACCTCAACCCACCCCCCGTCCAAACCCGTCCCAAAAAATCCTTTTCCTTGAATGAGAGACGTAACATGAATGAGGAATGAATGTATATTGGGATGTTAATTGACGTGTGTGTCTGGCCAATGTGTTTGTCTGTGTGTCAAGTGCAAAGCAGAGGGTTTCGGTGTGAAGCTTTGTAAGTGATCTGCTCGACTTGGGGGAAATTCAGGCCGGGAATGTCCATTTTAGCGTCTATCCGAGAGAACAGGCGAGGTCCTGAACTGAGTCCGGATTTTCATCTGTTTGGGAGTTGTTTGGGAAGCGAATTGATATAAATCGGGTCAGGAAAGCACCCGGAGTGCCCTTGTCGATCTACTGTTGATATGAAGCGGTTTCTTGGAGATGGTTGCAGAATTCGAATCAATATGTGTGTTTTACTTGAATTGAAGAGTTCATTCAATGGCAGATATTGTGTATTGTATGTGTGGGATGTATCGCTGAGGCAGCTCACCTTTGGAATTGGTGTCATATAGTGCATTTTGGGGTCGGGTGCGATGAGGTTGCTCAGAGTGCCGGCGATAACTCGCCCACTCTCAGAGGAAGTGTGTGCCCAAATGCATTGTGGGTCATTTCGACTTTGCTGGATGTCGGACGTTCACATGTCAGTATCTTGTCAGAATCTTCTTCTTCATGTCATGTCCTTCATCCTTCATCTTCTTGTCAGAATTAGACATGAGTCATGAGCCATGTCGGAATAGTGGCCGGCTGCGACATATATGCCAGGCAATGTCACAGGACGAATACGTTATTTAAGATGGATTTATAAGATGGATAGATGGATGGATTTATTTAAGATGGCTAAAATAAACGATTTCAAGACAGAGTAATTAATTTCCGGAGTCAAGTTCCAACAGGAAGTCTTGTTCATACAGTAAGGTACAGTGCGGAGTGGCGGCTGGAAGATGCATCGATGCATTTGTGTTGATCGATGCGGACACAGATTTAGTACGCTGGTAAGGTTGTTATTAAAACACATATGGGTCTGAGGGCAGATAATGTGGGACAAGCTGCCTCACGGGCGCTGCAGGGAGAGTATTTGGAAATTCAATAATTTGAACAGAAATGTCACGTTTTCAACAGAACGCTGATCCGAGGAAGGAGGACGGTCGAGGTTTCAACTGTCGGTATGTGGTGTGGCTTGTGCCAAGGTGTGGGCGCGAGGAGGTGTGTTGATGAAGCGTTGTGCGAACGAGGAAGGATGTGCGAAAGGTGTGCACCAGGTAGAGAGGTGCTGCATTGTAGAGCACGTACGGAAGTCCCTGGACGGATTGTGACGGTTGTTGGATTCGTAGGAGCTAGCATTTTGCGATGTAGAGCCTCAATAAGGGTCATTTGTCTGTCTGGATGTGGTTCTTGCAGGGAATGACGCCGGACTTGTATTATTTGCGGAAAAATAAAGCGCTGGTTACCCCAATTCGAAGTTTGACCTTTTAAAGTTTAGTTGACCTTTGTTCAAGATATGCAAGGGAAAGGTCAGAGGTAATTCACTAACCTTGGAAGAACGACAGGCGGAGTCAGTCTACAGGGTGTTGCTTTAACGACAGGATATATAGGACTTAAATCTGGAGAATATCGGGACATTATATTGTGGGTAAAACCAAAATCATGTACATAATTAGTGGACAGAGAATATCGAGTTTTTTGTTGTTGTGGAAGCGTCAGTCAGGTACAGTACGCTTGGAATTTAATTTAACCGGGTCGAGTACAGTAACGTGTTCGATCGAGCTGTGAGGATGAAGAGATGCAAGTAACGTGGATTAAATTGTGGTATCACGAGTTGGGTGCCAGAGATATTGTGGTTATTATAACTCACTGATTATAGGGGGCGCCGGGCGCACCGAGTACAGATCGGGTTGCATGATGGAGCACGCATGCATGGATTTTGGCTTTGCGAGGCTCCGGATCGAAATTGGCATTTCGATGCTGTGGATTATATTATGCCTGCCCGGAAAGGGGATGTCCTGTGCTGGGGCTGGCGACATGCCTCCGTTATTTGTTTGTCTGTCGGTCTGATTGTAAGTCTTTGGTACTGGGAGGGCTAATTGAGTGCTCAGGCGTCATTGTTCCATGGAGGCAGGAGCTGTGAGTCACAAAATGTAAAATTATCCATCAAGGACGGGGAATAATGTGCAGTGTGATTGGGTAAGAGGTAAAGGCCATAAAACACCAACCCCATGAGGAACGAAATAAATGGAGAGATGTTGGGATCACATGATGGTTAGGATTGAAGAACAACCTACTGGGATTTCAAACCTGTGTTTGGGTCTGGGGCAACTGGGTGATGGGCAACAGTGTATGAGTGAGTAATTATGATCTGTTTAAGTGTAAGAGGCGGTGGAGAAGAAAGGGGTGATGAAAAGTTATTTGTTTTAGTGTGAAGTAGGTTGGTTGCTTATTTGTCACAGTAAGATGAGAGTTGTGTTTTTAAGCTTGGTCTTTGAATGAATTGTTGCTTGGAATGTGTTGATTGGAAAAGTGATTTCTGATCGCTGATCCGATCTGGTTTTGAATGGTTGATTTAATTTTGAATTGATTGGAGGTAATAAGGATTTGTGTTGATTTCCTGATTTGAGTTGACCTGGAAACAAAGACAGATGGGATTAATGTGTATATCAGGAACATTTTGGAAAAGAAATATGGATATATGACATTACTAAAATATAACCAAGCAATTGAGAGTTCTTGGGTTAATGGGATATAAATAAATGCATCTACAAGTTGATGGTTTATAAAAAAATTTAGTTCTGGATGATACTTAAACGATGAACAATGTTGGCAATATACAAAGAATGTGACTTGTTTTTTGGGGGGCAAAGTTATGAGTGGTTGTGGGCAAACGAAGATTAATTTAGATTTATCATAGTTAAGTTCGAGGAAGTTGATTTGAAGCCAGAATTTTATTTGGATGCCAGAAAGGAGAAAGGAGATGCTGAAAGCCAGAAAGGAGATGCTGTTGTGGCGGTATCCAGGGCGCTGAGGAGTTTTGTTCACGTTGTAAAGTTTGTTTATTTAGTTTGTTTATTGTAGAGAAGAGTGCTTTTGGGATTCCGGAGCCAGAGTGGATAATTTGAGAGTAGTAGGTGGTCCATGTGAAGCTTGGGGGTGAACTAATTTGGGTTTAATAGGCACAAGCTGGTCTAAACAGGGTGAGGAGGATGGTGTGATTGATGATGTCAAAGGAGGCGTCGAGGTGAGGAGGATGAAAATGTTGAGGTTGCCGGCGTCAGAGGAGAGAGAAGGTCGCTGGTGATTTTGAGGAGAGCAGTTTCAGTACTGTGGCTGGAGCAGAATCCGGATTGGGATGTTTCATACAGGTTATTGGCAGAGTGGTGATGTTTGAGTTGAGTGGCCACAGCACGTTCCAAAACTTTTGACAGAAAGGGTAGATTGGAGATGGGTCTGAAGTTATTTAGGGTGTCAGGGTTTAGTCCAGGGTTTTTCCAAAATGGGGGTGAAGTTTCACGAGTTTTTGGGGAAATCGGTATGTGAAGCTGGATTAAGTTGGAACTGCTTGATGAGCCATGGAGATGGATTGGGTTTTGTTGTTGGTTGTCTGGGTGTTCGGTTGTTGCATTGCCAAAGGTTTCTGTGTGGTGGACACACTCGTTGGCTGTTGTCTTGTGTGACGTGGATGGAGATGTATGTGGCTGTGTGTGGCTGCCTGGAGGGGAAGGCGGCTACAGTGGTTGATATTGGTTGTGGGTTGTCCGGGGTGCTTCGATTTGCATAAGGGGTGAAGATTGGGATATTACATTATTTTGAGTAAGTATTGGCATAAGTAATTACAGAAGTAATTATGAGTTATTATGAGTAATTAGTGGTATGAGTATTAGTTATGAGTTCCAGGTGTTGAGCTAGTTATGCTAGTTATCCAGCTAGTTATGAGTAAGTGATTATTTTAGTAAACTTACATGTTTCGCTGTGTTGTGGATCTGGGGACAAGCTAGTTTGATGGGTACCCTGGGGTCTTCAGCGTGTCTATGTGTTTGTCTGGCTGTTACACTAGACTCTGGGATGTGTTTTCATGAGACGAATTTCAGAATTGATGACAATTCAGTGAGTATGGTGGACAACGTGAAGTGGCTGGTGTGAAGGAAGGGGTTGGGAAAGATGGACCCCCTTCACGAATACCCAGTAGGGTAGCTTAATTTCAGACATAACAGTGAGAATCTATTGTGAGCGAATCACAGTGGGTGAGGAAAACATTGTGTGTGACCAGACACCAGAACTGACCAGAATTGAAATTGGAAGTAGACCAGGTTATTTCTATTATTTGTTTATTCGTGAAAATAAATAAATAATAGGGGGAGGTTCATGGAGGTTAATGGTGGTTTGTTTGTATTAATCGAGGTTAATGGTGGTTTGTGTTTGTGTTAATGGAGGTTAAAGGTGGTTGGTTTGTGTTAATTCTAGTTGAAACTCTCGCTGAAGTAATTTTCGTTTATTTTTATTTTTTGATTCGATTTGAGAGTTGAGATGATTGATTTTTTATTAATTTTATAATTTTATTTTTATTGATGTTGGAAACAGGTAATGGGATGCTGAGAGAAGGATTGAATTTAATTTGAATTGGACTGGATTAAATGGGATTGAATTTAAAAATTGAATATTGGATAAAATTGGATCCACTTGAAAAAAAGTGGATTAGGAAATTGGAGACCTGTAGACCAGGCGCTCCCAGGAGACTTGTGGACCAGGTGTTCCACCAGAGGAAAAAGACCAGGTGTTCGTGGAGCACTTCACCTGCAAGAACGCCTTGGAACCAAGGTGGAAGGGACCAGTCCAGGTGTTGCTGACTACACCAACGGCAGTCTTTTGCGAGGGCAAGACTTCGTGGATCCACGCCACGCACTGTAAGTTGGCCATACAAGCACCAGACACCACACCCCCAGAACACAGTAAGGATGGGCCTAATCATAGGTACAATACTATTGATAGCGACAGCAGCTAGGGGAAATTCCGATTCCAATAGATGCGAAAACGAAACCCGACACCTCACCGTAACATGGGGACAAAGAGTATCACCACCATGTTTCGAACAGAAAGCCCTGCACACAAATTGGGTGAACATAAATTGGCTAGCACTGTCGGCAGGGCCTGGACGCGTTGGCATGATACTACAAAAGCAACGAGAGTTCCGGGAAGACGGGCAAGCTAGCATTAAGACCTTGGCCCAACCAGGATACCAATGGGGAACCCCTGATTTTAAGCTACAAACACGCACACGCCTAGGGAAAGACATGACCATGCAGGTCCGGTGCAGCGTCTGGACCCCTGGCGCGGCCGGTGGCGAAAGGAACTACATACCATGCATCGAATACATACTCACGCCACAACCCCAGAATAAGGCCCCAAAGAAGGGTGAAAACACATATTGGAAAGTGGCCAGGGAGGTGGCAACAATTCAAAATAGGACACACTGCTGGTCGTGCATGCGCTTTCCCCAAGCAGGCACCACAGGAATACACATGATAGTGCTACCTCTGTCCCTCAATGACCTCTGCTCACAACCTATCGATTCCCCATGTTTAGTCACCACGCTGGAAAGAGAAGGGGTTGACAACGGCAAGAGTTGCAATCGACAATTTAATTATCGCCCGTCAATGATTGCCCATGTGGCCGAGAGGCCTGCCCCCGTCTGGGTCAAACCACAGAAAGGGAAGGTCCGCCTCCAGGGTTCCGGCCACTTGCGTATGGGAGAATCAGAATGCGCCTACACTCTCCCCGGAAAGCTGGGACAAGGGAGCTCGGGGATTACATTACGAATAGTACTGCAAGATAAACACAACCACAACATAACGGCTATAACATTCTCTAGGGGGGTTAGTAGGATTAATGGGGTGGTAAAGGGACTCCAGTGCTTATCCACCCACCTGGTCCCACCCCATGGGACAATGTTTATATGCGGCGACAAGGCTTACCCCTATTTACCAAATAATTGGGGGGGCACATGTTATCTGGGTTCAGTCCTTCCTGACGTTGAGATACTGGATGAGCTAGACCCAAAGTCCTTGGACAGGCGTTATAAGAGGTCAGTCATGAACGAAGATGGAACCACTAAACTACACGGGAGCCTAGGGGAAAAGGTGTTTGGTTTCTTCTTCCCAGGAGCGGGCACAGTCATGGATAGTTTCCGGATAGATAAATTGGCTTTGGCCCTAGAAAAGGTGGCAAACGACACCGCTACGGCTCATGACATACTATTGGATCGATCGGATCGCGCGCGAAAATTCTTATACATTTAGCTGGCTCACTGACTGGTTCCAGGGATGGACGGGCACCATAGTGAAGTGGTTATTGACCGCACTGGCTGTGATAATCGGGGTAGTAATTTGGGGGGCACTAGTGAAATCTCTAGTCCTCCTCTATATGAGAAAGTATTTTACAGGATGGAAAGTGAAGAAGCCGCCGACAACAACTATGGCTCTGACCACAGAGGCCGTCGACCTGAACGGGTCCTTCAACAAGGCAGTTGCGACCAGCGCTCCAGAAAATTGTATTGAATTTTGTGACGACTGTGATACTTGTGTGGATCCCATGTGGGAACTGGCTGCTGCCTGTAACGGTGTATGTGATGACTGTGATACTTGTGCTATAAACCCCTTGCGTGTACTGGCTAACGCTGCTTATGTATTACAAGCTGACAGCTGCACGCCCCCTTCCGACCCAACTATGGATCTGATTGCGACACTGGGTCTGGCGGTCGAGGGACCCGACGTGGATATCCTAGACCCGCAAGCCGACCAGGCGCCCATGGGAGACTTTGACATAAAGGAAGTCCCTCTCTTTTCTTCAAATGTTTCGGATCTCTTTGATCCAAATGTTTCGGATCTCTTTGATCCACATGTTGCGGATCTCTTTGCTTCAAGTGATTCGGATTCGGATTTTTACGCTCTGTACCCTGACCAGGAAATTGAGACACAAGATACTGACGACATTTTGTATTCCCCAGAACAGCAACACGTGAGGGACCTCATGGGCATGACCGTTGATTAACTTCGAAGATCTGCAAGGACTGCGTCTGCAAAGGGTGGGGGGAGCCAGTTCCGCAGGGGAAGTGATGCACCCTCTGGCGGAGCAGAACCTCATCTGGACCAGACGTCTTCGTTGTGGATCCGAAACGTTAATGAACTTTCATGTTTTGAGCCCTCAGGCTCCGAGCACGCACCACACGACACGTTCGCCAAATGCACGGGCGAGGCGCTTTGGGCGCACGATATGCCCTTGGGAGATACCCGCATTACACAATTATTTTTTCAATACCCGCATTACACAATTATTTTTCAATAAAGCCCGATGTGGCACGTTGTCTCTTAAGATACTTTGTCTCGACGAGACAAGAGGAAGGAATGTCAAGTAGTAGATTTGTTATTGCCTAAAGTTCAGTTATAGACGTTGGGTGCTAATGTGTTATGATTTATATGATGTCTAAAAATGCTATTTCATAAAGTAAATAAAGGGTTTTTGCTTCGTTTTAGTTTTGGATGAGGAAAGGCTTAAAATGAGGTCATGCTGAACAAATTGTATACGTGTGCTTTTTTCGAGGCTGGTCGTAAAACCACGCCCACATGCGCTTGTTTTAGCGTAATGCTAGTAGAATGACATGATCGTTAACCATATATATTTTGTTTTAATCTCAGCAACGCATGACTCTGTATAAACATGCTTTGGATTACTCATGTACACAAACCCATAAAATATATGGGTTTGTTTGGCTAAGCATACACTCTCCTCATTGTGAGTTACATTTCTGTTTTCTCGGAGCCCAGAGAAACATTTGGTCCAAATGATAAGGACGGGCTGACTCCCCCGAATGATAACGGTGGGAGGAACCTCTCCCAGTGTTGTTTGTTCCCTCGGAGATTTCCTGATAAAACGTGTCCCTATATAAATGGACTGGGAATCAATGTGTTTTCAGGAAGGCTTGACGTGGCATGAGACTGGCTCTTGCTATAGATGTCTTGGCCTCCTCCGGATCTGTATAAGTTGGTTCTTTAATAAAGCTGCGCCATTCCAGGCTATTGTGGACTTCTTTGGCAAAGGAAGAGCTGATTCTTCACATATATATATATATATATATATATATATATATATATATATATATATATATATATATATATATGTATATACATATATATATATACATATATATATATACATATATATATATACATATATATATATATATATATATATATATATATATATATATATATATATATATATATATATATGTATATATATATATATATATATACACGACTGCATGATAAGATCTCCAACCTTTAATTGAACCAACAATGACTCAACGTTTCGGTTAACAACATGTGAAAAACCACATGCATCCGATAACCTTCCTCAAGTGATAAAATCATCTCAAAATCCCCTTATATACTCAAAGGTGTAAGTGGGCAGATCTGGACAGCCAATCAAAACACACATCACATCGCTCTCGTGAACTCAGAACAGTTATCACCAAATTTAAAAATTAACAGCAGCTTAACGGTTCAAAACCAAAACATAAATAAAACTGGATTATAACCCAAATGTTTAGATACACTCCGGAAAAATCGGTAAAATTTTAACAAGTGATCATAAGTTAGTGTAACCCTCATAGTTAGTGAGATGAAAGCACAAAATAAACTTGGAATGGTATCAATATCAGCACATGGCCATATGCGGTAAAGAGGTGGGGAGAAACAAAGGAGGGGGGGTGGGGGGGGAGGGGTGGTTTGGTGGATATTTGTCCCGATTAAAACCTTGGATATTAACATTTTGTTGAATCTCTATTTAAAGTCGGGGAATCCCCGCTTCGTTTCCACAAGAGTGGATCAAATGCTAACAGTAAGTCAATCACCTCTTGCGTGATCGACGTAACAGTTTCTTCCATGTGCCAAGCCTCCAAGATACGTCTTTTGGTCCTGTTAGGGGTAGAGATCAAAATATTAACCCTATCCCACAAAGGTGTGTGTCCTTCCTGAAGACCGTGTTTGGCAATAGCAGATCTGTTGGGATAATTACATTCAAATGCCTTGTGGTGTTCAGCAATACACTGACCTATGGTTCTCCCCATCTCTCTCTCATATTCGGCTCCACAAACAGGGCACAGTGTACACCACACCTGCCATATCCTTCCTCGGAAACCTGTCCTTGACCCTCATAAGAGCTCGTCTAAGGGTGAAACCGGTTTAAACTAACCCTCACTTCTGCCGATTTCAAAACTCCTGACCCTCTGTGAAACCCCCGGTATAAAGGGCAGAACACAAACCCCCCTTGGTTGTTCTTTCTGTCTCAGCCGGTTGTGTGGTGCATCCATGATAGTTTTCCTGTTTGGTAACAAGCTGTCAGTGTAACCATTTGCCTTCAACACATTCTGAAGATTGTCTAATTCTCTCATCTTGTCTTCGAAGGTAGATGGTAACTCACCTGCTCTTTTTGAGAAAGTGTGCACCACCGATCTTTTGTGTTCCATTGGATGGCAGGGATGCTATTTTACTTCGGCCTCCGCACTTTTCACGCAGCAATTTCAATCTGGACCAGGAACAACAAAAAGCTTTACGAGAGCTGTGCAGTATGGATGACGTGGTGTTCTTACCGGCGGACAAAGGACGTGCAACGGTGCTCATGGATCGGCTCGTATTCACTAATAAAATGGAAGATATGTTGGCGGATCCAACTACTTATGAGTGGTTAATCTCAGATCCAACTAAGAAGGAGGAAAGAAGGCTGAACTTATTCCTTGCCAGAATGAAAGCACCTGAAAGACTGTCAGCTGTGGTATACAGATGCTTATACAGCAGCAATGGAGTGGCTCCCATGACGTACAGTTTACCAAAGGTGCACAAAGAAGGAATCCCATTACGATTAATCGTCTCTTGTAGTAAAGGACCATCCTATGCTTTATCGAACATTTTGGCCGACATTTTGAAACATTTGGTAGGGAAAACAAAGCGATCCTCACACAATATGGGAGTGGGAGCCACTCCATTTGAGGTCACGTCTTTTCGAAGCTGTCCATGCTCTCACGCTTTCGAAGTTAAGTAATTGTTCACAATTGTGTTTTGTCGAAACTGTATTTATCTTTCGGTGTGTGTACCGACAGTGTGTCCTTAGGAAGATTCTCGGTGTTAATTTTTCATACCTGTATAGAAAATCATCGATGAATTCGTGTCGAGTGTTTTAAGGCCTTGTATGCTACCGTGTCCTACCTTGAGGCTTTGTTTTTATCTCAGCGGTCCGTCAATTGTGCTCCATCTACTTTCGTTCTCTGTTTTTCCCAGTCTTTTCACCCCATCCGTCCTTGTTTAAAATCTCAACTCAAAATAAATGAATAAATAAACCAACAAAAATATTTCCTTCTTTATTCTTATTCGTTGTTCTTATTCGCTTATTCGTTGTTCCTATTCGTTTGTTCGTTCTTCGATCAAGTGTTTCACCTCCATTTCCCCAGATAGTTTTCACTGTTAAATTTTAAAATGTTTAAACTTTCCCCTGAAGTACTGTATTCTGTCGTATATTATAACACCTTTTTCTTCTTCTTCTTTAAAAGGGTGTTTTCGACTTGCTCACCGAATCTATTCATTCCAAAAAAAATTCCCTCTCTTACAGTTACTTCTCCCACCCCCCTCCCCCTTCCCACGCCTCCTCCCCCCAAGCCCTCTCCCTCCCACACATCTCCTGATGTCCCTGCTCTCAAATGTTGTGTTTGTGTGCTTCCCCTTCTCTCCCCATCTTGTGTACCGCTCCCTCTTTTTATATATTTTTGTTTGTCTGTTTGATTATTTTTTTTGTGATAAATGTTAGCTCTTTCACGAGCCTCGATTCTGTATACAAAAAAATAATAATAACTAGAACTGCCACTTTAAAACTGCTGGCAGTGATGACCGGTTTACTCGCACCCACTTTTGATACACCCCCACTTTTGATACAATCCCACTTTTCATACAACCCCACTTTTGATACAACCCCACTTTTCATACAACCCCACTTTTCATACAACCCCACTTTCATTGGACATGCTTTGACACAACCCCCTTGGATACAACCCTGACACACACACACACACACACACACACACACACACATCACCATCCCTCTCCCCCTACCCACACCCACACCACACCACCCTCCCCCACACGCACACCCCTCCAAACACACACACACCCACACACACACATCCCTCCCCCCCACACACACACACACATCCCTCCCCCACACACACACATCCCCCCTACACACACACACACACACACACACACACACACGCACACACACACACACACATCCCCCCTACCCCCTCCCACACACACACACACACCCACACCCCTCCCCCCACACGCACCCCCCCTCCAAACACACACACACACCCACACACACACATCCCTCCCCCCCACACACACACACATCCCTCCCCCCCCCCCACACACACACATCCCCCCCACCCCCACACACACACACACACACATGCACACACACACAACACACACACATACACACACACACATCCCCCCTACCCCCACCCACACCCCTCCCCCCAAACACACACACACACACACACACACACACACACACACACACCCCCCCCCACCTACACACACACACACACACACATCCCTCCACCCCCACACACACACACATCCCCCCTACACACACACACACACACACCCCACCCCCAACACACACACACACTTACATATCCACACACACACACACACACACAAACGCATGCACACCCCTCCCCCCACACGCACACACACACACACAAACGCACGCACACCCCTCCCCCCACACGCACACACATATCCAGACAAATGCACATCCCCCTCCGCCCCCCTCCCCCCCACACACACACACACACATCCCCACACACACACACATTCCCCCTACCCCCCCCCCACCCACATACACACACACAAACACATGCACACATCCCCCCACCCCAACACACACACACACACACACATCCCCCCCACCCTAACACACACACAAACACACGCATACATCCCCCCACCCCCAACACACACACACACACACACACACACACACACACACACACATCCCCCCACCCCTAACACAAACACACGCACACATCCCCCCACCCCCCCCCCCCAACCCTAACACACATGCACACACACAAACACCCCCACACCCCTCCCCCCACATGCACACCCCTCCACACGTTTCATTCCTTTGTTAATATGCCTGCCCGATTGATAAATCTGCAATTTGAATTTCATTTGAGGTTGAAATGACCACGGGAGATCGCGTTATAGTGATGATGTCTTGGATGGACATCTTCTTCCTCAGGCGCTCACAACTTTGAGTGAAATACGATCGAGTTAAAAATAGTCAGAATTTGAGCAAATCTGTTTCATTGGTTTGTTAATATGCCTCATCTATTGACAAATCTGCAATTATAATTTTTTTTGAGGTTGAAATGACCGCGGGAGATCGCGTTATAGTGATGACTTCCTGGATGGACATCTTCTTCCTCAGTCGCTCATAACTTTGAGTGAGATGCGATCGAGTTAAAAATAGTCATAATTTGAGCAAATCTGTTTCATTCGTTTGTAATATGCCTCCCCGATTGACAAATCTGCAATTATAAATTTTTTTGAGGTTGAAATGACCGCGGGAGATCGCGTTATCGTGATCACGTTCTGGAAAGACAATCGGTGTGTTTCTTCTTCTTTCAACAATAAAGACTTATAGCTTTGAGACGGTACATCCAATCATCTTGAAATTTTGCACACTTGTTCCCCTTGATGAGAGCTACATTGCATTAAACATTCAAGTCGATCCATGCAGTGGTTCAAGAGTTACAATCTTTTTAAAATTTAACTTCCATTATTTATTGCGGCCAAACCATGTGACTTATCAAAACGTCTCAAGTAACGATGAAACAGCCCCCCATGAGGAACATTTGTTTAAAGTTTCCACTCGATATCTCCACAAATTATGGAGGTGATTCCATTTCTAGTTTGAGCTTTAAAACGTCATAACTCTGAAACCATGTGTCGGATGACGTCGTGCTCGCTGACTTTTTTGTTCGTCATGGGTATGCGAATACGCATGCCAGGTTTGGGCTCGATCCGTTCAGCCGTTGCGGAGAAAAAGGGGTTTTTGTGTTTTTTCACGGAAAACAAGATGGCGGCCGAACCATGTGACGTATGACTTCGAAAATTTTTGCATTCTGAGTTTTTTTTAACTAAGCATCTGGGAAAAAAATCCCATTTTCGGGGGAGAAAATGTTTTGTTTGACGAATTCTTACCTCTTAACGTTAGCATTTTTAATATACTCGATACACATATCTTTTGTTCCCATTGAAGAGTTCTTTAGAATGAGCCATTCCTCAAATTTTTCCATTGAGCCGTTGCGGAGATACAGAGGGGAAAAGTTGAATTTGTTTTACAAGATGGCGCCCACACCACGTGACCTATGACGTCATAATTAGCATGAAAAAATTCTCGGAGCCGAGACGATCATTTGATGAAAATTTCCTGTCAATCCGACCAGCGGTTGCTGAGAACATTAATTATGAAGTTTTCGGAGGTGCAAAATAGGGCGGAAGAATAATAAGAAAAACTCTAGCAGTAATAATAGGTTACTCTCCATTTCATGGAGAGTAAACCTAATAATATCACCACCTTTGCTGAAAGAGTGAAACATCTCACAATCGAATCACACGAGACCATGGTATCCATTGTATCTATGGTATCGTTTGAAGTTGTCTCGTTATTACCAACGTGCCCATAGCCCTGGCGATCGAGGTGGAGAATCGACGATTGATGGAAGAAGATGGTGGAAACAGACTGTGGGAGCTTTAAGTTCTATGGACGAATGTGACATGTGCTTTCTCCTCGCCTCTCTTCCACCTACTTTGTGTTTAATGGGGTATATTACAAACAGGTATTTGACACCGCCATGGGTTCCCCAGTATCAGCCATGATTGCTAACAAGGTGATGGAGGATTTGGAGGAACGCACCATTCCATCCCTACTAGTGCAACCACGTGTTTGGTTCCGGTACGGGATGACACATTTGCCACCTGTCCCTCTGATAAAGTGGACACCACACATGACGCCATGCTCAAATAATACATTTTCCTCCATTAATTTCACCCTTGAAGAGGAGAGAAATGGAACCCTTCCCTTCTTGGATACACTGCTCGTAACTAGGGATCTCAAAAGAGCCCTAAATGTAACAGCGTATAGAAAACCAACTCACACCGATCGCTACCTTGATTTCAATCCCTGCCATCCAATGGAACACAACAGATCGGTGGTGCACACCTTCTCAAAAAGAGCAGGTGAGTTACCATCTACGTTGGAAGACAAGATGAGAGAAGTAGGGTAATCTTCAGAATGTGTTGAAGGCAAATGGTTACACTGACAGCTTGTTACCAAACAGGAAAACTATCATGGCTGCACCACACAACAGGCTGAGACAGAAAGAACAACCAAGGGGGTTTTGTGTTCTGCCCTTTATACCAGGGGTTTCACAGAGGGTCGGGAGTTTTGAAATCGGCAGAAGTGAGGGTTAGTTTAAACCATTTTTCACCCTTAGACGAGCTCTTATGAGGGTCAAGGACAGGTTTCCATGGAAGGATATGGCAGGTGTGGTGTACACTGTGCCCTGTGTTTGTGGAGCCGAATATGAGGGAGAGATGGGGAGAACCATAGGTCAGTGTATTGCTGAACACCACAAGGCATTTGAATGTAATTATCCCAACAGATCTGCTATTGCTAAACACGGTCTGAAGGAAGGACACACACCTTTGTGGGATAGGGTTAATATTTTGGTCTCTACCACTAACACGACCAAAAGACGTATCTTGGAGGCTTGGCACATGGAAGAAACTGTTACGTCGATCACGCAGGAGGTGATTGACTTACTGTTAGCATTTGATCGCCTCTTCTGGAAACGAAGCGGGGATTCCCCGACTTTAAATAGAGATTCAACAAAATGTTAATATCCAAGGTTTTTATCAGGACAAATGTCCCCCAAACCACCCCTCCCCCCCCCCCTCCTTTGTTTTTCCCCACCTGTTTACCACATATGATCACGTGTGCTTTCATCTCACTAACTGATGGGCTTACACTAACTTATGATCACTTGTTTAAAATGTTACTGATTGTTCCGGAGTGTAGCTAAACATTCGGGTTATAATCCAGTTTTATTTACATTATGGTTTTGAACCATTAATGTGCTGTTAATATTTAAATTTGGTTACAACGGTCCGAGTTCATGAGAGCAATGTGATGTGTGGTTTGATTGGCTGTCCAGCTTTGCCCACCCCCACATTTGAGTATATAAGGAGATTTTGAGATTATTTCATCACTTGAGGAAGGTTAACGGATGCATGTGGTTTTTCACATGTTGTTAACCGAAACGGTGAGTCATTGTTGGTTCAATTAAAGGTTGGAGATCTTAACATGGAGTCGTTTGAATTTACTCCCAACCAATTTTACGTCTTTGCTTGTATATACAGACTTGGCATTTAATATGGAATTTTTTTTTTTTCTTGACTTGGGTTTACTTTCTGAACTCAGTATATCAATCTGGTGAGTTTTTTTTACCCTTCCGTGATGTCTTTGTTGAAAAAACCATGTCACTGAATGTCTTTCGCAGCAAGAAGTCAATAACAGGATGATATCACAGGTGGCGTGACAAAATGTAAGGACAGGTACATTTGACGATTGGCTTCACAATCGGGTATACAAGGGTTGTTGCGTTCTGCATTAGTGGAAAACAACTGCTGCACATCTACAAAAGTTATTGCCGCTTCCTCTGGAGATGGTCCGTCAACTTGACAATGCTGTTTGTCATGGAGTGGTGGCTTTACGAAATTCTGGCATGACACAGCGTGCTATTGCTCGGCAGTATGGCATCACTCAAGGTCAGGTGTCAAAGATCCTGAAACGAAATGCTCAGAGGGGTGTCCCTACTCCAATACCGAGGCCAGGATGTCCACGCAGAACGACAAGGAGAGATGATCGCCAGCTGCACCGGTTAGTCTGCAATGACCGTACCAAGTCAGCTAATCGGCGTAGGGCTGAGTGGCATCAACTGACAAATGTGCCTGTATCCAGAAGGCTAGTCAACCAACGACTGGTTCAAGCAGGCTATCGTGCCAGGCGTCCCCTGAGAAAGCCATGCCTGACCAGACAACACAGCCAGCGCCGATTGCAGTGGGCCAGAGAGCACCGTCAATGGCAGCCAGGACACTGGAATCACGTGACCTTCAGTGACGAGTCTAGATTTCTGCTCTATCGTCAAGATGGCCGCGTCCGAGTGCGCAGACAAGTGCATGAAGCCCACAACGAAGATTGTATAGTGCCAAGAGTCCAAGCTGGAGGTGGTGGGGTGACCGTTTGGGCTGCTTTTCATGCAGGGGGCAAAACTGACCTGGTTGTTCTGAATGGAAACCTGAACCAGTTCAAGTACAGGGTCATTCTGGAAGAAACATTGCTTCCATTTGCTCGTGCAGCCTTTCGAGGAAACTTTGTCTTCCAAGATGACAATGCACGGCCTCATCGTGCTCGCATGATCCAACACTTTCTTGCTGAACGTGGTGTAGAGCATATGGAGTGGCCTGCCATGTCCCCGGATATTAATCCGATAGAGAACTTGTGGGCAGAATTAACGCATCAAATCGACAACTTGGACCAGCAGCCGACCTCTGTGCGTGAATTGCAGCAGACTATTGTCACTGCATGGCAAGCGATTCCTGTCCAAACCTTGGCAAATCTCGTGAACAGCATGCCTCAACTTGTACATGCTCTCCTCAATGCTCGTGGGGGTTACACGAAGTACTGAACTGTAATTTTACTGTCCGTAATCCCAGTCATAATTTAGCTTTTGTTTTTGTTGAAATTCTTTTTTGGCTAATGTGAAAAATAAAGAGATACTTCTGGAAAACGTACAGAAGTTTAACACAGTACTGTCCGTGAATTGAGTTCGATATCAGTTTACATCACTTTCGAGGATCAATTTATTTGCTTCAAAATGTCAAATGTGGTTTTTGTTTCTTTTAAACGTCACATTAATAAAATCTAGAATAATTTCAACATAATTCCAATGAACTTTTGGTTCTAAGTCGTCTTGAAAAGTAAGTTCACCCCCACAAAAAAAAAAATTCATATTAAATGCCAAGTCTGTATATATATATATATATATATATATATATATATATATATATATATATATATATATATATTGTTACGGACCGCGGATTGGATGTTATTTACCGAGCGGAGGTAACCGCGGCCGAACAGTTGCTCCCCGTTTCTTCCCTTACACTCACCCGATTCACCCAGACATTGGCCAAATCGCGCTATGCTAAATCAATGATGGAAAGGACACGACGACTGGGAAAGAGGAAACGACGCAAGGGGGGTACAGTTCTCAAGACCTCCGGAGGAGGGTATAATTACAGTGGTGGAGAAAAGGGGGTAGATTACAAGGCAGAGTGAGGTAAAGACACAGAAGAGATGGGCACTTAAATGCAGTCTTATCTAATCCCCGACAGACCACGGACAAACGGACAAGGTAGACTTACACAGGGATTGATGGCAGGAAGGGACAGGTAGGTCGATGGCACAAGGTGCACCTTGGCTCGGGGACAGGATAAACACAGTCCAAAGATGCAGGGAGGTGTCACAGCGCTCGGAGGGGACGTCTTGCTTTCTCTCAGCTCGGCGCGCATCTGACGTCACCTCCCTCTCACTGCGCATGCTCAGCGGGGAGTGACACACCCTCGGCTGGTTGGTTCCGCCCCACTGGGGCCGGTCCGCCGCTTCCATTGGGTGCGGGGGTTACCGGGCTCCGCCCTTGACGAGGAGCCGACAGGGAGCCCCTGTTTGGTAACCCCGTCGAGCACATGTCCGATGGCGGCTCGTTGGGAAGGCCTGGTGCCCTCCCACCACCCCTACCAACCAAGCCGGAGTGAGGACGCGCACTCCCTGCGCTCATTGTTGTTGTTGTTGTTGTTGCTGAACTGTGAGGAAGAGCTGCGGGGAGGTATTGGGAGGTCCTAAACTTCCTAACGGTGCCATACAATCACATTCTGGTACAACGAAGGGTCAGAATTAATGGAAACGAATCCTTAACTGACATAGACTAAGAATAACTAGCAAGATGTCCTATAGTTGTCTTACATGAGATGCGGTGAACCTGGATGCGACATTTAATGGGGGAAATAGGGGGAGGTCGGGTCTACAGAGTGTTGTTTACAGAAAATGGGACTAGGGAATGGGGGATTGGGGAGAGTTGGGAAGTATTGAGGAAATAGGGGAATATTTACAAGCGGATATGGATGGATGCAAATCCCATATCCGCAACACTGCACCCTGCTCGACCTCGGGGCGTCCCGACCCGATAAATTTTTACCTACTTTAGTGTGGCACTCAGATGTAGTTCCCTCTACTATTAACTCAACCCTGAGTGCGACAGTTTTACAGATGTTCACAAATGAGTAAATATGTCCCCCTGCGACGTTGCACCCTTCTCCTAACAGAAACACACCCACAGGATAACCGAATCGCGGAAAGCATCCTCAAACTAAACATACAGCCGGTAGGGAGTATCATTTATACAAGACTACACTGATATTTACACTACGATCCAGGACCTGTTCTTTGAGGAACACATGCAGATGTTATGCATAGGGAGAGCACGCATGCCAGCATCGATACACCAACCCACGAGTGCCCTGTGGCCCTACGGCCTTTAATAATGTGCAGAGCACCACTTCCAAGCACCAAAAGCACCACCCCATTATGCACAGTCAGCACCATCCGGTGCACCAATAAAGTGTTCATAAAAATGCACAATCAAGTGTCCATGGTCACCGGTGGTGTCGCAGCCGGCCGATGTTCTGCCGCTGGTCTTGCCTTCATGGAGTGCACTTGGCCTTCTGGCTTCTTTAGAAATAAAGAAAGGCGCCAACCGCGTCCATTTCTGAATTGTGCCCGTCAGGGGGCCAACTAAAAGTGGTTCACCTGTATGGCATAGGTGCCACGTTGACCCAGAGGTGGTGCTTGACCGCAAAAGAACTGCGGTCCATTGTGGGCGGCCACAAAAATTGCGGTCCAGATGGTGTATCGATCCAGGCAGCAAGCAGCGGAAGTACAGGCCCACAACTGCGGAGCCAGCACCTCTCTCTCCTCTCTCTCTGCCCCAAAGCCACATCCTCGGAGGTGGGAGACAAAAGAAGACAGTGAGTAAGGTGGTAAGGGCGCAAAAGTGCATGCAATATAAGGTAATGCACACTGGGGGCACATGGGAACCAGGTGAGACAGGTACGTTCCTACCGTACGCCCCCCCCCCCCCCCCACCAGGTAACCTACATTGCCCCTCCCTTACCCCTTACTGTATCCACAAAACACAACACTACCCATAAACATCTACTTTACATCAACAAACGTCCCTACTGTCTTCCCCGTTCCTCCCATAAACCAAATTCGTCTTCTCTCCCTCCTACCCAATCAAATTTGCCATTTCCAACTCTCATCAAAATTTGCCATCTCCAACTCAACATCAAAATTTGCCATCACCAATTCATCATCAATCCCTCCTAAGGAGGGAGAGATGGTACCACCCCAATGTCTCATCCACGTCGTGATGCGTCTCACAAATCCAAACAGCAATTCTCATTTCCTGCAACACAAAACAAAGAAAACACAGGTGTGGAGTCATCATCATCACCTCAGGTAAGTGGCTGCGTATGGTGCGACAGGTTCATCAATCCTAACTATTTCCTTAATGACTTTAACAACTTTACATTAACCGGGGTCTTTCTCCTGCCAAACCATTGGCCCTCATTACTCTATGTGGTTCGAAGAACCAAAATCCCATTGACCATCTGTGGTGCTTCTCAATTTGGGGTCTCACTCCCCCGATTCATCTCACGGTGCCCTTGCACAATTTCTGGGCTGTGACGTGTAGCTCTCCCAGCAGGTCTACCCACCTGCACACCTCCACCACTGTAGTTGCCACCCGAGCTTACCTAGCTCCTCACCCTAACCTAACTAACTGGGGAAGGCCCCTCCTGGCTCTGTCACCCCACTCGGTGCCCTCTGGCACTGGGCTACCCAGGTCCGTCCTCCGGATCCTCGGGCCCCATCCACAACAACACTACCGGCTCCCAGAGCCCACCTGCGGCCTCACCTGGCCGACATCCTCACAGTGGTGGAGTGCCCAAACTAACTACACACACTAACAGGCTACACGCCCAGCCATTTCCACAACACTAATGCACCCATCCAAATACCATTCTCTCACCCGCACCACAAATGCCAATATCCAACCACAATTTACCTATACCTTCTAACTACTCTTTAAACTACCCTCCCCGGGTACTCGTGAAAGGGGTCCACTCTTCCCCCATCCACACCTTCGCACCATGCACACCACTCCGTACCACTTACTCCAACTCTCCACACCACTCATTCTCTGCTCCATATATTCCACACACCTGTACTTGCACACCTGTGCTCTCATACTTGGTGCCGCCTGCACCCTTCTCTCCCCCAAGCGCATTCGCGCTGATCCACAACACTCACTACTCACCATGACACTCATCCGCAATGCTCTCTCATTCATCACATGTACACTCACACACACCTCGGAGCATTGCCTCACCGATGCCTCATTTGAAGCTGCTCACCAGCACTTCCATTCATACTGCATCATCTGCTCTGTCTACTCCCTTCTAAAACTCGCGCTCCTCCGTCTTCCCTTACACTCAGCGCTCCCACGTCATTATCAAACACGAAGCTACTACGTCTCCACTACAGGTACCAAGTCTCCTACTTAAATCTTGTCACCTCTTGTCACCTCTAGTCCCTATCAATATAACCAAGCCCTCCCTGGCTTGGTTGTCATAGCCACCCCATAAACTATAGCGCATTTGCCCCCCATTGTGAGGGATGACAGAGTTGCCATCCCACCACATCGGGCATCTCCCACTACCAATTTTGCACATCAAATTTCAACAAATCAAAAATTTGCCAATCACTACCCATCATCTGCCAATCATTACTGCCAATCCTTTGCCAATCATCAAATTTTGCCTTTTTCTAATTTTGGGTCCAAAACACTAACCTCATCACCCGTCTACTTACTAGATCCTCTCGGTGCGCCAATTCACTTCTAAAGCTCGGCTACGTACAGCCGAGCAATGAATGCGGGTTCTTTGGTGCCGGCGGCTGGATGCGTCCGACACTCGGTGCAGGGAAGGACGCTTACCCAGGCCGAGATCCCACGCACCACATCGGCACGGAGCCATCCCATGGCCCGATCTCGACCTGCCGGAACGCCTCAACAAAAAGGGGTCGCCATGACGACCCTCCCTATCGGGCTGCCCGCTCCGCTTAATGGAGCACGGACGCGGCCGTTCAAAGCGCGGCCCGGCGTGGATCGCGTACGGCGGTTCTTTCGAAACCGCCGTGGTTCGGATCCCCGCTGGTCCTCGCGGCACGCGAAGCTGCTCAGCGCGCACCGAGGGCCCGATTCGGCTAAATGTCGTTATAACCGCTAACCCGGTTACCGTCGATGCCTCACCTGCATGCTTACACCCCGCAGCCCGTTCCTTGCTCATACATCCAGCTGTTCCCATGCTCCTCGTCATTGCACCTTCTCTAACACACCCAGGTACACTCATTCCGCTCACAGACTTGGTCACACACCTGACCACCGAACACCTTGGCACACATTCGTCGCTCGCACACCTCACCAACACACCTCTTCGCGCCCCCTCCTCGGTCACCTCCTCTGTGACAATCACAGGTGTGCTCTCACTCGCACACCCAACCACGTGCCTCACGACCAATTCCAGCGTGCATTCCCACACACGCTCTACCATTCCAGGTGTGCTTCCTTCCATTCCAGGTGTACATCCTCTCTCACCTGTCACAACCAACTCACGCTCCGTGTCACTCTTACTACTCTCACCTCCACTCTGGACAGCGCACTCACCCTTACTCTCGACAGCGCACTCTTTCCCCATGCACCTGTCCGTTACACACCTTTCTCGCGCACACCCTTCCGTTACATCCTCTGTAACACTCACCACAGGCGTGCATTCTCCCTTACTCTTGACAGCGCACTCTTTCCCCATGCACCTGTCCGTTACACACCTTTCTCACGCACCCTCTTGCGCACACTCTCCTGTTACATCCTCTGTAACACTCATCACAGGCGTGCATTCTCCCTTACTCTTGACAGCGCACTCTTTCCCCATGCACCTGTCCGTTACACACCTTTCTCGCGCACACCCTTCCGTTACATCCTCTGTAACACTCCTCACTACACGCTTCCATGTGCTCCCTCGCACACGCGCTACGACCGACTCACTCTTGACAGCACACTCACTCCTTGGCGCGCACTTTTTCCTCACACACCCCAGAGTCGGACTTTCTCGCACACCTCCTTTTTCGCACACCAGACCTGTCGCACACTTCACCAACGGCCTCTCACGAACACCCGGGTCCATCTCGACCCCCAAGCTTATTAAATCACCTGGCGCATCATACGCACGACCATATTGGTCACCACTTACACCGGGTCCTCTTTCTCTTCGCTTCTCCTCCATCACCTGCGAATCCCTCATCCGGTTAATGAGCACATCATCACGATCCGAACACAGACTTTGGACCAATTATTTTACTTCCTCTTTTATCTCTTTCTTATCCTCTCTCCGTCTTCTTAATTTTGCTCACCCCTTCTTCCACTTCTTCTAATTTCTGCTTCACCTCCTTCATCTCCTCGTGCGCCCCCTTAAGTTCTTCCTCTAACTCCACCTTATTTTTTTCTATGTGCTCCCGCACCTCCCGCTCTTTAACCTCCATCACCTCTACCACCTTGTTCATTTTCCTCGTCAGGTCCTCATGTACCGTCTGACACTCTTTTTTAATTACCCCTACGTCCTTTTTCATCTCCTTCTGTGTTGATTTTAAACCCTCTATTACCGCTGTGTTCTTCTTTACCTGGTCCCCCAACTCCTTTTGTCCCACTGTCAGCTGTTCTACTCCCAGCGTCAACTCCTCTATACCACCTTGCAATTTTACAGTCCCCTTTCTCACCTCCTTCTCCATGCGCTCCTCACAGTGCCTCACCTCCTCGCGCACTCCTCCGACCTCCTCACTCACACCTCTTCTGATCTCCCCTCCCATCACTTGCATCTCCTGCCCAGATGCCACCCTCATCTGCTCCATTTCCTCCCTGTGAGCATCCAATTTAGTTTCTACCCCCATTCTGACCCCCTCTATCTGCTGCCCCATTTGTTTAACTTCCCTTTCCGCTTGGTCCCTCATGTCCCTCAATTTTCCTTCCATACTGTTTTCTAACCCCTCTAACCCCTTTTTCATCCCTTCCATTTGATTCTCTTGAGCGGCCATTCTGTTTTCTACCCCCGTTAACCCCTCTTTCATCCCTTCCATTTGATTCTCTTGAGCGGCCATTCTGTTTTCTACCCCCGTTAACCCCTCCTGTATTTCCCCTAATCTATTGTCTAATCCCTCAAATTTGTTGTCTAGTCCCTCAAATTTGTTTCCGAATCCCTCTATTCTACTCCCTAACCCTCCGATCTGGGCCCCCATGTCCTCCCTCAATTTCTCGCTATTGGACCCCATCCTTTTTTCTAACCGTTGGCTATTGGCCCCCATGTCCTCCCTCAATTTCTCGTTATTCTGGGCCAACAGGGCCCCTATTTGCGCCATGAGGACTTGCATGTCCATCGGCGGCACGGGTACCGCGACCGCAATCCCATGCGCGGCGCCGACCTGTTGTTCGCGCTCCTCTTCCCCATGCCTAGCGCCGCCATTTTGCGAACCTGCCGCCCTCACTGCTTCGCTCTCCTCATGTCCCTCAATTTGGTCCTGGATCGACCCTGCCTCACTCTCCTCTACTGGCACCCAGCCGTCTTGATCTCCCATAGCGCGACTTTCAAAATTCGGGTTTTTGTAAAACAAAAGCAATTTCGGTACTTTATAATTTTGACCAAATTTTGTCTAGATGTTTTTTTTTTTAAATTTGGTTCGGGCCTCGTATCTCACTCCCCGACACCAGTTGTTACGGACCGCGGATTGGATGTTATTTACCGAGCGGAGGTAACCGCGGCCGGACAGTTGCTCCCCGTTTCTTCCCTTACACTCACCCGATTCACCCAGACGTTGGCCAAATCGCGCTATGCTAAATCAATGATGGAAAGGACACGACGACTGGGAAAGAGGAAACGACGCAAGGGGGGTACAGTTCTCAAGACCAGGAGGGTATAATTACAGTGGTGGAGAAAAGGGGGTAGATTACAAGGCAGAGTGAGGTAAAGACACAGAAGAGATGGGCACTTAAATGCAGTCTTATCTATTCCCCGACAGACCACGGACAAACGGACAAGGTAGACTTACACAGGGATTGATGGCAGGAAGGGACAGGTAGGTCGATGGCACAAGGTACACCTTGGCTCGGGGACAGGATAAACACAGTCCAAAGATGCAGGGAGGTGTCACAGCGCTCGGAGGGGACGTCTTGCTTTCTCTCAGCTCGGCGCGCATCTGACGTCACCTCCCTCTCACTGCGCATGCTCAGCGGGGAGTGACACGCCCTCGGCTGGTTGGTTCCGCCCCACTGGGGCCGGTCCGCCGCTTCCATTGGGTGCGGGGGTTACCGGGCTCCGCCCTTGATGAGGAGCCGACAGGGAGCCCCTGTTTGGTAACCCCGTCGAGCACATGTCCGATGGCGGCTCGTTGGGAAGGCCTGGTGCCCTCCCACCACCCCTACCAACCAAGCCGGAGTGAGGACGCGCACTCCCTGCGCTCGTTGTTGTTGTTGTTGTTGTTGTTGCTGAACTGTGAGGAAGAGCTGCGGGGAGGTATTGGGAGGTCCTAAACTTCCTAACGGTGCCATACAATCACATTCTGGTGCAACGAAGGGTCAGAATTAATGGAAACGAATCCTTAACTGACATAGACTAAGAATAACTAGCAAGATGTCCTATAGTTGTCTTACATGAGATGCGGTGAACCTGAATGCGACATTTAATGGGGGAAATAGGGGGAGGTCGGGTCTACAGAGTGTTGTTTACAGAAAATGGGACTAGGGAATGGGGGATTGGGGAGAGTTGGGAAGTATTGAGGAAATAGGGGAATATTTACAAGCGGATATGGATGGATGCAAATCCCATATCCGTAACAATATATATATATATATATATATATATATATATATATATATATATATATATATATATATATATATATATACTGTATATATATCTGTGCAGTGTCTGTGTCGTCACAGATCTACTCCCTCAAACTTTTGTGACATCGTACGAAACTTCTGGTATGCACATATCTCTCCCGTTGGTATGTCCTAGGGGTATTTTTTTGAAAAAATTCCTATTTTTGGGGGGGGGGTTTTGGGGGATTTTTTTCGAGGAAAAACATTTTTTTCAACTTCAATTGTTTATAAAAGGTAATATCACATATATTACAAATACATTTGTGCAAAATAATTGTTTGAATTATGATTGGTGTAAACCATGACAAAACAGCAACTCGGGTAGTCATTTATCTATATATCTACACATCTCGGCAGTGTCTGTGTTGTCACTTAACGACTCCCTCAAACTTTTGTTTCCGTGGTTGTGAAGTGTTTTTAATAACGTGGTGGTGGTTTTGAATCACGTGGTAGTGAGGTATTTTGAAATATGTGGTGGTAAGGTGTTTTTAAATGACGTGGTGGTGAGGTGTTTTTAAATCACGTGGTGGTAGGTTTTGAATCACGTGGTGGTGAGATATTTTGAATTATGTGGTGGTGACGTGTTTTGAATTACGTGGTGGTGAGGTATTTTGAATTATGTGGTGGTGAGGTGTTTTGAATTACGTGGTGGTGAGGTATTTTGAATTATGTGGTGGTGAGGTGTTTTTAAATGACGTGGGGGTGAGATATTTTGAATTATGTGGTGGTGAGGTGTTTTGAATTACGTGGTGGTGAGTTATTTTGAATTATGTGGTGGTGAGGTGTTTTTAAATGACGTGGTGGTGAGATATTTTGAATTATGTGGTGGTGAGGTGTTTTGAATTACGTGGTGGTGACGTATTTTGAATTATGTGGTGGTGAGGTATTTTGAATTATGTGGTGGTGAGGTGTTTTTAAATGACGTGGTGGGGGGGTGTTTTTAAATCACGTGGTGGTGCGGTGTTTTTATTACATGGTGGTGAGGTGTTTTTAATTATGTGGTGGTGAGGTATTTTGAATTATGTTGTGGTGAGGTGTTTTTAAATGACGTGGTGGTGAGGTGTTTTTATTACGTGTTTTATGGCTGTGTGGTGTTTTAAATTACTTGGTGGTGAGATGTTTTAAATTACTTGGTGGTGAGGTGTTTTAAATTACTTGGTGGTGAGATGTTTTAAATTACTTGGTGGTGAGGTGTTTTAAATTACTTGGTGGTGAGGTGTTTTAAATTACTTGGTGGTGAGATGTTTTAAATTACTTGGTGGTGAGATGTTTTAAATTACTTGGTGGTGAGATGTTTTAAATTACTTGGTGGTGAGGTGTTTTAAATGACTTGGTGGTGAGATGTTTTAAATTACTTGGTGGTGAGATGTTTTAAATTACTTGGTGGTGAGGTGTTTTAAATTACTTGGTGGTGAGATGTTTTAAATGACTTGGTGGTGAGATGTTTTAAATTACTTGGTGGTGAGATGTTTTAAATTACTTGGTGGTGAGGTGTTTTGAATTACTTGGTGGTGAGATGTTTTAAATTACTTGGTGGTGAGATGTTTTAAATTACTTGGTGGTGAGGTGTTTTAAATTACTTGGTGGTGAGATGTTTTAAATTACTTGGTGGTGAGGTGTTTTAAATTACTTGGTGGTGAGGTGTTTTAAATTACTTGGTGGTGAGATGTTTTAAATTACTTGGTGGTGAGGTGTTTTAAATTACTTGGTGGTGAGGTGTTTTAAATTATGTGGTGGTGAGGTGTTTTGAATTACTTGGTGGTGAGGGGTTTTAAATTACTTGGTGGTGAGGTGTTTTAAATTACTTGGTGGTGAGGTGTTTTGAATTACTTGGTGGTGAGGTGTTTTGAATTACGTGGTGGTGAGGTGTTTTAAATTACTTGGTGGTGAGGTGTTTTAAATTACTTGGTGGTGAGGTGTTTTAAATTACTTGGTGGTGAGGGGTTTTAAATTATGTGGTGGTGAGGTGTTTTGAATTACTTGGTGGTGAGGTGTTTTGAATTACTTGGTGGTGAGGTGTTTTGAATTACGTGGTGGTGAGGTGTTTTAAATTACTTGGTGGTGAGGTGTAATCGTCCCAAACTTCCAGTCTGCACCTACCCCTCCCCTATGTGTGTGCTGAGGGGTTCTTTCTTGAAAAAAAAACATTCAACCTAAATTGCCTATAAAAATGTAATATCACAAATACAACAAATACATTTGTGCAAAATAATTGTTTGTATTATGATTGGTGTAAATCATGACAACACAGCAACTCGAGTCATTATCCTCAGCTAAAATAAGCCTGTCCCTCAGTAACGACGCTTGGTGAGGTGAGCGCAGCGAGCCGAGCCAAGCTAGAATATATATATATATATATATATATATATATATATATATATATATATATATATATATATATATATATATATATATATATATATATATATATATATATATATATATATATATATATATATACATATATATATATATATATATATACATATATATATATACATATATATATATTGTTGCGGATCCGCCACCGGCCTTCTCCCCTTATAGTCCTTGAGCCAGACCAAAAGTAATGCTCCGGCGGGGGGAGTAATTCTCATTATGATTTTCCATTAGACCAATGTCTCAAGTGTCAGAAAAGGTGTGATGGACATCTGAGAACGGTAGCTTAGTGCCCGGATGGACGCCATCTTTGAAACCACCCAGCTCGAAAATGCCCATTTGGTGGGGTACATTGTTGCACGTGTATCTGGACTTCTATACTAGCTATCGATGTGCGGTTGACGACTAAATATACGTCCGATGTGTACCGTCTAAATAAAAAATAATATGAAGCATTTTGTTTTAGATTAATTATTATAAAAATCAATTATCGAAAAAAAATCATATATTTTTCAATATTTTATTATTAGACTTGTACTTTTTTTAGTGAAACAACACTGGTATGATTTTCCAAATTATGCATTGTGCTACACCGTTTATCTGTCTATAAAAATAACTCAAAAACTAAAACATATCATCCACCACGAGTTTACAACAAATAAATGTAAAGAGGCATAAAATGACTTAGGCCGCCGCTGGCATTATCTATTCTGACGATAACGCAAGTTAGGAATGTCGTACGGAGAGGATTTTAACACCATACGATATCTAATAAGCAGGCGGAAATTGTTACATAGGAAATCTGCACTTTGGTGGCCATCTTGGATTTCAAAATGGCCGCCAATTATATTAATTATTCATTACTAGAGTTTGGAAAGACGTATGGAGCTGATTTTAACACCATACGATGTATATTCCTAATAAGCAAGCGGAGGTATCATTGAACATGTCATGTTTTAGTCAAATAACACCGGTATGATCTTCCAAATTATACATTTTGCTAAACCGTTTATCTGTCTATAAAGATTTTCAGGCAATTTGGCCTGCATTATAATAGAGAACAACATATGCTATACAATATACAGTGCACACAAAGTTAATCATCAGAGTCGCCATCAGAGTCATTGGCATCCTGAGCCACGATAGCATCATCCTGCACCATGTTGGAGCATCCCTGCAGCTTACACACAACAGTGCACTTCAACCCATTCAGTATGCAGGAGCAATCTGACGGTCGACACGTCCTTCTGCATGTGCATGAGATGAGATTCAAGACGACATCTGGAGCTGGTAGACCCGCCATCCATCGGATTGTGAGCGAACCGCCATCATCGAGTTCCCAACCATGTCCTGCTGATGGTGTTGGGACGTCTGGTAGGTTTTCAAGGCTGCGTCGCCAGATAGCCGCCTGATAGTTGGCCCTAAGCGTATGCTGCATCAAGGAGTCTTCACAAGGCGGCAATTGTCCAGATTCGATCTGGCCCTTCTTTGCACAGAACATGTGATAACGGAGCGAATTAACACCGACGATCTTCGTGTTCTTGGCGTACAGCTGACACGTGAAGGCCTGAATGCTATTGAAGACGTCTGTTGGTACATTCCACGAAGATCCCAGATCTGTGAATGCTTGAAGATACAGCTCATTCGCTTGCACAAGCTTCAAAGCCTTTATCTTTCCTTGGCTAGCCAGAGCACTCACAGTGTCACACCCGCTCCATGCATGAAGCCCTGGCAATGCACTGCAAACTCCAGACCCCAATACCGCAGCCAACTTTCCAACGTCGATCATTCTGACTCGAACCTTTGTTCCTCGTCTGATGAAGAGCTGACTATCGATGGTTCTGCTGAGATGAAGACTGATGATCAGAACGTCGGTGTCATCTGCCACTAAGATGATCGTCTTGTAGTGGGTAGCGGCGTGCTTTGCGTGGAGAAACATACGCGTGTCTGCTTCCTCGTGGCTACATTCGAGTGCTTGCACCAACTTCCACCTATCGCGGGTCAGTACCAGACATTTTTCACCACAGATGACATACAGTGTTCTGTTGCCTAGCTTTTCGCGATTTGTTTCATGTTTCCACGACTCCGCCAGAAACACAACCAGTTTCTCCTTTGTCTGGCTGCAAGCAAGGAGACGCCGCCAGTTCATGATTTTGTGTGCGGGTCTGATCTCGCTGAAACTGATGCCTTCATTTGAACCGCGGTTCACACGCTCAGCTGCTTTGATGGATTCTTCTGTGTATGTGTCAAAGACAACATCGATGCGCTCACTGCCTTGACCAGCGTGAAGCGCTGCAGCAAGGATGCGGTCAGATAGTTCTTCGAACGTGTCGTTCTCGCCATGCATCTTTTGTATGAGAGCCATCGCATCAATTATTGTTGCACTTCGCTTGTCAACGCTCTCGGCTGGTTCCACAAGACCTTCCATGTGTTTCGCAAGTGCAGCTTTGTTCGTTTTTTTCATTGACCCATCAACGTTTGCCAAAGACCATGGTAACGGCCCTAGTGGGTGACAAAGGACAAGTTGCATGTCGAGGTTCCTTGTCTTGGCGATGAGTATCATGGTGGCAAACAGTTGTCTGTCAGCTCTCAGGACGATCTCCTTGTTTGTGCCCTTCACAACTTTCTGCTTGATCTTACCAAAGGTCTTCAAGTTTAGCTTGTTCAATGTGTCATGAAAGCCTGTTCCCTCTTCAAGACGTTTCTGGAAGCTTTGATACGCCGCTTCCCCCTTTTGCAGGGTGTTGAGTAGGTCATTAGAAACGTCCTCCCTCGCAGCCGCTCCGGTAGATATACTGAGAAGACATGACGGATCATCGGCGAATGGATTGGTCCAGTCATTTTCCAGTAGATCACAGATAGCTGTGACGCCAGACTCATCACGTTTGATGCGAGAAGTAGACAAGTCAGGGTGCTTGGCGTGAGATGTGTCGCTGCCATTCACAAGGATAGTTTCTCGTAGTTGCCTCAGTGCAGTAGCCCGATTTTCTGCAGTTAGATAGTATCGTGACACAGCCCCTTGTCGAAGACTAAAACCTCGTGTTCCTCCAGCTGTTTGCGTATCTTTGTTTACTGTTTCTTCTGTTGTCTGATCAACAGCGATTCTGGCAAATGGATTCCCTGGTCTAAGCTGTACGGAGAAGTAGCCTTGATTGAAATGCCTGTACAACTCGGGGCATGTTTCGTGGAGTTGCGTCATCTGTGCATAGTACACTGGTAGATATCTAGCATAGTTCACCTTGTTCATTGCGAAACACCAAGGGATCACTCTTCTGACACAAGCCAAGTGAAGCATCCAGTCGCCTTCTCTATCCGCACGAATCAACCCCAGCAGGGTCTCTACCATATCAATATACATCATCCAGAAGCGAGCCAGGTCTCCATGTTTGGTTCGCAGAAAATGTAGGTATTTCGCGAACATGTCAAAGCTCTGTACACATGAATCATCATCGAGAGCAGCAGCGAGAGTCTCGTGGCAAACATCCTCCTTGATGCTGCGAATTTTGAGGTCAGTGCTTCGAATCTGGGGTTCCTTGTCAGGATGATTGCTTTCTATCCACACCTGGAAGCCCTTCCAAATGATGCGCATTAGTGCCTCGTACATCAACTTGTGGAGTCGCACAGCACGGTTGTATTGCTTGCCTTCCAGAACCCTGTTGATGGAACCTTCAGCGATTACTCCTGACTCAACAGCTACATCCCGAAGGCCTGCATCTCCAAACATTTTCCCAATGCTCGACATGAAGTTACAGATGGTATGGAAGTTCCCCATCATGAGCACGATTCTTCCATATCGATCGACATCTTTCCATGCTATTTCGGTCGCCTTAGCAAATAGTGCCTGGTCTAGCACCACCGGTATACGCTCAAGCTGAAGTGACTGCTTCTTGCTGCACAGGATGCACGTTCCGGACTCAGGTTCAATCTTCGCCCGTTTCGCCTCGACACCGGCCATCTCAGCTGAAAGAACAAAAAGACTGACGTTAGATTACTCCGATATCCGAAAAGCTCGCCAGCTTACATAGACATACTCATCCAAGTCAGTGAACATGTTAGATGGCGCCACAATACAACTCTATAATAGAGTTGTATGTGGCGCCATCTAACATGTTCACTTTTAGTTCTTAAGCCACCCACCCCCCCCCCCCCCCCCCCCCCCTCAGAAATTAATCAGGTCACCGCAACAAATCTCAGACTGAGATATAGAATATAGAATATAGATATAGAATAGACTGACGTCACTTTCGGCACTGGGTTCTGTGGGTTGATTATCGGCGGGAAATTCCAACTGACATAGTTTCGGTTTGTGGAAAGTGCATGCCTTTTCATATATTTTTTGTGTACACTCGTGGTGGATGATATGTTTTAGTTTTTGAGTTATTTTTATAGACAGATAAACGGTGTAGCACAATGCATAATTTGGAAAATCATACCAGTGTTGTTTCACTAAAAAAAGTACAAGTCTAATAATAAAATATTGAAAAATATATGATTTTTTTTCGATAATTGATTTTTATAATAATTAATCTAAAACAAAATGCTTCATATTATTTTTTATTTAGACGGTACACATCGGACGTATATTTAGTCGTCAACCGCACATCGATAGCTAGTATAGAAGTCCAGATACACGTGCAACAATGTACCCCACCAAATGGGCATTTTCGAGCTGGGTGGTTTCAAAGATGGCGTCCATCCGGGCACTAAGCTACCGTTCTCAGATGTCCATCACACCTTTTCTGACACTTGAGACATTGGTCTAATGGAAAATCATAATGAGAATTACTCCCCCCGCCGGAGCATTCACTTCAAAATATGGCCGGTTGGCTCAAGGACTATTACTAGTGAGGTACCTTATTAACAAAAATGCCATGGACCGTTACACTGTGGACAAAAGCACAATTTTTTCACCAAAGCTTTGCCCATGTATAAGGATCAAAAAGAGGGTAAGCTCCAAAAAATCTGATGACAGGAAGTGTATTTAATGACGTCATAATGACGTCACAATAGACTAACAAGATATTAGCGTAAATTAATGTATAACATAAGGTTGTGATGTACTGTGCCGAGATTTTGAGTAATTAATTTAATATTTCAAGAAACAGGTAATTGATATATAAGCCTTTTTAAGCTCACTATGTTGCAGTGATGTCATTACTCAAATGTGTAAAAAAATAAAAAAAATAAAACAAAACAAATGAAAATAAAACATAAGAATTAGGGGATAAATGCAAGGGTGCCCTGTCTCAAATGTGATTTAAGACCATGTTCAAACAATACATTCCCTGGAATATACGCGATCCTCGTCTAGCTGTTCAAATTTAGAAATGCAAGAAACCAATAAAAGTATTTATGAATTTTCTATCAAATTACAGCATTGGAACGTATAATATTGGTTTGGATATTGTACTTTTATGCTTATGTGGACTATTTCCTTTCAATTTCAGGTCATCATGGATTGGAGTGCTTGCATAATCTGCAAGAAAACTACACCGGAAAAACTATCTTGTCCACAGAAAGGATTTAAACGTAATGCCAGAGAAGTATATGCTGCATTCCTGGGAAATGTTGAGGAGTTCAGAAAAAGAAATGCACTGCCAGTTGATGTAGAATATGTAACAGAAGGAACAGTCGAAACTTTTGTGAAAAATAATGCCTCATGGCATCGTTCTTGCAATCAGAAATTCAACAATTCCAAACTCAACAGACAAGTAATGAGGAAAAGAAAACATGAAGCCGAAGCTCTTGAGATGCGACGGTCAAAGCGGCAGTCGGTATTTGATGCCAAGTGTGTGTGCATCTTCTGTGAAAAAACAGGCGACCAAAAATTACACAACTTCCAAACATTTGGTGCTGATCAGTCCCTCAGAAAGATGGCAACTGATATGCAGGATGACCAACTCTTGTACAAAATAACAGGGGGTGATTTAATCGCCCTAGAAGCCAAGTACCACCTGAACTGTTTAACACGATACAGAAACAGACATCGGGCTCATCGCCGTGAAGGTGTTTCTTCCAACACGGAAAGAGAACGAGCAGATGCCAGAGCGTTTGTGTAGTTGGTGTCTTATGTTGAGTTTGCCGTTGAGGATGGGACATACCTGTTCAAGTTTTCAGATCTTCATGAGATGTATGAACGCCGTATTCAAAATCTTGGGCATGATGTGTCAATTAACAAGAGCCGGTTGAAAAGCAGGCTTCTTGAGCACTTTGCCGACACCAGTGTGCAAGAACAGACAGATGGCAAGAACATTGTTCTTGTATTTCCAGAAGGCATGCAACAAATGCTGAAAGATGCTCTGCATGAACATGACTATCAATCAGAAGTGCTACTTTTTGCAAAAGTAGCAAAAATATGCAGAGAAGAAATGTTTGGAGAAACACATTTCAAGTTTTCTGGCAATTTCACCCCTAAGTGCCAGACAATGCTTCTCAGTCTTACACTCCTGTCATCAATGATCCTTTATGGACCAAACTTGAAGAGCGATGTTAATGACACACAGGCTTCTCCAACAATCGCCCAGTTGTTCCTCCACAATTCAAAGAAAAGGTGCACGAAACTGGCTACTCCCAAACGACAGTCTCCTGAGAGAGAACCTCCACTTCCAGTATACATTGGCTTGAATATCCACACATTGACAAGGAACAGAACTCTCAGTGATCAACTGGCTAAACTAGGGTTGAGCATCTCATACAGCCAGGTTCTGCAACTGGAGAATAAATTGTCATCTGCAATGTGTGACCAAATCACTGCTGACCAAATTGTGTGCCCATCTATTCTCAGGAAAGGTCTCTTCACTGTTGGTGCACTGGATAACATCGACCATAATCCCTCTTCCACTACAGCCAAAGGATCGTTCCATGGAAGTGGTATAAGTGTCATCCAATTTCCTACACAAGATAATCTCGGACGTGTTCGGGTGGCAACTTGCTTTCTTCCTGCAAATCCAAATGAGAAACCTCACCTTCTAGATTCGTTTAGCATAATTCAATCAGTACATCTGAAAGCATCAAATACAAGTGTACCAGAGGTCATCATGACACCTGTAAATGGGAGGCTTGAAGAAGCAAAAGAAAAGGAGGAGAAATGGATTCAGCATGCTTCCAAGCTTCTCGACGGAAATGCAAGTGAGAAGGGAGACACTATCTCATGGGCTGCCTATCATGCATCTCAGCAATCACCTCCGCTCGATCCCCCTGCCTTGATTGCTCTTCTACCACTATTTCAAGAGAAGGCAGACTCACCAGCCATGATCAAGCACGCCATGAACATATTGAAGTCCATCACGGAGTTCCTCAACCCTGGCCAGATTCCAGTACTCACTTGTGACTGTCCAATTTTTGCGAACTGCAAGTATATTCAATGGACCTGGCCTGCAACTCACGGTGAAAATAAATTCCTGATCATGTTTGGTGGGTTCCATTTGGAGAAGGCCTTGTGGAATGCACTGGGAGATTTCCTAGATCAGAGTGGCTGGACTGTAGCTCTAACTGATTCAGGTGTAGCAACATCTGGTACAGCTAACTCTTTCATCAATGCCGCTCATGTGACACGGACACGACATGCCCACCAAGTGACTGCCTTAGCTCTATCACGGTTACAACAAGAAGCATTTGAGCAAGCTGCTGTGTCCAGTGACAGTGAGACATTTGAGGCCTGGAGACTGGCTATGGCAAATTAGAGTCCGACTTTCCAGTACTGGGATATAGTGCTGTGAACAGAGATCTTGATCATGATATTCATTCGTGCGCACAGAGAGAAAGACTTTCTTCTCTATGTTGAGTCTCTTCAAAGTCTCATGTTTCTATTTTTTGCACTGGACCACTACAACTACTGCCGTTGGGTTTCCGTCCACCTCCGAGACATGCAATCCTTGCCAGCCGCTCTAACAAAGGACTTCCAGAAGCACTGGGTTGTGAACAAAACACAAAAGAGGTTTTCCGCGCTTCCCATCGACCAAGTCCACGAACAAGAGAATGCCAAAGTAAAAGGCAAGGGTGGAGCCAGGCCTAACCGAAAATCCAGATGCCTTCCGACGCTGGATGATAGCTGGTCCAGAGCAAGCCAGGCTGCTGACACAATTTGAAAGTGACTACCTACCTGAAGAGGACCCTGAAGTAAAGTACCAACATCAACATCATAATAGCTCAGTCTAAATTACTGGGAAAAAATGCGCTAGTGGTGTTTTAAATTATATAACTCAACGGGAAGATTATTATGAACTCTCGATATGTGGATGTTAACTAATCAAACGAATTTGTGTGCAGACGAATCTAATAGTTTTTTTTTTTGCTGGATGATGTCAAAATGATGTCATAAATCTTTTAAACATTGTCTAAGAAGAAAATTGACAATTGCAGTGAATTCCTTGACCTCGGAAACATATATTTCGATGTCAAAATACACTTAATAGCCTAGTTCTAACTAATTCATTTTTTAATTATGATTGCGAAATAATTTGCTTATGACGTCATAATGACATCATAAATCTTTTAAAGATTGTCTAAAATAAAAAATGAAAAGTGCATTGAAATCCTTGACCTCGGAAACATATATTTTGATGTTAAAATGCACTTAACACCTTAGTTCTAAGTCATTGATTTTTTTTTATATATGATTACATAATAATTAGCTGATGACGTCATAATGACGTCAGATATACACTTCCCATCATCATTTTTTTTGGAGCTTACTTTTTTTCTCGAAGGTATACCATGGAGATGCTTTGGTGAAAAAATTGTGCTTTTGTCCACCGTGTAACGACATTTTCATTATGGTACCCCACTATACCAAGGGGGGATTAGTCCCCTTGTCTGACTGACCAGGCGCGACCCGAGACCTATGATGTCCCTTCTGGACAACGCGAAATAGGGTATCAGGACCAAATTCGCTATTACCTAAATACTCGCGCTGCCCTGAAGTGAGGAGACAAGCCTCGCACGAACCATGTGTGATGATACGCCGAGCGGTTGCCTACACGCGATCCGTGCCGGTTAGATGGTGGAACCCGATTCATGCGGTTTTATTCGTACCACGCGTAGTCAATGGAGAAATCACAGGTACGGTCGAATCAGAAAGGAAGAACAGGTTTATTTACACTATACACAATAATTCAAGAGCAGAGACACAGAGCAGGTTATACAGTCTTATTCTTAATCCCAAGGACACGGGCCCGTCACACACACACACTCACATGGGGATTGCTGATGAGCAGGATGATGTTCACCAGCTCGCCCAGAGATGGCCCTCGTGCAGTTCTCTCTGGTCCCTGGCACGTCCTTTGGAGATGGAAGTCGGTGGAAGCAGGAGCTCGCCGCGTGTCGTCTGAACGGAGCGGGTTATCACGGGGCGAAATGGTAGGGAGCGGACTTTGGCGCGGCTGGCGTTTTTTTTGTTTTGTTTTTATTTGGGTTTTTTTTGTATACTGAATCGAGGCTTGTGAAAAAGCTGACATTTACTTCACAAACAAATCAACCAGACAAACAAAATATATAAAAAGAGGGAGCGGAAGACAAGATGGGGAGAGAAGGGGAAGCACACAAACACTTGAGAGCACACAACATTTGAGAGCAGGGAGATGTGTGGGAGGGAGAGGGCTTGGGGGGAGGAGGCGTGGGAAGGGGGGGGGGGTGGGAGAGGTATAAAACACAAGGACACCAAGGACTTCCAGGACAGGAGTTGGTATTTCAAAAAAGTGGAATTGGGGTGAAATTAGCGGGGGTAGAAAAGATCAAGGTTTTGGATGGGGGAAGATAAGAGATGGTGGTGAACAGCTGTTTTAAAGACCTGGAGGGTGGAGTGGGATTGAAGAGAGTGAGGGAGTTTGTTCCAGAGGCGGGAGAAAAAAACCGGAGAGAGACCGGAGAGAACGGTTATTCACTTGCGGCTATGGCCGCGCTCACTCGCATGGGTGAAAAGCACAATATGCGTTACCAGCGTGTCTGGGTGCGCCCGCGTACTTTGTACAGTTCAACGCATCTTCTTCTCTCTCTCTGCGCAAGTCCTCAAACAACGCGCGTATCCTCCGCAAGTCCTTGGCAACGCTCTCCACTTGCGAGTCCTAATCCTTTCGCCACCGCCGTTCAAGTCCTGCTTGTAAGTCCTCCAACGCTTTCCACTTGCGAGTCCTAATCCTTTCGCCACCACCGTTCAAGTCCTGCTGATCAGTCCTCTAACGCTCTCCACTTGTGAGTCCTAATCCTTTTGCCACCGCCGTTCAAGTCCTTTCGAGGGCTTTGCGCAGCGGCTTATATAGGCACGCCCCGCGAACCTTCTCGAACTCACCAGACGCGCTTCACCACGCCCTCTCACGCCATGCCGCTAGAGCTCTGATTGGTTGGTGGCTCTTACCGTCTCCCGCTGCCGCTCCCGACCTCAACGCCGCCCCCACCTTTTGAGGCCTACCTCGTGTTACTCGACTAGTGGTCAGCCGAATGGGGCGCGGGATCAATTACGCTCATAGAGGTAGAATTGGAGGGTGGACGCAAAATGAATGGGGCGTACTCTCCTGTCTCTACACAACGCAGGCACTAAGAGGGGAAATGGCCTGTTCTTACACATACTAAGACATAACTATACTACAAATGGGCCTTTATGTTGCTCGTGTGACTAACTATGGAGGGCAAATCTTTAACCTTTAATGACCTCAATGTGCAAATCTCAAAACCGCAGCACTGCCCCCCTCCCTTGCCAGATTCGTCCCCGAGTCAAACCCACTCAAGTGAGAACGACCGTTTTTTTTGAGAAAGGTTTGGGACTAGTTTTTAAATTACGTGTGACACTTAGATGTGGTTCCCCTCTAACATTTAATCTAACTCCCTGTATGTGACAGTTTTAAAACACTAGATATGTCCCACCTACTGCGTTGTGCCCACACGCCCAGCCATTCACTGACTCATGCACCCATCCAAGCACTTCATGCTACTTCCTGCACCACAGATGTCAATATCCAATAATTTACCAAAACCCTCTACCTAACTTTAAACTACCCTCCCCGGGTATTCGTGAAGGGGTCCATCTCCCACATTCACTCCTTCGCACCATGCATTCCACACCACTCATTCCACACCATTTATTCCACACACCAAGTTCTCTTGCACACCTCTTGTGCTCTCATACCTTTTCTCCACTTGCACCCCATGCAAGTCAATTCACTCAACACAATTCCACTTTTCCTCAATACACCATTCATACACTACCTCCGGTTATCCCCAACCAATGCCTCATTTGCGCCTCAATCTCAAGCTCATACACACAGTGATCCCCATTCAATTCCTCATTTGCGCCTCAAGCCCAAGACACACCCACAATTGCTCCACACTACTACACACACACACACAGCATCATCTAACTAACTACTTCCCTCTAAAACTCGTGCTTTCCCGTCTTCCCTTACACTAAGCACTCCCTCGTCATTATCATCCTTCTAATCTCTCGACGTCCCCTCTACCTGTAACAATGTACCTACTTAAATCTCGTCCCTATGGTCATCTCTAAATCCCTAACAATATCTCAGCCCGCCCTCGGCTAGTTTTCACTGCCATCCCCATAATCTACTGCTCATTTGCTCCAAAATCGAGGGATGGTAAAACGACCATCCCCCACGCCGGGTACCATTCCCCAATACTACTGCCATTTGTCCCCTACACTCGAGCCTCTCGGTGCGGAAATACATTTTCACAGCTCGGCTTCGCAAAGCCGAGCAATGCATACGAAATGTTGTGGATCTGCCACCGGCCTTCTCCCCTTACCAAGGGGGGATTAGTCCCCTTGTCTTTGACTGGCCTGGCGGGACCCGGGACCGATGACATCCCTTCCGGACAGCGCGAAATAGGGTATTAGGACTAGAATTCGCTATTACCTAATTACTCGTGCTGCCCTGAAACGAGGAAATAAGCCCCGCACGAACCACGCGTGTTGAGACGCCGAGCGGTGCGTACACGCGATCTGTGCTGTTTAGATGGTGATCCCGGTTCTAGCGGTCTTATTCGTGCCACGCTTAGTCAATGGATAAATCACAAAAGCGATCGAATTGGAAAAAGGAAGAACAGGTTTATTTACACTATACAATGTTTCCAGAAAAAGGGGACACAGTGCAGCCTTACACAGTCTTACTTAATACCCAGGACAAACGGGCCCATCCCACACACACACACTCACATGGGGCTTGCAGCTGCAGGATGATGGTCCGCGCGTCCAGGGGTGGCTCCCGTGCAGCTCCCTCCGGTCTCCGGTTCGTCCCATGCAGATGGTAGGAGGAGAAGGCAGGAGCTCGTAGCGCGCCGTTTGGACGCACAAGGTTATTAAGGGGCGAACGGTAGGGTGTGGGCTCTGGCAGTTAATCACTGGCAGGTTTATCCGCGTCTACTCGCGTGGCTGAAGTAGGCGCTATTCGCCACCTGTGCGTCTGGCTGCAGCCGTGGACTCGTATCGCCAACGCCTCTTCTTCCTTCCCTCTGGTGCGTACGTTATACTGCGAGGTACAGTTCAAAGCCTCAAAGCGAGTGATGCCTCAAATCCCTCAAAGTCCTTTCTCTGTGCGTTCTCCTCATCCAATCCTGCTGGTAAGTCCTGTCGAGGGCTTTTCGCACCGACTTATATTGGCACGCCCCGCGAACCTTCTCAAACTCACCAGACGTGCCTCTCCACGCCCTCTCATGCTATCCCGTTAGAGCCCTGATTGGCTGGTGGCTCTTACCGTCATCGCCTCTGACGTTCCGCCTCGACGCCGCCCCCACCCCGACCCCGCACCCCTCCTTCTCAGGCCTACCTCGTGTCACTCGACTAGTGAGCAGCCGATGCGTAACAAACTGGGTCGAGCAGCCAATGCTTAACAAACTGAGCGAGCAGCCAATGCGTAACAAACTGAGTCAAGGCCAAATGGGGCGCGGGATGGATTCTGCCCATCGAGGTGGAATTGGAGGGTGGACGCAAAATGAACGGGACCTAATCTCATGTCTTTACACAACGCAGATATTAATAGGGGAAATGGCCTATACTTCCGCATACTATGACATAACTAATACCACAAGTGGGCCTACGTGTTGCTCGTGGAACTAACTATGGGGGGCAACCCTTTAACCTTTAATGATCAATATGTGCAAATCTCAAAACTGTAGCAATATATATATATATATATATATATATATATTTGCTGTTTTTGAACCTTTGATCCACCAACGTTTTGATTGCCTATCATTTATTCTTCCATCACTGCTTGAAGCTTCATGATAACTTGGTGCAGTTACTTTGGCTGCGTGACTATTCGTGACATATGGTAATCTCCTCTCATCATGATGTGCACAGGACGTGGTACTTTGACCACGTTGATTCATAATATGTGAGGCATACACGTTCCCCGGCTGCTCCGCACTGCTTGATCCATGATACACTGCACTCGCTGCCTCAGCCCCCATGATGCACGGGACACTTCTCTTGTCCGATTATGCTTTGTGACATACCAAAAGAGCAAAGCTGCCAGCTGACCTTTAACCCATCTCAAGGGCAGACTTAACGGCCTAAGAAAAGGCAAATGTTTGCAGCGAGCAATGGTATGGGCTCTCAGCAAGTAAATAATATGGAAATGTGGATGTGCCAGCTTTTCTATCTCCTGGGACCACATTTCAGACGCAATTGGATAACCTCACCATGTCCCCACCCAAAACTCCCCTCTCTGTCCTGCTGCTTCATTTTAGTTTTATAACCATCGGGTGCAATCTCTTACAGTGCCAAGGATTATCTTTCGCATCACGATCTCCCTTCTGTAAGTGCCACCACTGATTTGCATTTGGCATTTGATGGTGTGCGCCCCAATTAGGATGAGACACTTGGATTTTCTTTATATGCATAAAACAAGCCTGATTTCAGGACCACGAAAGAGGAAGGTTGATAAATATATGCATGACTAAATAATTTGCAGTATGCACTGTCAGAGACTCAGAACAACCTTCCTTATGTCGGCTTTCTCCAAATGCTCAGACGAATCACGTAAAGAAGAGCATTAAGTTTATCACACAATTGAATGACAATGCAGCAAGTGGGGGCTGGATGTCTGCCTTTAAAAGCAGCTCCCTCCCTGCCTTCCTGAATGCTTTTCTTTACCTTTTTTTAAAACAATGTGCAATGCTTTGCTCACTCGCCTCCTGCAGTCGCTGCCTATTACACTGCAATATCAAAAATTATCCCCTGCTGGTGGTTTCGACCACATCATCCTCATTCAGGAGACGAGCACAGGGCATCGACAGCTGTGTGTAACCGAGCCAGTCTGGTCAGGGTGTTTGGGGTATAGGTACTATACAAGCAGCAAGGATGTACTCTTGCCCGAATAAGCACAGGTCAGGAGGAGCACAGATCCAGCTAAAGAAGTGTTAGTCCGGGCTAAGTAGAGCATGGATGTAGGCCAGTAGATACAACAACAGGCATATTAAGGCCATTTTCCCTGCTAGAGCGGGGGTTAGCCTTGCGGTCCCCATGACAATCTTCTCCATTTTGCCCTATTTTCTGCATCTCCTTGTTAACCCCCTTGCCCACATTTCTTCTTCCACCACCTTTAGCCAAGTCTTTCTCGGTCTTCCCCGTCCTCTACTTCCTTCTACATTCATTTCCATCACTCTTCTCAACCAGTCACTTTCATCCTTCCTCAACACATGACCAAACCATCTCAACCTGTTCCTCTTCACAGCATCAATCACAGGCTCTATTCCCATCATCTTTCGCAATTCATCATTTGTCTTCCTCTCTCTCAACGATACTCCGCACATCCACCGAACCATTCGCATTTCCACCCTTTCCAGCCTTCGTTGCTGCTCTACGTTCATTACCCATGTCTCGCTCACAAAAATCGTAACACTTCTCACACATGCAGCATACACCTTTCCCTTCAGCTTCAACGGCATTCCCCTCCCATACCTTTTGGAAGGCATCCAGTAGATGTACAATGCATTTTAATTAAGACTCTACAATGACTGCTCTCTACTCCGGTTGATCTTCATTCTCGTCACATTGTGTGACGGATTAATTGTAGAAAAATCATCGTCTTTGCATTCAAAGGGCTTCCATCCCATCCAAGATGCCTTCCAAAATACATGGGGGAAGGGGTTCCCTGCTGGCCTTGACAACACCGATTGAAACTATGAAATGGGATTAGTTCCTAAAATCTTCTTTAAATGCACTGATCTTTTTTTCACGAGAGCGAAACACGTGTGTGCGAGGTGTCAAACATCCCTTCGATCGATATGAAAGAAAAGCATCTGCCAAAATAAGCGGTTTAATGAAATTATATTGCACCTAAAATCATTGCTACATGTGTAAAGCCTCTTGTGACCCAGCACCGATTTGACCATTAACTTGGTCGTTCAATAATGGAAATGCTACTTTATCATTAAAATTGATTGATGCCCTGAAACCTCGTGTGAGAGGACAGGCCATTCTCTACAGACATATTGTGCACAATTGACAACGTATGCCTAACCCTGCTCACAAAGACAATTGTACACCTGAATCAAAGTTCATACCTGGCTGGGAGCTTTCCTCATTATTGCAAGGCAATGGGTCCATTGGTGTGAGGTCTTTGATGAGGAGGGGAGTGTCGTTGAAGCTGAAGGGAAAGGTGTATGCTGCATGTGTGAGAAGTGTTATGATTTATGGGAGCGAGACATGGGTAATGAACGTAGAGCAGCAACGAAGGCTGGAAAGGGTGGAAATGCGAATGGTTCGATGGATGTGCGGAGTATCGTTGAGAGAGAGGAAGACAAATGATGAATTGCGAAAAAATGATGGGAATAGAGCCTGTGATTGATGCTGTGAAGAGGAACAGGTTGAGATGGTTTGGTCATGTGTTGAGGAAGGATGAAAGTGATGGAAATGAATGTAGAAGGAAGTAGAGGACGGGGAAGACCGAGAAAGACTTGGCTAAAGATGGTGGAAAAAGAAATGCGGGCAAGGGGGTTAACAAGGAGAGATGCAGAAAATAGGGCAAAATGGAGAAGATTGTCATGGGGACCGCAAGGCTAACCCCCGCTCTAGCAGGGAAAATGGCCTTAATGCATGTTGTTTTTGTTTGTTGTTGGTGTGAGGTCTGGTACAAGGTGGCTTACCCTGCTCACAAAGACAATTGTACACCTGAATGAAAGTTCATGCCAACTGGGAGCTTTCCTTGGTGTCTGCAAGTTATTGGATCAATTGGTGCTACCAAATGTTCCACTTTTTTCCGCTGGGAGATTGCATTCCTCAAAGCAGTGTTGCTGAAGCAATCCCACACCCCATATACATCATTAACGTCTGTCTCCTTGGAAACCCTTTGTAGCACTTTGCCCCTCAAAAATAATCCTTTTCTGTTGGACAGTTCTGCTTCTACACTACATTCCTTTGGCTGTATCACTCTTGGCTCATCTATAGAAAAGATCACAAATTGGTCAACCAATTGGAACATAATCGCCGTACAAATGAGGCCTTTGGGAGAAATAATATGATCTGTTTGAGGAATCTCATATCGACGTTATAGATACGTCCTAATGAGGTAAGACGGTCAAAGCATTACCTGACTCGTAAAGAATACTTGGATTTGTCCATGTGAATAGACAAAGGTACCATAACATAATTCGCAAAGTATAATAATGTGGGATCTCTATTGTCTTCATTGTAAATGCTACAGTCAGTTTTAGGGTCGGCGTGCTCCACCATAATATGGTGGTCCTTGTAGTCGCTCCACGAGGTGGCAGTTTAAAATCGCACTCATTAATTCCGTTTGGAATGAAATTGTAAACAAAGGCCTTTAATATTACTGGAATCTCCGTGGCCAATATGAAAGCTGAATGTTCAACGGTTTTTGAAATATGGCGTACGCAAGCCAAGTTACAGAGATGGTTGCCAATTGCCATGGCAACATAATTCAGCCAATCATGGCCGTGATCTAATCAGGTTGAGATAATGGCATGAGGAATGGATCTCTGCAATATGAAAGGTAAATGTTTAACGGTTTTTTGAAATATCACGGACACAAAAGTCCATGGGCAGACGATTGGGTATTCGACGGAGCTCTTGCAGTGTTGTTTGCACCCTCCTCTACTCTCCTTCCCTATATTTTATATTTACAAATCATAATGTACCTTTGGGCTGGCAGGATGACCCAGAGGTATGCCCACTGGCCTCGAAGCTGTCCAGCTTGTGTTAAAATGTCGTCCCAGCTATTAACGGTCATTCCGGTGTTTCACAGACAGGGTGATTCATGAATGTGTGTACGCCATCCCTCGAATGGATGTTAAGCTGGGCATTCCATCTGCCAGCATTAAGTCGTGGACATTAAAGATGCCAGGGTGTCTTTTACGAAGAGTAGGCCAGCAATCGCCGGCACCATGAACAAATTCCAAAATCCTGCCCTGACTTCCTGAGACGGAGTGTCAACCCGACCAGGATTGTGGCCCAAGTCATAGAAACTGCTTTGGCAGCACAATCCCTCTGCATAGGGCATGATACAATTGATACATGATGATGATTAATGCACTTATAATGATGATTCATGTAAAGATGCATTTGTTCAATAGACAAACATAATCTCTTTAAACAAACCAAGAGTTAACCTTTAATATGCAGATAGATAGCGATTTATTTCAAATAAACAGAACTGCAAAGCTTACAGTGGTATCGCTTCAATCAAATTATGGGATTGCACTGTATTTCCGAGTGTAAAACTTACATTAATATCCATTCAAATGATGGAATTCCACTGTATTTCATACTGTAAAACTAACAGTAATATCCATACAAATTATGGAACTCCACTGTATTTCATACTGTAAAACTTACAGTAATATCCATACAAATTATGGGACTCCACTGTATTTCATACTGTAAAACTTACAGTAATATCCATACAAATTATGGGATCCCACTGTATATCATACTGTAAAACTTACAGTAATATCCATACAAATTATGGGATTGCACTGTATTTCATACTGTAAAACTTAGTAATATCCATACAAATTATGGGATCCCACTGTATTTCATACTGTATAACTTACAGTAATATCCATACAAATTATGGGATTCCACTGTATTTCATACTGTAAAACTTACAGTAATATCCATACAAATTATGCGATCCCACTGTATTTCATACTGTATAACTTACAGTAATATCCATACAAATTATGGGATGGCACTGTATTTCATACTGTAAAACTTACAGTAATATCCATACAAATTATGGAATCCCACTGTATTTCATACTGTATAACTTACAGGAATATCCATACAAATTATGGGATCCCACTGTATTTCATACTGTAAAACTTACAGTAATATCCATACAAATTATGGGACTCCACTGTATTTAATACTGTATAACTTACAGTAATATCCATACAAATTATGGGATTCCACTGTATTTCATACTGTATAACTTACAGTAATATCCATACAAATTATAGGATCCCACTGTATTTCATACTGTAAAACTTACAGTAATATCCATTCAAATTATGGGATTGCACTGTATTTCATACTGTATAACTTACAGTAATATCCATTCAAATTATGGTATTGCACTGTATTTCATACTGTATAACACAGTAATCCATTCGAATTATGGGATTGCACTGTATTTCATACTGTAAAACGTACAGAAATATCCATTCAAATTATGGTATTCCACTGTATTTCATACTGTATAACTTACAGTAATCCATTCGAATTATGGGATTGCATTGTATTTCATACTGTAAAACTTAGTAATATCCATTCAAATTATGGGATTGCACTGTATTTCATACTATATAACTTACAGTAATATCCATTCGAATTATGGGATTCCACTGTATATCATACTGTGAAACTTACAGAAATATCCATTCAAATTTAGGGATTCCACTGTATTTCATACTGTAAAACTTACAGTAATAGCCATTCAAATTATGGGATTGCACTGTATTTCATACTGTAAAACCTACAGTAATATCCATTCAAATTATGGGATTGCACTGTATTTCATACTATATAACTTACAGTAATATCCATTCGAATTATGGGATTGCACTGTATTTCATACTATATAACTTACAGTAATATCCATTCGAATTATGGGATTGCACTGTATTTCATACGATATAACTTACAGTAATAGCCATTCAAATTATGGGATTCCACTGTATTTCATACTGTAAAACCTACAGTAATATCCATTCAAATTATGGGATTGCACTGTATTTTATACTATATAACTTACAGTAATATCCATTCGAATTATGGGATTCCACTGTATTTCATACTGTAAAACTTAGTAATATCCATTCAAATTATGGGATTGCACTGTATTTCATACTGTAAAACTTAGTAATATCCATTCAAATTATGGGATTCCACTGTATTTCATACTGTAAAACTTAGTAATATCCATTCAAATTATGGGATTCCACTGTATTTCATACTGTAAAACTTAGTAATATCCATTCAAATTATGGGATTACACTGTATTTCATACTGTAAAACTTACAGTAAAAGCCATTCAAATTATGGGATTCCACTGTATTTCATACTGTAAAACAGAGTAAAAGCCATTCAAATTATGGGATTCCACTGTATTTCATACTGTAAAACTTAGTAATAGCCATTCAAATTATGGGATTGCACTGTATTTCATACTGTAAAACTTACAGAAATATCCATACAAATTTAGGGATTCCACTGTATTTCATACTGTATAACTTAGTAATATCCATTCAAATTATGGGATTCCACTGTATTTCATGCTGTAAAACTTACAGTAAAAGCCATTCAAATTATGGGATTCCACTGTATTTCATACTGTAAAACTTAGAGTAAAAGCCATTCAAATTATGGGATTCCACTGTATATCATACTGTAAAACTTAGTAATAGCCATTCAAATTATGGGATTGCACTGTATTTCATACTGTAAAACTTACAGTAAAAGCCATTCAAATTATGGGATTCCACTGTATTTCATACTGTAAAACTTACAGTAATATCCATACAAATTATGGGATTCCACTGTATTTCATACTGTAAAACTTACAGAAATATCCATTCAAATTTAGGGATTCCACTGTATATCATACTGTAAAACTTAGTAATATCCATTCAAATTTATGGATTCCACTGTATTTCATACCGTAAAACTTACAGTAATAGCCATTCAAATTATGGGATTGCACTGTATTTCATACTGTAAAACTTACAGTAATATCCATTCAAATTTCGGGATTCCACTGTATATGATACTGTAAAACTTACAGTAATAGCCATTCAAATTATGGGATTCCACTGTGTATCATACTGTAAAACTTATTAATATCCATTCAAATTTAGGGATTCAACTGTATTTCATACTGTAAAACTTACAGTAATAGCCATTCAAATTATGGGATTCCACTGTATATCATACTGTAAAACTTAGTAATATCCATTCAAATTTAGGGATTCCACTGTATTTCATACTGTAAAACTTACAGAAATATCCATTCAAATTTAGGGATTCCACTGTATTTCATACTGTAAAACTTAGTAATATCCATTCAAATTATGGGATTGCACTGTATTTCATACTGTATAACTTACAGTAATATCCATTCGAATTATGGGATTGCACTGTATTTCATACTGTATAACTTACAGTAATATCCATTCGAATTATGGGATTGCACTGTATTTCATACTGTAAAACTTACAGTAATAGCCATTCAAATTATGGGATTCCACTGTATATCATACTGTAAAACTTAGTAATATCCATTCAAATTTAGGGATTCCACTGTATATCATACTGTAAAACTTAGTAATATCCATTCAAATTTAGGGATTCCACTGTATTTCATACTGTAAAACTTACAGAAATATCCATTCAAATTTAGGGATTCCACTGTATTTCATACTGTAAAACTTAGTAATATCCATTCAAATTATGGGATTGCACTGTATTTCATACTGTATAACTTACAGTAATATCCATTCGAATTATGGGATTGCACTGTATTTCATACTGTATAACTTACAGTAATATCCATTCGAATTATGGGATTGCACTGTATTTCATACTGTAAAACTTACAGAAATATCCATTCAAATTTAGGGATTCCACTGTATTTCACACTGTAAAACTTAGTAATATCCATTCAAATTATGGGATTGCACTGTATTTCATACTGTAAAACTTAGTAATATCCATTCGAATTATGGGATTGCACTGTATTTCATACTGTGAAACTTACAGTAATATCCATTCGAATTTTGGGATTGCACTGTATTTCATACTGTAAAACATAGTAATATCCATTCGAATTATGGGATTGCACTGTATTTCATACTGTAAAACTTAGTAATATCCATTCGAATTATGGGATTGCACTGTATTTCATACTGTAAAACTTAGTAATATCCATTCGAATTATGGGATTGCACTGTATTTCATCTATCTATAATGCCAGTAATCTCTGTGTGTCTGTCTGTGTGTTTGTCTGTGACCGCTGTTTCTCGACAACCACGGGTCCGATATACTTGAAACTTGCCAGGTATATTGCTGGGGACCCGAGGATGTGCCTTTTCAAGGTTTGAAATTAATCGGACAAGTACCTACCGAGCTATGTCCAAAAAACGCTTCAACCAATCAGAGAGCAGCGAGCTATCACGTGTGCCGAACCGTTAATGCAATGCAAGCGTTAATGCGTTAATGCAAGGCTTTTCTTTTTTTCCCTCTTCTCTTTCTACTTTTCCTTGCGATTAAATTGCAAACAGCCAAAATACGTTGGCGCTAATTGAATAATTGGCCATTAACACTAAAATAATCGTAACTGCGATATGCCAACTTCCGGACAGTGCAGCCTTCCCTGTTGTTGTTGTTTGCAGCAGCTGTTTGCAGCAAGGCAAGGCTTTTCTTTTTTTCCCTCTTCTCTTTCTACTTTGCCTTGCGATTAAATTGCAAACAGCCAAAATACGTTGGCGCTAATTGAATAATTGGGCATTATGTTTTACAACTAATAAAAACGAATTTGCGATTCATTCGCTTTCCTGCGCGTTTGTGTACGCGATGGCGATTTCTTTACCAAACTCCGGAAGCCGTTCGCTTTGGACCGAACCATTGCATGTAAATAGAGGGGGGGGATTGTCACCACTCGCAAGCCGTTCGCTTTGGACCAAACCATTTCATGTAAATAGGGGGGGGGATATAATTTTAGATATATATATAGTACGGGCATGCCCTAGTACTGTAAAACTTAGTAATATCCATTCAAATTATGGGATTGCACTGTATTTCATACTGTAAAACTTAGTAATATCCATTCAAATTTAGGGATTCCACTGTATTTCATACTGTATTGCCTCCTCCAGATTTTTCTAGCCATAGTCTGTCTGAGTCTGCATAGCTAAAACTTCAGAAGGTGGAATGGAGTCTTCCCAGGTCTCAAAGTGTGTGTGTGTGTGTGTGTGTGTTTGTGTGTGTGTGTGTGTGTGTGTGTGTGTGTGTGTGTGTGTGTGTGTGTGTGTGTGTGTGTGTGTGTGTGTGTATTATGTGTGTGTGTGTGTGTGTGTGTGTGTGTGTGTGTGTGTGTGTGTGTGTGTTTATGTATGTATATTGAACATATGTATGTATTGAACATGAACGTATTGTGTGAACGTATTGAACGTATTTTATGTATGTATGTATTGTGTATGTATTGTGTATGTATGTATATTGTTTGTGTGTGTGTATGTATTTGTGAATGTGTATGTATATTGTGTGTGTGTGTGAATGTGTGTGTGTATTATATGTGTGTGTGTGTGTATGTATATGTGAATGTGTGTGTATATTATATGTGTGTGTGTGTGTGTGTATGTGAATGTGTGTGTATATTGTGTGTGTGTGTGTGTGTGTATGTAGTGTGTGTGTGTGTGTGTGTGTGTGTGTATGTGTATGTTGTGTGTGTGTGTGTGTGTGTGTGTGTGTGTGTGTGTGTGTGTGTGAATGTGTGTGTGTGTGTGTGTGTGTGTGTGTATTATATGTGTGTGTGTGTGTGTGTATGTATATGTGAATGTGTGTGTATATTATATGTGTGTGTGTGTGTATATTATGTGTGTGTGTGTGTGTGTGTGTGTGTATATATGTGAATGTGTGTGTATATTGTGTGTGTGTGTGTGTGTGTGTGTGTGTGTGTGTGTGTGTGTGTGTGTGTGTGTGTGTGTGTGTGTGTGTGTGTGTGTTGTCTCATCTTTAAAAAAAATCTAAAGGAAAAGCAAGGTTGAGGTACCTGGCCCAAAGTGACTATCAACAGTACACAATGGTACTTTTTGGATCCTATAATGATTGTAAAAGGCAATGTAAGACGAGCAAAGAGTCGAAGGTTGTGTGGGTTTTCTGTTTTTGTTGCCTTTATTCTTTTTTATTAGCGTCATGATTTATTCTTATTTGCTGTCATCCAATAATTCTCCACTCTCTTATCCTGAAATGCAGCGATCGGAGTGATGCCTTCATTGCCTTGGCAGCTTCACAAGAGACATGGTGGTGGATCTGCTCGTTTAATCAAAAGCGAGGGTCACGGGTCATGATAAGCCTGCATTCCGAGGTCCATGACAGCACGCGTCTTGATCTGCAGGATTGGAGAGCTGAATGGATGAGGTAGATAGAGCCACATGCACAGCTCAGCTCAGCACAACACGCACTCTGCAGGCCCCGTGCACACCATACCGTACACTGCTGTATTATAAATAAATATACACACACCTACACTTGCACACACACACACACACACACACACCTACATTTGCACACACACCTACAGTCCTACACGCATACCTACACACACCTATACACACACACATGCACACACCTATGCACACCTACACACATGCACACGAATCACTGCACATGCATATACAAACACACACATCACATGGGACCCCAATGGAAGAAAGCTCTAGATTAAAGACATTTTTTGGCCATCATGTCATGCCACCTTTTATTTTGTGCAAAACATATTCTGCAGATTTTTTGCAATTACCTGTGCAGTGCAAATCATGAGGGATACGTTTTTGGGGTGAGGTGCATCAGGTTGGTTGGGGGAAGTGTGCTGATGGAAGTTGAATAAACCCTTCGTTCTCCCACAAGGGATCTCGAGTGTTCGTCCTGCGGCGGTCACTGCGAGATAGTACAATCACCCAGAGTTTAGTATGCATCATGGGTAGTTGTGAGCTTGGGTGTTTCATGGCAGTGTGCGCATTCAGGCCTGGGGTGGGCAAGAGGGGGGGGGGCTTGTTATCCCAGAGACGGCTCCCACTCGTTTCCCATCATTTTGGCCTTCAGCTCGGCACTCCAGCATCCCTGCACGGGTTCGACGCACAATAAGTGCCTCTACCTGGGGTTGATGTACGGTATTATGATGGGGAAAGGTGCTGCAATGAGGAAATATTTTTCACAGTTAGTCAAAGGCACAAATCCTTGTGGTTGCGACACGTCCTTGTGAACTGTGAATATTTCATTTGAGAATATGGGAGAGATATTAACATGAAGGTGGCAACGTTAAACCCTTGGCGAATTTCGAGCAAAGTTAACAACAGACGAACACTATTATACATAGAAACCTAAATTATGCAGATTAATGTCTTGCACATCATTCCTGATTTGAGATTCAGATTTGAGATCTTGACATGCAGGGGGCACCGCATCAGCGGCACATCTGCACCCACAGCAAATGATGCAACTGGCATCCACGGACTGTATGTAAAGGGAGTAGAAGAAGAAGAATCTTTATTCCCTTTTCCCATCGACCTCTTTGCCAGCGTGCTGATTGCAAGAGTTGAAACTTTTCAAAGGTTTGTTCCATTTGGCTTTTTAATTTTGGCAAACTTCAGTAATTTTTGTGATGTCCTTGATAATATTTTGAATATATTTTAAATAACTCGCACTTGCAAAGTTTCTCGTTCACGCACCTGTAACGTAGTTCCGGGGAGCTCGTGGAATGGCGCTTCGTTCATCCGTCCGTCTGTCCGCACACACTACTTGAAACTTCTTCTCCGAAACTGCTGATGGGATTGTGACCAAACCTGGATAAAATGATGTTTGGTATGCTGGAACTCAGGTTTGTTCAAGGGATTTAAAAGATACGGAGTCTAAGGGGGTCTAATGGGGGGTCAAAGTGGGTCCAGGCTTGACCCCCCCCCCCCCCCCCCACCACCCCCTAAATGGTGTTTGCTTTCTTCTCAGAATCTACACACACAATTCCAATAAAACTTGACAACAACCTTCATCACCTGTGATGTACCAAAGTTTGTTCATGGCATTAGAAAAATCGGGCTCTAGGTCGAGGGTATCTACTGCAGGTGTGGGGGGATTAGAAAAATCGGGCTCTAGGGGATCTACTGCAGATGTGGGGGCATTAGGAAAATCGGGCTCTCGGGGATCCACTGCAGGTGTGGGGGATTAGAAAAATCGGGCTCCAGGGGATCCACTGCAGGTGTGGGGGCATTAGAAAAATCGGGCTCCAGGGGATCTACTGCAGGTGTGGGGGCATTAGAAAAATCGGGCTCTAGGGGATCTACTGCAGGTGTGGGGGCATTAGAAAAATCGGGCTCTAGGGGATCTACTGCAGATGTGGGGGCATTAGGAAAATCGGGCTCTCGGGGATCCACTGCAGGTGTGGGGGATTAGAAAAATCGGGCTCCAGGGGATCTACTGCAGGTGTGGGGGGGATTACAAAAATCAGTCTCTGGGGGATCGACTGCAGGTGTGGGGGGGATTAGAAAAATCGGGCTCTGGGGGATCTATTGCAGGTGTGGGGGAATTAGAAAAATCGGGCTCCAGGGGATCTACTGCAGGTGTGGGGGATTAGAAAAATCGGGCTCCAGCGGATCTACTGCAGGTGTGGGGTTCATTAGAAAAATCGGGCTCTCAGGGATCTACTGCAGGTGTGGGGGCATTAGAAAAATCGGGCTCTAGGGGATCTACTGCAGGTGTGGGGGCATTAGAAAAATCGGGCTCTCGGGGATCTACTGCAGGTGTGGGGGCATTAGAAAAATCGGGCTCTCGGGGATCGACTGCAGGTGTGGGGGCATTAGAAAAATCGGGCTCTAGGGGATCTACTGCAGGTGTGGGGGCATTATAAAAATCGGGCTCTAGGGGATCTACTGCAGGTGTGGGGGATTAGAAAAATCGGGCTCTATGGGGATCTACTGCAGGTGTGGGGGAAGATTTTCCCCCCAAAATAGGTATTTTTTTCTTTGTTTGTATAAAGTCTTATGAATTACGTTAGTATGATTCCACATGCTGCCCTGACTCAGAGCATCCATTGAAATTCATTTAAAATACCGTGATACTGTTTAAAATACCTTTAGTCGGTGTATTACACACCCGAATTTATTCTACCAGGTAGTATTGGCCCTATTATTTTTTTTGAAGACACTCACAGTTCTATGTTGTCGTGAAACTAAGGCTCACTCTCGTGTCCTTTATTTCGGGATATTTTCAATGTGATGAGAGATTTCGATTTTATAGAGAGTCGTTCATTAGGCAGACGCTTTAAGACTGATTGGTGGTTTTATTGGTGTGTGATTTGAAAAGCGATTGGTGAATAATATAGGGATGATTTGAAAGGTGATTTGGAGGGTAATTGGCGAGAAATTTTGGTTTTTGATTTAGAGCTTAGTTTGTGAGTACAGGTTGTGGACGGAGGTTATGTTTTCACCCATGTGCATCTGTTTGTTTGTCTGTGAGCAGGATGTCTCAAAAGGTTATGGACGGATACGGACAAAACTTGGTTAGACAGGTTAGGTGTGTGACAAGGACAAATAGGTTCAATTTTTATGAAGATCCTAATTCAGATCTGGATACTATAATTTTTTTTATTTTTTAAGTGATTCGTCAACATTGAGAGATAGGGCCAAAATGATATATCTATCTTCTATCTATTCTAAATAAATAAAAGAAAGTTTTTGTTTGTTTGTTTGTTTGTCTGCGCAAGCTATTAATCTCGTGAACAGTGAAAGATAGGAGGAAACCTCCAATACAAAAAATGTCGGGACGGGCCCCGGGAAGGCTATAGGCTAGATGGCGAGGCCGCTTCGGCCGGGCTGGGCCCATTTCGCAATTAAAAGCTGAGCTGAATTATAGTAGTCAATCTTCTACGGCTGCGAGTAAAAGCCGAATTATAGTAGTAAATTCATTCAATAAAGAACCCGGGCAACGCCGGGTGCTTTCGGCTCGTCTACTATATAAGAGAGCTGTTGGTCTGTCTGTCTGTGTGTGTCGCCATTTTTCTCAGAGATGGCTGAACGGATCTTCGTCAAACTTTCAGAGGTTCATCAGTGCCTGGGAGTGTTTTAGGCAAAAAAAAAAAATTTGTTTAAAAAAAATATCCTTTTGGATTTTTTTTTAAATCGCTCGATAGTGCCTACGCCTTTTTGATTGATGACACTTATAATTATTATATACAAGTACACATTGGCATAAATTAATACAAAACAATCACCAGACATTTGAACACAAATAAATCAAACAATTCCGGAAGTGAACGAAGATGGTAGTAAGGCTTTTTCTTCTTCCTGATCAGCATCACACTTAACTCAGAAACGTGATGAACGGCACATTCACCTGCATATTTTCAACGAAAAGGTAAAATGATTATTTGACGTGATGGATTCTGATTTCGATGTAATTGCTTTTACATTATATTTTCTCTCATTTCAAATAGGTTAATGTTTCTTTTTCTCTTGAGCAATGCCGGGTACTCCAGCTATAAATGCTGATATACTTTACTTGGGGTACAAAGACAAATACAACTTTGTCTGGGAGGTAACATAGGTTATGTGGCCACGGCCTCGTGTGGGGGTGTGGGGTACCGGGAGAGGGGCGTAAATTATTTATGTAAATGTGTACCGTGTAGCGCCACCTGATGATGGTGGCAGAGGGTATTACAATTTCCTTTTTTTTACCGAGGCAACACTGAGGTTAAAGCACTCTTGGCACGGGTAAAAATTTTATCCTTCTCATTCCTCCTCCCCCAAAACGGAGGGGCCTGTCAAAGCCACCCCCCCCCCCCCAAAAAAAGATGTATATGTAATATATCCCCTCCCACTCCCCCCACTCCCTTCCTCACCCCTCCCTCTCCTGCCTCCTCCCCCTCCCCCACTCCCTCCCCCCCACCCCCCGTGCCCGCCGCAATGCCGGACTCCTGCTAGTAATATGATATTTCAAAAAGTTGTGGATGAGTTATGACAAACCTTGGTGGATGAGTTCGTTAGATGACAAGAGCAATCCGATTAGATTTCTGTTAATGTCCAGATCCAGCCTATCAGTGAGATCCAAAATGTAAACGATTGTGGAGCATGGCGGAGGTATGTACTTTACCGAATGAGTAATTACCTCCGCCACCAAAGGTGGATGGAGGTTATCTTTTCACCCCTGTCTGTCTGTCTGTCTGTTTGTTACTTGCGGAAATCGAAGATTTTTCGAGTATATTGCTTGGTCCTGTGTGTTATTCTGTCTGTCTGTCTGTATGTCAGTCGCCTACAGGTCACAATTTTCAACCGATCTTCATGAAACTTTACCAAATGGTAGAGTTGGTCATAAGCAAGAAGCCTATCGTTTTTGGGGTCAAAGGGTCAATAGGTCAACGTAGGCCAAATGTCACCAACGTTGTCAAATTTCTAAAATCCTCAATTTTCATCCGATTGACTTGAAATTTGAAGAGAACTTGCACATCTGGTCACTGAATTCAGCCTCCAAGCATTTTTGAGGTCAACATAGGCCAAGTTTTTAAAATCCTCAATTTTCATCCAATTAACTTGAAATTTTAAGAGGATTTGCATACCTGGCCAATAAATTCAACCACCAAGTAGTTTTGAGGTCAACATAGGCCAAAAGGTCAACATATGCCAAATTTCTAAAATCCTAAATTTTCATCTGATTGACTTGAAATTTTAAAAGGATTTGCATACCAGGTCACTGATTCCACCAACCACCAATTATTTTTGAGGTCATCATAGGTCAACAACTTATTTTAGGGATTTCGCAAGTATCGTGCCATGCATGACATATTTCTTGTTTGTTCGTTTGTTTGTGAACAAGACATCTCAAAAAGTTGTGGACGGATTCGGACATAATTTGGCAGAGATGTAGCGTATGAGACAAGGTCGAAATGTTTAGATTTTTGTGAAGATCCGAATCCGGATCCGGCTACTAGAATTTTTAAGTGATTCTTCACCATTGGGAGATGGGGCCAAAAACGATATATAGCAGGATATCTCAAAAAGTTGTGGACGGATTTGGACGTAACTTGGTGGAGAGGTTGGGTGTCTGACAACGACGATTCGATTTTGGTGAAGATATGAATATGAATGCGGATATGATAAAAAAATTTTTTAAAGTGATTCCTTACCATTGGGAGATAGGGCCAAAAACGATACAAAGCAGGATATCTCAAAAAATTGTGGACGGATGATTTTGATTAAATGTGATTCTGTATTGTGATTTTCTGGTTTACTCTGGGATTCAAAACGTAAACTGTTCACCTGGCGGAGGTATGCTCTCCACTGAGTGCCATTGTAGTTTAGTTATAATTTGGGTTGTGTTTAGTTATGATAGTTATGTTTAGTTTATTTATGATTAGTTTAGATATCAAGATTAGTTATGTTTAGCTGTGATAAGAAAGGTGGTTGAATTTTTTTTCGATATTTGAGTAATTTGAGGAAATATCTCGATATTTGAGTGAGTAATTTAGTAATTAGTAAGTCATTTGGTGAGGTTTTATCTAGAAGTTGATTTTCGAAGGCTGATTCACAAGTACTTTGTGATATTATTTGGGGATTGATTGGTGAGTAACTTAGTGTGTGATTTGGAGGTTGATTGTTGAGTAATTTGGTTTTTCATTTGGAGGTTAATTGTTGAGTAATTTGGTTTTTCATTTGGAGGTTGATTGTTGAGTAATTTGGTTTTTCATTTGGAGGTTGATTGTTGAGTAATTTGGTTTTTCATTTGGAGGTTGATTGTTGAGTAATTTGGTTTTTCATTTGGAGGTTGATTGTTGAGTAATTTGGTTTTTCATTTGGAGGCTGATTGTTGAGTAATTTGGTTTTTAATTTGGAGGCTGATTGTTGAGTAATTTGGTTTTTCATTTGGAGGTTAATTGTTGAGTAATTTGGTTTTTCATTTGGAGGTTAATTGTTGAGTAATTTGGTTTTTCATTTGGAGGTTGATTGTTGAGTAATTTGGTTTTTCATTTGGAGGTTGATTGTTGAGTAATTTGGTTTTTCATTTGGAGGTTAATTGTTGAGTAATTTGGTTTTTCATTTGGAGGTTGATTGTTGAGTAATTTGGTTTTTCATTTGGAGGTTGATTGTTGAGTAATTTGGTTTTTCATTTGGAGGTTAATTGTTGAGTAATTTGGTTTTTCATTTGGAAGTGGATTGTTGAGTAATTTGGTTTTTAATTTGGAGGCTGATTGTTGAGTAATTTGGTTTTTCATTTGGAGGCTGATTGTTGAGTAATTTGGTTTTTCATTTGGAGGTTGATTGGTGAGTAATTTATAGTGTGGGATTTGGAGGCTGATTGGTGAGTAAGGTCGAGATGATTTCGGTTATTGGAAGGCAGGTAGCTGAGTAATTGTGTGTGTGATTGCTTGGAGAATATCAAGCTAGTTACTTTTCCGTGCAAGGATCCATACAATGTTGTAGAGTTTAAGGAAACTTCAACACTGACGGTTCACCAATCAAGACATTCATGTCTGCCTTGGTTTTTCCTAAAAACAATCGCACACCACTGCTGAAGGTGTGCGATCTATCAACAGTGACACTTGTGAACCTTTTCATGTATGTACGACCAACTTGCATCATCTCAGGCCTTGCTCCGCTCTAATAGAGGTCGTTTCTCAAACGAGTTGTAGACATAAATGATAAAGTCCTCTTTATCGGATGTTTCCCATCACGATCCCATTCACGTGTTTTATTACACCGCACAAATGAAGCGAACGCGGCGTTAAGCAATAATTGCTTCATGTGTGTCTGTCTCTCCGTCCATTTACAAATGTCAGTTTATGATCGAGGAACAACTTGTACAAAGTTCTTCCTTGGCACATCTGAACTCCTATTCACATACAAGACCTTCATCCGCAGCTTGAGGGAGTACTGCTCTCCCCTCTGGGCTGGCTCCCCTGCCTCACATCTTGCTCAGCTTGATGCTGTGAAAACCAAGGGCTTTGATGTCCTTGGAATCTCCCGCGATGAAGCCAAGTCTGTGGGTCTCTCACTATGCTGCTGGTCTCTGTCTTCCACCACCTCCCTTCTGGCCTTGCACCCTCTGCTCTTTCTGTGCTTTGTCCTCCCAGGTTTCTGCATGTCACTCACGGTCCTCCATCAACCCCCCTCTGGTGAAACTACCTAAATCCAGGATCACTGCTCACGTCCACTCATTTGTTCCTTTTTCCCGCCTGTGGAACCAACTTCCACATTCTCTTCAATGTTCTTCCATCCAGGTCTTCAAGACGGCTGTCCACCACAACCTCAGATCATCCCCAATCCAAAACCATGATACTTTCGGCATTCTGACCGTGATCACGCTGCCCTAACGAATCCGAGCAGCAGAGAAGAACGGGAAAGATTTGGCCCCGACTTGTGTTGGGAGGGGGGGTGGGTACAACCACCGCGAAGGGTCGTCCCCAATAGTTGTACCTAGACATATTATAAAGGGTGGTATATAAGACCGCATCACCGCCACTAAACTTACTCAATTTTATTAAACAACATTTTAAATAATTATTTTATTTCAATTGAATTATAAACTTGAACACTGCGTGGACTAACGTGGTTTTAAGAATTCTGTAGTTTTGTTATTTATTTATTTTCCCCAATGTCTCTCAAAACAAACTCTTTTCTCGGCAATTAGAGCTCGGGAATGCAAATCCTTCCCAAGAGAAACTCCTTAATAGCCGAGGGCCTTTCATGGAAAACATCAGCGTTTTGTTTTTAACGTCTGTAATCACCTGCCTGTTCAATGCGCTCACAAAAAAAAAAGAAATAATGGAACTTTTGTTGTTCCCACGATTTTTACCACATTAATTATACGTTTCCAGGTTATTAATGGTGCAAAGTTTGACGGCTTGTAAACGAGACGCCATCAGCTGTGACAGCAGGAAGTTGCTCGTACGTGAAATTGCGTGTCACAGATTAATGAAGGTGCGCCGAGCGCTCGTTTGAAGGGATTCCTTATTTCATGTTGACAAAAAGCTTCGCGTGTTTCGTGCTAGAAAGACACCGTTTAGCAGTGGGGGAAATATTGCTGCAGATTAGCCGAAGCTCTCTGAATCCATCTGCCGATATACGGACGACGAGCCACAGGTTCCTCGGAGAGCTTCCTGGTGCTTTGAGCGGTTTCTCTTTGGTGCCTTTTGTTGTGACAGACACGACTGATGGTTACAAACACGAACCCTCGTGGGCTTTGAGTTCTGCATTCGTTTCCTTGTCATCGGAAGCTTGGCTTAACTATATAGTCCTGTATTACTACATCTTTAAGTAGTAGAAGAAGAAGCACACTCCTTCCACGTCTTCAGACAATATGGCTGCCGAGGCCGTTTTTCCTTGTTTAGTGGGCACAATCCTGGAGAGATCGCCACTCCGAAGCATGATACTCGGACAGTATGGCTGCCGAGGCAGTTTTTCCTTGTTTAGTGGGCACAATCCTGGAGGGATCGCCACTCCAAAGCATCATACTCGGACAATATGGCTGCCGAGGCAGTTTTTCCTTGTTTAGTGGGCACAATCCTGGAGGGATCGCCACTCCGAAGCATCATACTCGGACAATATGGCTGCCGAGGCAGTTTTTCCTTGTTTAGTGGGCACAATCCTGGAGGGATCGCCATTCCGAAGCATCATACTCGGACAATATGGCTGCCGAGGCAGTTTTTCCTTGTTTAGTGGGCACAATCCTGGAGGGATCGCCATTCCGAAGCATGATACTCGGACAATATGGCTGCCGAGGCAGTTTTTCCTTGTTTAGTGGGCACAATCCTGGAGGGATCGCCACTCCGAAGCATCATACTCGGACAATATGGCTGCCGAGGCAGTTTTTCCTTGTTTAGTGGGCACAATCCTGGAGGGATCGCCATTCCGAAGCATCATACTCGGACAATATGGCTGCCGAGGCAGTTTTTCCTTGTTTAGTGGGCACAATCCTGGAGGGATCGCCACTCCGAAGCATGATACTCGGACAATATGGCTGCCGAGGCAGTTTTTCCTTGTTTAGTGGGCACAATCCTGGAGGGATCGCCACTCCGAAGCATGATACTCGGACAATATGGCTGCCGAGGCAGTTTTTCCTTGTTTAGTGGGCACAATCCTGGAGGGATCGCCACTCCGAAGCATCATACTCGGATGGCTCGTTCTTCCCTGTTATCTGGTACTCGTTTTTCCGACATCGGAAGTATTGCAGGCTGAGTCAATCCACTTGGTGCTGTCTTAACCACATGACAAGATCTCTCAAACTCAGGACCAGTCATGTTAACCGTTAAGCCAACACCAGGCTTTTACATCTTCAACTACTCTAAATTAGTCCCAACTTCTTACTGAAACTTCTTATTGCCCTAAGTCTTTCACGAAACTACCAGCCAAGCCTAATGTCCGACTGAAGTTCGGAGGAGTTTGGAATCTGTTAATTGGGTGTGGGTGACGTACATGTTTATATCCATCCTAGGGACGGCACACACATTGATCTATGCGAAACACCAGGACGACACTTTATATCTGGGTTGATATTCAAACCCAGGAGAGTATGTGTAAAGGCCTAGGCTATACAACCAGCCCAGACGCTTCACTTGTACATGTTTACACTTAAATGAATCTTCGTAGCCGCAGAAAACATGCGTGGAATGAAAAGAGCGGACGGAAAGAGGGTTTGATGTTTGGGGAGAATTTACTGATATATCGGGGGTTGTTAAGGAAGGTACTGATTTGTGCATTGGAAGAGGCAACGGTAACAGTTAATATACCTCACAAGGATCGAATCGGCTTGTTCCCGTCACCTTACCAACTCATCCCCCAAGTTTTGTCATAATCCGTGAGCAGCCTTTTTGAAATATCCTGCTATATATCGTTTTTTGGCCCTATCTCTCAGTGATGAAGAATCACTTACACAATTATAATGTATGTATCTTCACCAAAATTTAATAAATTCGTCCTTGTCACACAGCCATCCTGTCCACCAAGTTTTGTCCGAATCCACAACTGTAACATTTTTAGATATCCCGCTCACAAACAGTCAAACAGACCGACAAACGGGTGGAAACATAACCTCCGTCCATCTTCAGTGGCGGAGGTAACTACCCTGTGAGTGGTACACCCCTGCCTTAACTTTCCTCTCTCCGTTATTGCAGACGTTTTGGAGGATAGCATGCAGGAGCAGGATTGATGATGAATTGTGGATAAGGCGCTTAACTGGGTACAGAATCAGGCCGCGGGACTCTTTGGATTGACGAGCAACATGAGCGTTGTGTTGAAAACACGATGTGGGTAGAGCACGCGATATGCTGGGAAGGAAAATGAAAGCACGACGTACGGAATCTGTCGGACATACTCTGAAACAGACAATCAGCACTGAGGATCTATTCCACTGAATCCTCAGCTCAAGAAAGAGGAAAAATGCTTTGTAAGACGTTTTGCCCTTAATAGTCAGGTTCACTATGTTTTTTCGTTCAAAATTTTGGAGATTAGCAAAACTATACATTTTTGGAATATTCAGAGCTTGAGGAATCCAAAAATTAATGTTGGCATTTGTGTAGACTCCTTTGTGACACGCAAGACAGTGATGAAGATCTGTAAAAGCATATACCTGAACGGTGTAGACCGAGTAGATCCTGCGTATCGGACTTATAGTTCAATCTGATACTAACAAGGCTGCTTTCTTGCTTTATAAACCCATACCGATAACTTCAAAGGACTTGCAATATCATGTATTATGTAATACACTTTTATCACAAATATAAACACAATGGTTTTTTTTGGGGGGGGGGGGGTTTGTATACAAGATCGAGGCTCGTGAAAGAGCGCACAATTAATCACACAAAAAGTCAAACCGACACAAACCGACACATAAAACACAAAATAAGGGGAGCGGTAGACAAAATGGGGAGAGAGGGCGAAGGACACAAACACAACATTTGAGAGCAAGGACATCGAGAGAAAACAAGGAATGTATGGGGTGAAAAGACTGGGAAAAAACTGAGAGAACGAGAGTAGCAGGACCACAATCGACTGCTGAGAGAAAAGAAAGCCTCCAGGTAGGAAGCTTAAAGAACAACAAGGCCGCAATATATCGCGGCACGAAATACTCGACCACTCTATACAGGTATGAAAGATTTATTATTATGAAAGATAATCTTCCAAGGGACGCACTATAGGTACACAAACGTAAGATAAATACAGTTTCGACAAAAATACAATTGTGAACAATAATTACTTAACTTCGAGCGTGCGTGAAGGTCGGGACAGCTTCGAAAAACCGTGACTTCCCGATTACCTTTGTTTGGTTTTCAATGGTTTTCAGTTACCTTTGTTTGTTGCTTTTCTATAATCCTGAGAACTACTTTGAGGCGTTTATTGGATTCCTTGACCCAGAAAACATAGGATTAGCATATTGAATGAAGTCTCTAGGTTGACTAGAAGCCGAGATAGCGCAAAATATGTATTTTATGGCGGCCATTTTGAAAATCCAAAATGGCGGCCATGCAGGTGTCTGTGCAAATGGCAACATTGATTTTCAGATTTTCCACGCTCTGATGATTCCAAAAATGTACAGTTTTGCTTATCCCAAATTTTTGAACGAAATTATATTTGTTAACATCGTGAACCCGACTACCTTGAGAGATGAGAACAAAATGATGATCCATTTAGGTGGCGAGGTTAAACGGAAATGCCGTTTGATTCAAATATGTTTTCTGGGAACTGATTTGCTGAAGGAACAAACTGTGCAGACTGAGGTCAATTCAATGTTCTTATTGGAATTATATTAAATAAATAAAGAATTGAACATAAGACCAGGAATACCTGGCTGTTACCTGATGCAATATTTGAAAGGTTTTCTTTTTCCTGCTAAGAGTCAGTTGTCGTTCATTTCTTCTTGACACCCGGATATACTTGTACTCGGTGAGCTCGGTGAGCAAGACGTGGAATTGACAGTGGAAGAAATCTGTGATTGTCTCTTCGAGTGAAAAGCAACTTGTGTAAGACGAGTTGCATCGAAATTGAAATGGTCGGCTGTGACTTGAATGCTCAAGTGGCACAGGGAAACCGGAAGTATGGATGGACACAAGTTACAATGGTGAAAAAGGGGTTTCTGAAAGTCCAGGAGATCGCGTGTTGAAGCGTCTGTTCCTCAGAAACAGGGCAGCAACGTATCGTGATTTGAAGTGGGCCTGGAAAGACAATTCTGGATTTAATGTGAGCAGTCGTACTGTCAGACAGGAAGTAAGACAGGAAGTGAGTGTGATCCACTGATCAGACAGGAAGTTGGTGTGACTCTGTTACGTTCTAAGGGAGATTCAACCCTATTTGGCCTATATAAACAGGTGTTTGTTTGTCGATGTGCTGGAGAAGATATTCCATTCTGACTGGGTTCGTATGATTCCCTCGGAGCATGGCCGTCCTGCTGATGCAGTGCCCCCTGTAGCTGAGAGCAGGAATTTGTAAGTAATTCGTGGCTGCAGCGATAACTCGCCTCCGTCCTTCCGACAGACGACACTCACCTGCATGGAAGCACCAGGACGGTTTATAAGTGGTCGAGATTCAATTCAAACCCAGGCTAGATTGACAAATCGGTGGTGAGTGTGACCTGGTGCCTGCTATACATTATTATTATGCTTTTATATGCAACCTGCTGCTGGCTGCATCATCGCTGGGAATGCTGCCGTGCCACTGATGCAGTGTTCCCTGTTTTCAGTAAGCTGTTACTCATTTTTCCGACCTCGGAAGGATGACAGGCTGAGTCAACCCACCTGGTGTTAGTTAATGACACAACAGGGGCTCGAACTCATGATCCTAATACCTTAAGCCAGCCACCTTAACTGTTAAGCCAACACAAGGCTTACCTGCTATATATGAAGGTGATTTCAATCACCAAAAACGTTTCATTTCACATCCATACAAATTTTTTTTAGTACAAATGCACAATTTTTCATCTTCACTGATGTACATCGTCCCAATTATGGTGAAAGACTACCTGCGTGATGTCAATATTCACAGGCTCCCTCGGTCTACAAACAGGCCTGAACTCGATGCAAATGACAACTTCTGGAACATCATTGGCCAAAAAGTGGCTGAAAAGAAACCAATAACTATGATTGGGCTTCAGAGCCCTTTAATCGGAGATGGATCGAAGAAATTAAAGGAAATTCTTTTTCTTTTTTAGAACGTCACAGGTCCAACCAAGTTAAAGCTGTTTATTTTTTATTCCTATTATTAATTGTGCCTATAGTAGGTCTACACCCCACTTTCAAATTTTTCCCCTTTTGTTGCCTTATATATCCTGGCATTTAAATGCATTAATTCAGACTTTTCCACCTTTATTTAATTAATTTTCTGAAATTTGTCGAATTTGTTTTTCCACTTGGAAGTTGTTGGTTACGATGTGTAAATGAAGGTGGAAAAAGTCTGATTTAATGCATTTTAATTCCAGGCTATAACGCAACAAAAGGTGAAAAATTTGAAAGGGGGTGTAGACTTTCTATAGGCATTATATATACTAGGGCGTGCCCGTACGTGGGTGCAAAAAAACATGCGTGCAAACAACAACAACAAAAAAAAACTTTGAAACCACGTGGCAGTAACGACCACAGAACCCCCCCCCCCCCCTCTATTTACATGAAATGGTTTGGTCCATTCGCAAAGCCAAAGCGAACGGCTTGCGAGTACGGTAGAACCCCCCCCCCCCCCCCCTCTATTTACATGAAATGGTTTGGTCCATTCGCAAAGCCAAAGCGAACGGCTTGCGAGTACGGTGACCATAGCTTGGGAACCACTTGTCCGATTAATTTCAAACCTTGAAAAGGCACATCCTCGGGTCCCCAGCAATATACCTGGCAAGTTTCAAGTATATCGGACCGGTAGTTGTCGAGAAACAGCGGTCACAGACAAACACACACACACACACACACAGACACACAGAGATTACTGGAATTATAGATAGATAATTATGTTGTTGTTGTTGTTGTTGTTGTTGGCATGCTCTCTTCTTTTTTTTCTTTTTTTTTTTACTGTTTTCGTGAAGCAGTTCGAGTACAAAGCGGACACAGACGGGCTTTGCATTTTGAAATGCTTTATAGTCAGCCCGTCCCCTGTGCAGTGGGAGACATGATTTTGCAATCATGTGTGCGTGCGTGTGTTTGTGTGTGTGTGTGTTCAGGCCATAACCTTTTAACCATTTGAGCTTTTCTCATCAAATTTTCAACAAACCCTTATTTTGATAATATGGAGAAGATTAATTAATAATTGAGTCAAAATGTCAAATGCCAAAGTCACAGTGAGTACAAATAGGCCTTATCAACCCCTCCGCTGCGCAGCACGAGATGGCCGGGTTTTGTAATTGCTTCCATGTTTATATATTTTAGGTGCTTGCATTTTCAGATTTTCTAGTTTTCTATTTTGAGCGTTTGCCATCAAATTTTCAACAAACCTTTAGTATGACAATATGAAGAACACTAAATAATAAATTTTATATATTTATTTTTGCTCTTGTTTTCGAAAAGTTTCGTTTCAGGTCAAAGCAGACGCAGATCCGAGCATTGCATTTTGAGATGTGTTCTAGTTTTATCTGAATTGCCTTGCTGTCATCAAGGTTACAGGTCCAACCATGTACAAATGTCAAAGTAATTTTGGTTGTGAAGCTCAATCTTGTTTGTGCAATCTCAAGTCAGTTGGAGGGTGTTTCCTTAAACCTGTTCACTATGCAAATGAAAATTGATGCTTGTATGTCTGTGGCAGTAATTACTGTCTAATATCGGAAGACTAAAGCGATTGTTTATTTCATTATAATGAGTTTAAAATTTCACCCGTTTATTTTGTTATGTGTTCTCGACCGAGCTATAAACTGCTTACCTGGTGTTTTGCTTGCAGGAGGGCGAGGCATCGATGTGTGTGCCATCCCTCAAAATGGACGGACGTTAAACCACAGTACCCAACTGCCAGCACTGATCGTTGGTGGACATTAGAGATCTAAGGCACTGTCTTTCGCGCAGAAAAGGTGAGTTGGCATTAGCACCCTAAACAAATTCCAAATTCCTTCCCTGACTGAATGTTGGGAATTAATGCAATGGCAAACCATCCAGAATAACGCTTGCCCAGGAATTGCTTTGGCAGCACAAACACTCTTGGTATGTTACGTCTCATTGAATTGTATTCTTATAAACCAATTATCCTCACAAAAAATCCACATTGATTTAAGAGTCAAAATAGATAATAATAATATAAAAATTGCAGGAAATGCAAAAAATATGGTGATAAAAAAACATAAATTCCACCATGATATGTTCAAGGAATGTGTGCAAAATCCGCTCCTTTTCCGTATTCGCCGAGTACCTCCTCGTACAAATTACCTTCCATCACATTATTGTTCTTTTTGGTTGGCTTTTTTGTACACAATGTCGAGGCTCATGGAGGACCTAGACATGTTTGTGTCCACATGTTTTCTTTGCATTCCCATCTGAACTTCATACGGTATGGAGAAGCCAAGTAAAAACCCCACATCCTGTATGTTTGTCAATATTGTCTACGAAAGCCTTGTGATGCATGTAAGGTACACAGGTGTCTGCTAATATCCTTGCCTTCAATGTGAGTACAAGCTCCTCCCTGAGCCGGAGATCATTCTACAAAGGAAGTAACATTTTAATTTGGTGCATTTATCCCAAAGATATTATCATTTCGATGCGTGTGATGGAGACTCTATTAATCATGTCTCACCTCCTGCAGTGAGAGGAGACGTGTTATCTTTTCTTTCTTTCTGTCATTTTTTTTTTTCCAGCGATTACAATGACACATCTTTCCTTCATTCCAGGGCCAATCCTCTTCAAATTTCGCATGGGGTACCTTGATCCACTATACCCAGACCCCAAATTTAATATGGAAGTACCATCTTGGTCCAATATACCCTACAATTTGGCATGGAGGAACGTTGGCTCACAAAACGCAGACCCCAAATTTGGTACCTTGATTCAGCACACCCAGACCCATATTTGGTACTTTGGTCCAATACACCTAGACCCAAATTTGACATGGAGGTACCTTGGTACACAATACAAGACTCCAAATTTGGCATAGAGGTACATTGGCACACTATACCCAGACTCCAAATTTGACATGTAGGTACATTTGTCCACCACACCGATCCCAAATTTGGCATGGAAGCACTACACCCAGAACCCAAATTTAGCATGGAGGTACACCGAGACCCAGATTTGATATGGAGGTACACTACATGACCAAAAGTATGCGGACACCCCTTCTAATTAGGAGATTCGGCTGTTTCAGCCACACCCATTGCTGACAGGTATATATAATCAAGCACACAGCCATGCAATCTCCATAGACAAACATTGGCAGTAGAATGGGCTGGACTGAAGAGCTCGGTGACTTTCAATGTGGCACCTTAATAGGATGCCACCTTTCCAACAAGTCAGTTCGTCAAATTTATGCCCTGCTAGAGCTGTCCCGGTCAACTGTAAGTGCTGTTATTGTGAAGTAAAAACGTCTAGGAGCAACAACAGCTCAGCCGCAAAGTGGTAGGCCACACAAGCTCACAGAACGGGACCGCCGAGTGCTGAAGCGTGTAGCGCGTAAACATCATCTGTCCTCAATTGCAACACCCACTACCGAGTTCCAAACTGCCTCTGGAAGCAACATCAGCAAAACAACTGTTCGTTGGGAGCTTCAGGAAATGGGTTTCCATGACCGAGCAGCCGCACACAAGCCTAAGATCACCATGCACAATGCGAAGCGTCGGCTAAAGTGGTGTAAAGTTCGCCGCGATTGGACTCTGGATCAGTGGAAACGCCTTCTCTGGAATGATGAATCACGCTTCGCCATCTGGCAGTCTGATGGACGAATCTGGGTTTGGCGGATGCCAGGAGAACGCTACCTGCCCGAATGCATAGTGCCAACTGTAAAGTTTGGTGGAGGAGGAATAATGGTCTGGGGCTGTTTTTCATGGTTCGGGCTAGGCCCCTTAGTTCCAGTGAAGGGAAATCTTAACGCTACAGCAGAAATGACATTCTAGACGATTGTGTGCTTCCACCTTGGTGGCAACAGTTTGGGGAAGGCCCTTTCCTGTTTCAGCATGACAATGGCTCCGTGCACAAAGCAAGGTCCATACAGAAATGGTTTGTTGAGATTGGTGTCGAAGAACTTGACTGGCCTGCACAGAGCACAGAGCCCCCATCGAACACCTCTGGGATTAATTGGAACGCCGACTGCGAACCAGGCCTAATCACTCAACATCAGTGCCCGACCTCACTAATGTTCTTGTGGATGAATAGAAGCAAATCTCCGCAGCAATGTTCCAACATCTAGTGGAAAGCCTTCCCTGAAGAGTGGAGGCTGTTATAGCAGCAAAGGGGGGGGGGGGGGTCCAACTCTATATCAATGCCCATGATTTTGGAATGAGATGTTCGATGTTTGCATGTCCACATATTTTGGTCATGTGGTGTACCTTAGTACACTATACACATCCTCCAAATTTGGCATGGATGTACAGTCATGGCCAAAAATATTGGCACGTTTGCACTTTTTTCGAATAATGCACCATTTCTTCCAGAAAATTGTTGAAATTAAAAAATATTTTGGTATCCACATATGTATTTCTTTTGTTTGCAGTGAAACAAAAGGAATAAAAGCTGAAAAAAATTCTAAATCTTTGCTTATTCCACGCAGAAATACTAAAATGGCCTGAACAATATTATTGGCACCTTTTTGAAGTTGTTGGAAATAATTAGATTTCAAGCAGGTGATTCTCCTTTCCTTTGGAATTGAACTCATCTGTGGTGAGTTGCAGGTGCCTGCAATATTAAAATCACTCATTCAACCAGTCTGAATTGAGAAAAGGAGTCATTCTGCTGCTTTGTGTCACTGGTGTGTACCGCAATGAGCATGGAGAAAAGAAAGAAAACTAGAGCGGCACTCAGTAGAGAGCATACCTCCGCCTGGTTGACCATATCACTCAATGGCGAAGAATCACTTAAAAATTTATACTAGCCGGATCCAGATCCGAATCATCACCAAAATTGAATCGGTTCTTCCTTGTCACACACACAACTTGTCCACCAAGTTTCGTCCAACTCAGTCCATGACTTTTTGAGATATCCTGCTACGTATAGTTTTTGGCCCTATCTCCCAATGGTGAAGAATCACTTTAAAAATTCTACTAGTTGGATCCGAATCCAGATCTTCACCAAAATCTAATCATTTCGTCCTTGTCACATATGCTACATCTCTGCCAAATTTCGTCTGAATCCATCCACAACTTTTTGAGATATGTTGTTCACAAACAAACAAACAGACAAACGGACAGACAGGGGTGGAAACATAACCTCCATCCACCTTCGGTGGCGGAGGTAACCAGAGAATTGTCTGAGGAGGTCAATCCCAAGATTGTAGCCAAGCATGGACAATTTCAAGGCTATAAGTCCATCTCCAGAGATCTTGATGTTCCTGTGTCCACCGTACACAATGTTATCAGGAAGTTTAAGGCCCATGGCACTGAAGCCAACCTCCCTGGACATGGCCGCAATGGAAAACTTGATCGAAGATTGCAGTGAAGGATTGTTTGAATGGTGGAGAAAGCACCTCGATCAACTGCCAAACAGATTCAAGCTAACCCTCTGACAAAAGGTATGACAGTTTCAACTCGCACCATCCGTCACCAACTCAATGAAAGGGGGTTCGATGGTAGGAGACCCAGGACTGAGAGAGACACATAAAAAGCCCGACTGGAGTTTCCAAAAAACACACGTGAACAAGCCAAAATCCTTCTGAGAGAATGTCCTGTGGACAGATGAGACCAAATTATAGCTAGGTGTAAAGCACATCCATCATCTCTATGTTTACAGAAAACAAAATAAAATCTTCAAAGAAAATAACACTTTCTCTACGGTCAAACATGGAGGAGGTTCAGCAATGTATTGGGGTTGCTGTGCTTCCTCTGGCACTGGGTGCCTTGAACGTGTGCATGGCATCATGAAATCAGGAGATTACCAAGACATTATGGAGTGCAATGTTTAACCCAGTGTCAAACAGCTGGGTCTCTGTCGAAGATCATGGGTCTTGCAGCAGGACAATGACCCCAAACACACTTCAAAAAGTACCCAGGAATGGTTCAAGACAAAACGCTGGACTGTTCTGAAGTGGCCAGCAATGAGTTCAGATCTAAATCCCATTGAACACCTGTGGGGAGATCTGAAAACAGCAGATGTGAGAAGGCACCCTTCAAATCTCATTTGAAGATTCTCTTCTCATTTGAAAGAAGGCTCATTCATGGCTATAGGAAGTGCTTGACTGCAGTTATTTTGTCCAAAGGCAAAATCCATCCACAACCATTGATCATTCCATTGATAAGGTGCCAATAATTTTGTCAATGCCATTTCTTTATATTTTCTGATTTGGAAGGATATATTAAGTTCTAAATCAAAAACAAAGGTTCTGTAATATTTACAGTGAAATAAAGAATTGTGGAGACCAAATACTTTTGGCAATTTCAACTTATCTTTCGAGAAAATTGTGAGTTATTTGAAAAAAGTGCAAGGTTGCCAATATTTTTGGCCACGACTGTACCCTGGTCTATTACATGCAGACCCCAAACTTGGCATGGAGGTACCTTGGTCTACCACACCGATCCCAAATTTGGCATGGAGGTACCTTTGTACACTATACACATACTCCAAATTTCCCATGGAGGTACCTTGGTACACTATCCTAGACTCCAAATTTGGCATGGACGTACCTTGGTCTATTACACACAGACCCCAAATTTGGCATGGAGATACCACCTCGGTCAAATATACCCCAAAATTTGGCATGGAGGTACCTTAGTCCACTATACCCAGACCCAAAATTTGGCATGGAGGTACCTTGGTCTGCCACACCGATCCAAAATTTCGCATGAAGGCACTACACCCATACCCAAAATTTAGCATGAAGGTAACACCTTGGTCCAATGTACCTCCAAATTTGGCATGGAGGAATGTTGGCTCACAACACCCAGACCCTAAATTTGGTACATTGATTCAGCACAACCAGACCCATATTTGGTACCTTGGTCCAATACACCTAAACCCAAATTTGACATGGAGGTACCTTGGTCCAGAATACACCCAGACCCCAAATTCGGCATAAAGGTTCCATCTTGATCCACTTTACACTTAGATCCGAATTTGGCATGGAGACACCTTTATCCAATATACCAGACCCTCTTTTCCGATTTTGCCCCCACCCCCCATTCTGATTTTAAGGGTTCAAAGGGGAAACACTAAAAATCTCACCCTTGTATTTGTATCGACAACGAAATTTGGTGCAAGGTTGCTTTCGAACAGGCCCTATAAGGAGGCGCATTTTGGATCGGAGATGTTTTCAGAGATGTACAGAAGGTAATGATTGTTTGCCAAAGTTATGTTATTGGCATGGCAAGCCTCTGTATTTCAACTAATTCAGACAAGCATGACCGAGAACAAAATTAACTTGCCACTGCCCGTTCAAACAAAAGGAGGTAAACGTTGGTGGACTGTCTTCCTTTTGATTTTCTTCACTCATGCTCCCCACCCCTCCTTATTTAGATGCTGTATTTATCATATTAATACCTGCTCCCTTGCAAACCCCATAAGATTTTACTTTAATTTCTTTTCCAGCGAGTGAATTATAAATAATAAAAATAACTAAAGCAGCTTCTCTTCGCAAATTAAAAGCATGACTCGCAATATATTGACTTCGAAATTTGTAGAATTACAAACTCTCACCGTGACAAGCTAAAAGTCTTCTGGGAATTCCAATGGCCGATGTAATCTTCCTCCAGCTTTGGTGTCCGTTGCGGACGCATCGTTTGCTTTTTGTTCACGGATTTTGCCAAACAACGGACCTGATGGACGTCTGTGTGCCCACGTGGGAGTTCCTCTGTTATGAAAATGTAGGCTTTGTGCATTCGATTTGTTTCAAACTTTGCGTCAAACAGTAAACTGATGAGAGCATCGAATCGGAAACAGACCTGCACAACCGAAAACTTTTTTTGGGGAATCCACATCAACAATTTGGACACTGCCCCTTTTACATGGTAACCACTGGTACTGTTGCACAGACATGTCCCTCTCTGCTCCTTCTGCCATTGCTCATTAAGGTAGCTTGGAGTGTGTACACTTTCCCTGAGTTTTTGATGAACCAGCTGGCCCTGCCTGACGTTCGACTGACGCCGGCTGGAGTTTGGCCAGGATTCCCATAATAAATAACTCTGCTAATTTTTGCTGAAAGACATGGAATCTCTCACGACCACCAGCTAATGCTAACAGACGGATCCCCAGCTTAACTTCCATCTGAGGGACAAAACACCTTGCGATGCAACGCTCTCCTTGGGGGCACCAATCCGATAATTTGTAGTCGGATCGAGAATCAAATCCAGACTAGACGGCTCAAAGGTAAGTTCCGTGTATCCTCCATGTGCACCATTCCGTCAAACTCCTGGACATTTGCCCTCTAAACCTAAAAAATGTCTTCATTTTCCTGACCGAAATTATTGAGTCAGTTTGTATCTGAGGCTGAAAATGTTAAAAACGTTTAAACCAAAGGAAAAACATACCCAAAATTAATGTATCCAAAACGTGGACAAGTTTGAAAACTGAAGAAGAAAGACATGCAGTTGATGCAGGTACATTGAGGTTAGATAGAATTAAACTGTGCAGTGTGCACACATCCTGGTGATGGTCAACCTGTCTGTTTGTGTCATTACAGGTCAAGTCCAGTAAAGGATGAATGTGGAACTGGCTGCCATATTTGGTATTGTTATATAATCCTGATTATTGGTCGTTTGACGCAGTGAGGATGCCTCGCCGCCTCGGGGGCCACCACTAGAATGCGATCAGCATGAATCCCACATCCAACAAGTAATGTTGGCAGACAGAACCCCTCGTGTTTACACCACATCCTGTGAACCTGCGAGCTCAGAGGTTAGATGTGGTGTGAGCGATTGGATTTATTGATGTTGTACGTAATATGTAGACGCACTGATTTTACTTTATAGAATGTGCCTCATGTGCTTGCTCCTTGAAGTTATAGCATCCTTTTACCTTGTCTGCCTTTTCGTCTTGTGTCTGGATTTTACTGTGCAGAAAAAGAAGAAGGCAATCAAATGTAAAATGTGGGGAAAAAATTCCACTCATTGCCTCTGCGAGCTCCACAGCCAGGTGTTCGTGAGGTGTGATGCGAAAATGATTATTCCTTCAATGGAGAGGCAGCAGTTGTTGCTTTGGAATGAGCTGGATAAATATGAACTACAGAAGGAATTAAATGCTCCTACTTTACTTCTCCAAGATCTCAGCCGTGCTTGCAACAACGAACCCCTCCTTCCTCCACAACTACACAAAAAACACACACACACATTCTCCATGCTCTGTAAATAATAGGGTCATAGGATAGGCAGGGGCAAAGATGACATAATAATGAAGCCACACTTGCATCTCTGATTGGCTGATTTTCCAATAAAAGAGGATCCTCATGCAGCAGTCGGATAGGTAGCCGACACAGAGGTGAGACAGAGCTACGGGAGGACCGGGCAGTCGTATTTGGAATGGTCACGTGTAGAGCATGGGTGTGGCAGAAGGAATGAGTGGGTTCGACCACCTGTAGTTACAGCCATGCTTAACCAGGACAGTGACCTGACAGATAATTGGACCCACCGGTGGCATTTCAGCTATATGAAAACTCTGGGAGATGGCGCCAATTGGACTAAGAACAAGAACACTGTTGCATTCATTAGAGAAACTGTAAGCGGTGTCTCTCCATTTCATTCACCTAAACCCAGCCGAAGTGTGTTGGATTGGAGCCACAAATGGTCAACTTGCATGGTCCAGCTGGGAAAGGAGTTCACATTTACAGGATGCTCCAACCGAACTTTCGTGTGTGCTTTATGTCTTTTGTGTTCTGTTTGTATCTCTATGCACAGACTTAGGGAAACATGAGACCTCTTTGTGGTTTATTATTTTATTGGATTGAAGGATTTTAAATCTGTTGTGGCCTGTATAATCATACCATCTATGTTCACATGAGCAGTCGTCAAATAAAGTAACTCATTTATGTGAATGTGTTGGCTCTGTCCTTATATGTGTATCCATGGTAAATGCTTTAACTTGCTGAAAATACATTTCTGCTCACAATTAGAATGGCTTATCCAGCTAATCCTTATGATTGGATTACAATGAGAAGGTATTGTCTCGTTCCCGGGGTGTACACCCCTGGGGACGAATAGCCGAGCAAGCTTTACACTCCGAGGCGTTCAATTCAACTATTGCGGAGTTAATACGCGTGGGGGAATGAGGCAGCGAAGGGGAGCAAAGCTCTTACCTTCACGGGCCCCACTGGACGTCTTCGAACCTGGATAATCAACTCAAACCCGACACGGAATTAAAATGTACAATAAAAACAGGTTTAATGAAAATAAATGCCAGGGAACATGAAATGCACAGTAAACCAAGGTTCCTAAAGGGACCCCCCCCCCCCCCCCATACAGACTCGTATACAACACAAGGGGAGATATAAATGAACGAAAGTATTTAAAAAAAAGTATTTTGGTACTTAGCTCTGAGCGGCTCCTCAACCCCATCGGAAATCATCACAGGCTCCGTGTCTCCGCACGGGAAAAACATAGAGCCTGGGCACACAATCCATGCATGGGAAACACACAGACCCTGGGCACGCAATCCGCGCATGGAAAACACACAGTCCCTGGGCACTCAGTTTGCTCACTCCAGCCTCCATGCGCGAAATGAGCAGGCAGAGGTCCCTCCCCTTCATCTGCTCCAAACAGCACCACGGTCTCTCTGGTTCACTCACACGGTCCTCAGCCGTCACGAAGCTACGGGCCAAGCGCACCAGAGTCCATGAGCCACGACTGCCCCTCCTCACCATCGCAGAAACTCAAAGCCAGGGATATAAAATGCCGTCTCCAATGTCCCTGGCGCAAGAGGAGTAGATGTCCATGTCTGCTCGCCACCAAAGCCAGGACCAAAGAGGACAAAATGTCGGGACTCTGTCTTTTATTCCCAAGGCTCTGACATCATCCGACGATCACCGTGCGTGCTCCTATCAGCGGGTCCCTCTCATCGCTCGACAATACCGGACCAATCACTGCTCTTTGGGGCGTGGCCTCACGGACCTGCCTGCTTGATGTTGTGATGTGGCAGGTGGCAGGTGGCGGCGCCAGCGTTATTGTTCAATGTCCTGTTCGGGTTGGTTTTATTTAATGTTTATAATGCACGATTGCTTGGCTTGGCTATGTGTGTGTGCTGCAGTGTCATTAGGAACACAGGAAAAGATAAAGGAGGGATTTACATACAGGGGATTTACCATTAATCCCTATCTAATTAACATAACCCCACCCCTCCTCATGGGGACAAAGATACACTCTTACACGACATCCGGTCTAACGGATTCCCTACTTATGGTACATGGGGGTTCTCTTCTTCATCACGACATTCAGAGCATGGGAATCTATACACTTCTACCTGGACTAAGGTAATCCATTGCATACACCCCTATAAACGTAACAGTATTTTAGACCGTCGAGGCTATGATCATAATTCCTCATCAGCGGCAGCTACAAGGTGGTGGGGTTGTGGGGGAGGGGCACACCCGGCGTGCAGCTTCTCTAAACCCCTTGGGGGCACATCCCGGCACTCGGCCTCCCTAAACCCCTCGGGGGCGCACCAGGCGTGCAACCTCTCTAAGCTCCTCGGGGGCACACCCGAAGCGCATCCTCCCTAAACTAAACCCCTTCCCTTCAAAAGCGATCGATATTTTTCATATTTATTGAAGAAGAAGAATACGATTGACATGCACATAACCGAAGATGTGGTCTCGGAATGTGGGAAACTGTCTCGTGCAGTACATATTTCTAAAACTTTCTACTGTAAAGACTAAATATATAATAAGGAAGGTAAGCCTACCTAAAATTGCATCATGTTTCAAAAATGTAAACGTAAAATCTGCAACAATTACATTTCAAAAAATGCTTAAAGAGTTTAATTATGTTAACGTTTTTGAAGTGTATTGATAAATTATGTCAGAAATCAGGGTCTGTTAGTTACTAAACGTTGTTGAAAAAGATAGCTAGGTATCACCGTGCCATTGGGTCATTGTAGTTTCTGTTATTGTCATTTTAATTTCCTGATTGAGCAATGAACAACAACATTAACGACAACTTCAATGCTTTGTTGTTGTTATATGTGCACATAGATATTGATTAGTTCAACAGACTTGCTTTGAGCTCAGTAGTGTTTGCAGGAGTATAGGAACATCACTGACAGCCTCAGTCCTGGACTTGCTGGGCCTTGTGCCATCAGCACTGACAATATGACCAAGAAATTCCACTTCTGGCAACACAAATCTTCACTTGTCACTTTCAGCAAGACATTTGAGAACCGCCTCAAGGTTACCCAAGTGTTCAGGCTCAGTGCGGCCGGTGATCAAAACATCATCTTGGAAAAACTACAACATTGGGAATTGTTTTTAGGAGATTCTCCATATTACGTTTAAATATGGCAGCGGCCGATTTGATGCCGAAAAGACAGCGATGATGCACAAACAACCCCTTGTGGGTGTTACAACATGTACGTATAATTATTGGAGTCCTCATCTAGTACCATCTGAATGTAAGCACATTCCAAATCCAGGCAGTGAAACGTCTTTCCACCAGAAAATGTTACGAGCAAGTCAGCTGTGTTGGACAGACGGTAATGGTCCTACCTGGAATACCTGTTGATTGTTGTTTTATAATTACCACAAATCCGAAAAGTACCGTCAGATACAGGGACAATTGGACATGCCCAATCAGTGAACTCAACAGGACTGATACCACCTTCCTTCTGCAGGTGGTCGAGCTCTGCCTCGACTTGAGGATGCATCATGTGTTTGAGTTTTGGGATGTTTCACCATTCTCATCCACCTATATTTTGGCTTTAACATCTTTAAAGGTGCTGATACCACCTTCAAACAAGGAGAGGCATTTGGCAAGAATGGCATTGTGATTAACATCACGAATGATCACTTTGATCGCAGGCCAATCAAGTTTGATGCATTCAAGACAATTATGCCCTTGTTAAAATTCTGTATCAATCGGACCAACGGTTGCCGAGAAAATTCCTTTTTAAGATGCAGACATTCAGGTATGCCACAATTGCCACACGTATGCACTCACTCGATCTCTTAACCCTGTTTTCGCTTCGTGAGTGCAGGAAAACTATGACTAGATAAATATTAGAATATTTTTCAAAAACGGGGCGTTTGATGCATCCTAACATTCAGCGGTAAAGGGGAAAAGTGTACATCACATATAATACTAATTTTATACACAAACATTACAATGTCGATGTACACACAATAGTCCTTGTGAACTCGAGTTTATTATTATTAGGCTCCTACCAGGAGGAGACAATACCGTCTGTCCGTCCCACCTGTGTTTTCTTCACTTTTTTCCCCCATACCCTTTAACATATTGAACTGAAACTCGGCACATTACTTGGGGTGTTTCAAGTTTGAGTTTTGAGGTGTTTCAAGTTTGAGTTTTGGGGTGTTTAAAGTTTGAGTTTTGGGATGTTTCAAGTTTGAGTTTTGGGGTGTTTCAAGTTTGAGTTTTGGGATGTTTCAAGTTTGAGTTTTGGGGTGTTTCAAGTTTGAGTTTTGGGGTGTTTAAAGTTTGAGATTTGGGGTGTTTCAAGTTAGAGTTTTGGGGTGTTTCAAGTTTGAGTTTTGGGGTTTTTAAAGTTTGAGTTTTGGGGTGTTTCAAGTTTGAGTTTTGGGATGTTTCAAGTTTGAGTTTTGGGATGTTTCACGTTTGAGTTTTGGGGTGTTTAAAGTTTGAGTTTTGGGGTGTTTCAAGTTAGAGTTTTGGGGTGTTTTTTAGTTTGAGTTTTGGGGTGTTTTAAGTTTGAGTTTTGGGGTGTTTCAAGTTTGAGTTTTGGGGTGTTTCAAGTTTGAGTTTTGGGGTGTTTCAAGTTTGAGTTTTGGGGTGTTTCAAGTTTGAGTTTTGGGGTGTTTCAAGTTTGAGTTTTGGGGTGTTTCAAGTTTGAGTTTTGGGGTGTTTCAAGTTTGAGTTTTGGGGTGTTTCAAGGTTGAGTTTTGGGGTGTTTCAAGTTTGAGATCAGGGGTGTTTCAAGTTTGAGTTTTGGGGTGTTTCAAGTTTGAGTTTTGGGGTGTTTCAAGTTTGAGTTTTGGGGTGTTTCAAGTTTGAGTTTTGGGGTGTTTCAAGTTTGAGATCAGGGGTGTTTCAAGTTTGAGTTTTGGCGTGTTTCATGTTTGAGTTTTGGGGTGTTTCAAGTTTGAGTTTTGGGGTGTTTCAAATTTGGGTTTTGGGGTGTTTCAAGTTTGAGTTTTGGGGTGTTTCAAGTTTGAGTTTTGGGGTGTTTCACCAATTTTAACTGAGTTATGGCCTTTTTGCTTGGAACAAGAACATTCATTGGAACCGGTAGGGGACACGTATTGCAAAGCAATTCTCCCTCTTGTTTCGTATGCAGTTTGTGGCTTTACTCTTGTTTTCATTACAGATGTAGATCAATATAAATAATTATATTTCTTTCTCCAAAATCATATCTCTGTTCTACATCTGCTTAGTTGTTTTCTCTATCTCTCCATCTCTCCCTCACTCGTCCTTCCGTTCTCATTATGCCATATCCTTGGGGGTATTTGTCTACCTTTTGTATTTTCATAATTTTATGATTCAGTTTTGTGCTGCACAATGCCGCCATACTGCGGAGTGAGCCGCCCGTTCCATACTCTTTGTCCCTCTCTTCGAATTTTTGCAATCTCGCATTCTCTTTTGTTCGCTGCTGCTGTTGTTTTCTTTGTTTTCGGCCTTCGTTATGTCGATCCTTTATCATTTTTGGTGTATTTTGGATTTTGCAGTATAGGAATGTGACGGCTGCGAAAATGGGTCTTTCTTTTGGTGAATTTGTTTGCAACATGAATTTTGATTTTCATCGACATTTTCACAAATTACAAATGGCTGAATAATATGCATCTGAAGGCGGCATTCATTGACTTTCTTCGGGTCCCTTCCAAAATTTGAGAACTGATCATTTCCATCGACTAAAACGAACGTTTCACTTTTATTAAATTTTGTTGTACACTTTGCAGGTTGTTGATGAAACTACGTTCAGGATTCGTTTCTGCATTGGATTTATCATCAACAATAACGGATTCTGTCGTGAAACTTATTCACAGGGATCGAGATAAGCACCAATTGATAGCAGAGAACTTTGTAAGAATTATGAATTAACTGCTTGCGCAGGGCTGGGGTAAGTCTGGGAATCGGTCCCTATCGTGGTGCGAAATCTGCTTATGTGATTTGCGGATCGGATTGCTGGATGGGAATTTAAATTGCTGACGCACGCTGTATAGCTGAAAGGAAACGGCACTGCAGTAGAGAGGAGATAGAAAACAATGTCCACGGGGGGAATACAAAAGGAATCTTAACACTGAGAAGGGATAAGTCAACAAAGGAGTTTTTGAGATAGAACACTGTATTTTAACCAGTAGAATTTTAACCTCCATAGTTATTGCTAAAGGAGGTGTGTGTGTGTGTGTGTGTGTGTGTGTGTGTGTGTGTGTGTGTGTGTGTGTGTGTGTGTGTGTGTGTGTGGACCGAACCCACAACATCCACATACATATCCATTTATTACACCTTTTTTTAGCCCGACGTCCTTGAGGCATTCTATGCTTATCAGTTATCACCTCCCACACAGACATGTCTGAACTGTCTCGACTTGCTAGGTCTCTAGGTAGACCGCAATGATCTTTACCTAATAAAGGTGCTTTAATGACTCTTTAGTCTTTACGCATGAATGATGTATCCCATTGCCTGTCAACCTTTTCTCACCATAAAATTATATGTCGACTGTATTCGGATTACTATTTTGTATGCAGCCTGCGCCTGCTGGTTGCATCATTGCTGGGGGTGTGGCTGTGTCACTGATCCAGTGCCTCCTGTTTCCAGTAAGCTGGTACTCAGGAAGCCTGAGAGGCTGAGTCAACCCACCTGGTGTTATTGTATGGGGTGACAGGGACTCAAACTCAAGTCCCGAAGATCTTAAGGCAGCAACCTCAACCATAAGGCAAACACCAGGCTTTGTATTTGGATTGTTTATTATTTATATGTATTGGGGCCTCATATCTGATTTATCCTAGCCATGGCTTCAAGTGTGACTGCAAATATTGCTGCCGCCAACCCTACAGCCCAAATGTGACCTGCATAAACACACTCCTAATTGTTTCTAGCATTGATTAATACTCACATGAGGGAAATTTGGAGAAAATTTGACATAATATACATATACATACACATGGGCGGGATATCGGCTGAGAGTCGCTGGTCCGCACACATACCGAAAACAAAAATTATTATAATCATAATTGTTATAACCAGTGGCTGACTTCTGGTGACATTCATGATCAGATTTCTCTAAACATCAGAGAGAATTGAATTAGGATCTTCCCCCCATATTGGAACCCTTCCCCCAGATATGTTACCCGGACAGAAACTATACTTGGGGTACCCTAAGCCGAAATACAAAATCTGATTGGATTTGTGTCAGCAGTTATTGAAGCAAATATAAACAAGTAGAGCTACATTCAAAGTACACCACCCCCATGCCAAATAAAGAAATAACATATCCTCCAGCACGTGACACTGCTGCAGTGCAGCACCTGGAGACGGAATTGGGAGGGAAGGGTGTACAATAATAGATTGATTAATTGTGTATTTAAAATAAAAAAATAGTAATCGTTAAATTCTTAATGAATTGGTCAATAGCATACCAAAACCACCACAATTTCATCCGAATCTGTAACTTTTAGAAAATTAATTAATCGAAAAATTAAATTATCAATTGATTAATTAATTAATCCAAAAAAAAACTTTTTTGCCAAAGCACGTGCTCACTATTGTTCCCAAATTTCAGCTTCCTAGCTCAAAGGATGGCTGAGATATCACCCAGACAAACAAACAAACAAGACGACGTCATGCAGAGCACGATACTTACAAAATCCACCCCCCCCCCCAAAAAGGTTGCTATTGATCCATCAAATTGTCCATTTCATCGAGATTGAAAGTGACGATCTTGATGAAAGCTCGGATTAATGGGATGGAAAGTGACGATTTTTCAGATGAAAATTGATGATTATAGAAGTTTAACCTTGAGTTGACCTTTGACCTTTTGACCTCAAAAATAGTTGGTTTCCCTATTTAGTGACTCAATATACAAATGCTGTTCAATTTTCAAGTCAATTGGATGAAAAATAGCGATTTTAGAAATTTAACCTCCAGATGACCTTTGACCTCAAATCAATAGGCTTCTCAAGTGTGACGACCTCTACAACTTCGTGACGTTTCATGACGATCGGTTTAGAATTGTGATCTGTAGGCAAGTGACAGACAGACAAACAGACAGAATGAAAAATCACTCAGAGCGACACTTGGCAAAACAGAACAAAGTAGAATGGCACTCATAGAGCATCCTAAAAAATTAGTGGTTGAATTCAGTGACCTGATATGCAAATCGTCTTCAAAGTTTAAGTTAATCTGATGAAAATTTACAATTTTAGAAATTCGGCCTATGTTGACCTTTCTGCCTATGTTGACCTCAAAAATAGTTGGTGGTTGGTTTCAGTAAGCTGATATGCAAATCTTATTCAGATTTCAAGTCAATCAGATGAAAATTGGGGATTTTAGAAATTTGAAAAAAAAAGTGGATGACCTTTGGCCTATGTTGACCTTATGACCTATGTTGATCTCAAAAATAGTTGGTGGTTGAATTCAGTTAGCTGTTATGAAATTCCTATTCAAATTTCAAGTCAATCGGATGAAAATTGAGGATTTTAGAAATTGGAAATGGTTGTTGACCTTTGGCCTATGCTGACCTTTTGGCCGATGCTGATCTCAAAAATAGTTGGTGGTTGAATTCAGTTAGCTGATATGAAAATCTTATTCAAATTTCAGGTCAATCGGATGAACATTGAGGATTTTAGAAATTTGAAAAAAGTGGTTGACCTTTGGCCTATGTTGACCTTTTGGCCTACAGTGATCTCAAAAATAGTTGGTGGTTGAATTCAGTTAGCCGAGATGTAAATCCTATTCATATTTCAAGTCAATCAGCTGAAAATTGAGGATTTCAGAAATAAGAAAATAAGAACCACTCGGTTGACCTTTGGCCTATGTTGACCTTATGACCTACGTTGATCAAAAAAATAATTGGTGGTTGAATTCAGATGGCTGATATGAAAATCCTATTCAAATTTCAAGTAAATTGGATGAAAATTGAGGATTTTAGAATTTGAAATGGTTGTTGACCTTTGGCCTATGTTGACCTTTTGGCCTATTCTGACCTCAAAAATATTTGAATTCAGTTGGCTGACATGTAAATGCCATTCAAATTTCAAGTGAATCAAATGAAAATTGAGGATTTTAGAAATTCGAAATTGTTGTTGACCTTTGGCCTATGTTGACCTTTTAGCCTATGTTGATCTCAAGAATAGGTCGTGGTTGAATTCAGTTCGCTGATATGAAAATCCCATTCAAATTCCAAGTCAATCGGATGAAAATTGAGGATTTTAGAAATTCGAAAAAAAGTGGTTGACCTTTGGCCTATGTTGATCTTTTGTCCTAAGTTGATCTCAAAAACATTTGGTGGTTGAATTCAGTTAGCCGATATGTAAATCCTATTCAAATTTCAAGTCAATCAGATGAAAATTGAGGATTTTAGAAATTCGAAAAAAAGTGGTTTACCTTTGGTCTATGTTGATATTTTGGCCTATGGTGATCTCAAAAATAGTTGGTGGTTGAATTCAGTTGCAAAGTTCATCCCTACGCCGTATAGAATCCCGTGTGGGAACTGGACACGAGCAACTTGCTTGTATATATAACAGGCTAATGCGATCTGTCCCAACCTGAAAAACAGAAATGCTCCTAGGAAAAAAAAACTAAGTAAAAGTTGCTTCAAATAAACCAAACCTATGGAAAAATTACATTTTTTCAATAGGACCAAAAAAAAAAAAAAAGGTTGGAACCCGGGCGGTGTATAGGTAACAGACTGCTGCCTCAATCGCTCACGAAATTTTTTTTTTTTCTTGAATGTTAAGAATTATATAAGCCTTTATTTTTGAGCTCTTTCAACTAGCGCAGGAATAAAATGCTTCCTTTTAATTTTTTCAAATTGCGGTATTATTTTTACCACATGCCGATATGCTACTTCCAAGAATATTTGGCTGTAAGTGCTTCTTTCAGTCCCTCTCTTGCACAAAAATGGCGCACAAAACCCAGAGGGAAACTCAAGGAGATAACCAAAACAATCTTGACATCATGGCATGACACACAGACAGACAGGGATGTGATGCCAATAGTCCCTCTTCTTCTTCATAATCATTACTTGGCACATGTTCCAACTGACTAACGATTTTTACCTGCGATGGATGTGTCGCACGTCTACAAGCAGGGCCGTCTTAAGAGCATTGTAGGCCCTGGGCAAAGCAATCCACTGGGGCCCCTCGCCCCTTCCCACCCACCCACGGGAATAAAAATGTAAACGGTCAATAAAATTACCGGTAAACCTATAGATTTATTGGTACTTTCAACAAAATCAATGTTTAAACATAAAAAAAACATGCTGTAAAGCGAGGATTAATCAACACAAACTTTTGAACAATATAACATAAGCCTTGAAAAAAAAAAACATTTCAACATATAAATGATAATAATTGGTACACCGTACAGACGGAGATGATACAGTACAGTATGAATAATTATTTATTATAATGCAAACGTTTGCCAAATTTCTTTGCAGAGAATTGATTTATAATTGGCTTGGAGTCGATGGTCTTCAGGACGTCATTTTCCATGCACATGAGTGAAAGCCAGTTCAAACGTTGCTGCCGCATTGTGCTGCGAAGCTGATTCTTTGTAAGCTTCAATCTTGAAAATGAACGTTCCCCTGTACAGTTGGTCACCATCATGCACATGAACACTCTGAGTGCAATTTCAACATTGGGAAACACACATTTCAAGTTGTCCGAAATAATTTTTCTGTCCAACGCAGGGAGAGTCTCACAATTTTCATCAAGAACCATATAGTTCTTGAGTTGCTGGCATTCATTGAGAAGGTCACCATAATCAAGGTCTTTGTGATACACATTATCCAAGTGCTCACACTTTTTTGTTTAACTCATCAGAACCAATCGTTTTCAATTGACTGAAGAAGGAAAACAGATTTCCAATCCATGAATAAGCATCTGCACGTTTTGTCAGGTCAGAGTTCAGAGAGTCCAGAACAGGAAGGAATGTTTCCACCCTGAACTTTTCACTTTTGTTTAGAAGTATCTCTTCTTCTGATCCGTCATATGTAGTAAGACGTACCCTTCGCTTTCGCACCCATTTATTCACATCGCTGTAATCCGAATCTGGACACCTACTCCTGGCCTTCAGTTCATATTCACTAAATTTGTCTCTAATTTCCTGAAGATACATTTTCAGAGACTCAAGAAGATTCATGGCAACAAGTAAGTCCACATCTTTTGACTGTAGGACCTTACTTGTTTTGCTCACTCTTTCGAGAATGTCGTTCTAAAGAATTGTCAGAAAAATCATTTCCAGGTTTGTGGCGGACACAATGCCAGCGGGTCATAATTCCGCGCACCAGTGGGTGACGCGAGCGACCGGGCGTGGCAGCAAGGCTCGGGCCATGCCCGGAGCAAAGGAGTCATGAGGCTCAGGGTTGAACTGGATTACATGCCCCGCCTTTCGGCCGACCGGCCACGCCCGAGGGCAAGGCGTGGCCTCGGGATATATACGCGGGCTCGAAAGTCGAGCCCGCCCAGTGTGCTTACGTGCGAGCAGAGAATAAAGTGTTTGGTTTTGTTCAACGCATGGTGGCCTACCTTCTTGGCAAACGAGTTGTGTGTGCATAGCACCACACTGGTGACCCCGACTGGTTCAGCCGTAGCTGACCCCTGAACGCGCCATGGCTACCAACGCTGTCGCCGTCAAACTCCCGGAGTTCTGGGAAGCACAGGCCGACATTTGGTTTGTGCAGGCCGAGGCCCAATTCCAGCTCCGAGGCATCACAGCGGACGACACCATGTACTTTCACGTGGTCGCCACCCTCGGGCCCGGCACTGCCGCCCGCGTCGTGTCCTTCCTTCGGCACCCGCCGGGTGCCCACAAGCACGCGTCGCTCAAACGATTTCTCCTCACCACGTTCGGGCTCACGGAGGCCAACAGCGCCGACCCGTCTCCTTGACCTTCCCGCCCTCGGCGACACACGACCGTCCATTCGGATGGACTATATGTTGTCCCTTCTTGGAGACAAACGCCCGGATTTCCTTTTCCGAGCGCTTTTCCTCCGCCAGCTACCTGCGCAGGTGCGGCTTGCGCTGGCCGGTTCGGCCATAACGGAACCCCGCGCCCTGGCCAGAGAGGCGGACAAATTTTTCACGGCCTGCGACACGCGGCCGACGTATAGTGCTGCCGTAGTGGATCCCGGTGCGGAGGCTTCAGCGCCCCCTGATTCCCTCGTGGCCGCTGCTCCGCCCCGCCCACCACCGCCATCACGACCGACGCGGCAGCCACCATGACCGGGGCAAACCTGGTGCTATTATCATGCCAGGTTCGGCCGCAAGGCCAGGGCGTGCCGCCCGCCGTGCTCTTTCGACGGGTCGGGAAATGAGCGGGCCGGCGCTCACTTGCGGCCATGAGCGTCGGCCATTCCGGCAGCCTCCTTTTCATCACAGACACCTCGTCTGGTCGTCGATTTCTGTGCGACACTGGAGTGCAGGTAAGCGTCCTCCCTGCCTCCGCGTCCGACAAGCAAGCCGCGGGCCTGGGCCCCGCCTTGCTCGCCGCCAACGGAACTCCCATCCGCACATTCGGGAAGCGTTGTCTCTCGCTGCGGTTCGGGGGGCAGTGCTTCCAATGGTCTTTCGTCACCGCCAGCGTGCCAATGGCCCTGCTCGGTGCGGATTTCCTTTGTGCGCATGGGCTGTTGGTGGACGTTAAGCGCCGACGCCTCGTCCAGGCCGAAACCTTCAGCTCGCTCGCTTGCTCGCTGGGCGGCTCGTTGAGCAGCTCGCTGAGTGGCTCACTGAGCGGCTTACCAAGCAGCTTGCTGAGCGGTTCCGTCCCAGCGAGGTTGGTCTGTACGCTTCCGGCAGCGGACGAGTTTACCCGCCTCCTCGCCAGTTTCCCGGCACTCACGCGGCCCACCTTTTCAGCGGTGGCTGTCAAACACGGGGTGGAACACCATATTCCCACCGTCGGACCACCGGTCTACGCCCGAGCGCGCCGCCTCGACCCAACGAAGCTCGCCGTTGCGAAAGCGGATTTCGCCATGCTGGAGCGGCTGGGCATCGTCCGGCGCTCCAACAGCGCATGGGCCTCACCACTGCACATTGTGCCCAAGCCCAGCGGCGGATGGCGGCCATGCGGTGACTACCGCCGGCTCAACGATGCCACCACCCCCGACCGCTACCCGGTCCCGCACATTCAGGACTTTCCGCGCGGTTGGCGAAAACGACCATTTTTTCCAAAGTGGACCTCATCCGGGGCCATCACCAGGTCCCCGTAAAACCGGAAGACGTACCGAAGACGGCCGTTATAACACCTTTTGGCCTCTTCTAGTTCTTGCGGATGCCTTTTGGGTTGAAATATGCGGCCCAGGCGTTCCAGCGGCTCATGGACAGCGTCTTGCGTGACTTGTTCTTTGTCTACGTCTACCTGGACGACATCCTAGTCACGAGCGCGTCTGGGGAGGAGCACCTGCTCCATCTCCGCATGCTCTTCGAACGCCTGGGCCAGCATGGCCTGATAATCAACCCCGCGAAGTGCCGGTTCGGCGTCACCGCCATCGACTTCCTGGGGCACCGCATCACCAGGCACGGGGCCATCCCATCCCAAGGTGGAGGCGGTCAGGAGTTTCCTGCACCCCCGCACGATCAAGGGGCTCCAGGAATTCCTGGGCATGGTGAATTTTTATCACCGCTTCGTGCCCCGCGTCGCCCAGCTCCTGCGCCCCCTGCACGAGGCCCTCCGGGGGAAGCCGGGCAAAGGTGATATCGCCTGGACGGAGCAGATGGACGCGGCGTTTGCGGGCGCGAAGCTGGCCTTGGCCAACGCCACCATGCTTGCGCACCCGGAGCCCGATGCACCAATCGCCGTCACCACCGACGCGTCGGACTACGTGGTGGGCGCGGTGCACGAACAATGGGTGAATGGTGCTTGGCAGCCACTGGCGTTTTTTAGCTGGCAGCTCCGCCGGCACGAACGCACCTTCGACCGTGAGCTTCTCGGGCTCCACCTGGCGGTCCGACATTTCCGCCATCTTCTCGCGGGTTGCCCGTTCACGGACTTCGTCGATCACAAGCCCCTTGTTTTCGTGATGGCCAAGGTCGCCGAGCCATGGTCGGCCCGGCAGCAGCGTCACCTCTCTGCCGTGTCCGAATACACGACGGACATCCGACACGTCACGGGTAAAGACAACCCGGTGGCGGATTGCCTTTCCCGGTCCGTCGTGCACGCGGTCCACCTTGGGATCGACTATGCCCGGATGGTGGCGGACCAGACCGCCGACCCCGGCATCCAGGCCTTTCGGACCGCCATCACGGGCCTCCGCGTCACCGAGGTACCGTTCGACGTCGTGGGCACTGCCCTCTTGTGTGACGTCTCCCTCGGCCGGCCTCGCCCCATCATGCCCGCTGGCTGGCAGTGCCCGGTTTTTGATGCCATCCACGGCCTGTCCCACCCGGGCACGAAGGCCTCCCAGAAGCTTGTCGCGGCAAAGTTCGTCTGGCATGGCCTCCGGAAGAACGTCCGCGACTGGGCCAGAACGTGCCTCGCGTGCCAGCGCGCGAAGGTCCACCGCCACAACCAGGCCCCGTTGGCCCCGTTTACGGTGCCCAAACATCGGTTCGACCATGTACACGTCGACTTGGTGGGACCTCTGCCCCCCTCGTGGGGTTTCACCCACCTCCTCACCATGGTGGACCGCACCACCCGGTGGCCAGAGGCCGTGCCATTAGCGGCGACGGCTGCGGCTGACATCGCGCAAGCTTTCATCGCCACTTGGGTTGCCCGGTTCGGTGCCCCCTCGGACATCTCGTCCGACTGCGGCCCCCAGTTCACCTCGGAGCTCTGGGGAGCGGTGGCGCAAGGGCTCGGCGTCAAGCTGCACCGCACCACGGCCTACCACCCCCAGGCCAACGGCCTGTGCGAGCGCTTCCATCGCTCGATGAAGGCCGCGCTCCGGGCCAGCCTCCGTGATGGCAGCTGGGCCGACAGGCTCCCCTGGGTCCTGCTGGGCCGCAGGACGGCGCCCAAGGACGACCTGCGCGTGTGCTTGGCGGAGTTGGTCTTCAGACAACCGCTGCGGGTACCGGGCAAATTCATCCCCGACTCCACGGCGCCTTGTTCCGCGACGCAACAGCGCTCCACCCTTCAGGAGACCGCCAGGAGGTTCGCCCCGGTGCCAACGGCACACCACGGTTGCCTGTCCTCACACGTCGCCACGGAGCTTCGCACGGCGGAGTACGTTTTTGTCCGGCACGACGCCCACCTGGCACCGCTGCGGTCCCCGTACGACGGGTCCTTCCATGTGCTGGAGACCGGGGACAAGCACTTCACCGTGGACATCGGCGGTACTCCAGATCGCATCTCTGTGGACCGCCTCAAGCCGGCCCACCTCGACCTGGACCACCCCCCGCAAGCAGCTCTGCCTCCGCGTCGAGGCCGTCCCCCGGCGGGCAGACCCCGGCACCCCCCACCTCCGCCGTCCCGCCACCCCCCAGCCCTGCACGCATCGCCAGAGGGCGTTTCGGCCGGGTCATCCGGTCTCCCCGCAAGCTCACCCTTCAGGTGCGTGGGAATTCTGGGGGGGTGCGTGTGGCGGACACAATGCCAGCGGGTCATAATTCCGCGCACCAGTGGGTGACGCGAGCAACCGGGCGTGGAAGCAAGGCTCGGGCCACGCCCGGAGCAAAGGAGTCATGAGGCTCAGGGTTGAACTGGAATACATGCCCCGCCTTTCGGCCGACCGGCCACGCCCGAGGGCAAGGCGTGGCCTCGGGATATATACGCGGGCTCGAAAGTCGAGCCCGCCCAGTGTGCTTACGTGCGAGCAGAGAATAAAGTGTTTGGTTTTGTTCAACTCGTGGTGGCCTACCTTCTTGGCAAACGGGTTGTGTGTGCATAGCACCACAGGTTCTCCATTTTCTCCTCCTCAATCCTTCCGCCTCTCGCCTTGTGTTCACTTCCTGGTCAGTGTCAGCTGATACCGAATCCAGTGCATGTTTAATTTTCTCGAAACCTCTATGCAGAGCATGGACAGCATCAAAATGTGACGACCATCTCGTGTCAGACAGACGCTTGTACAAGAGCTCCGCATGGTTGTTGTTGTTGTTGTTGTTGTTGTTGTTGTTACCTCCTCCACTGAAAGTGTGGAGGTTTTGTTTTCACCCCTGCCTGTCTGCGTGTGTGTCTGTCTGTCTGTCTTTCTATTTGTCTTTCTGCCTGTTTGTCTGTCTGTCTGACTGTGTGTCTGTCTGTTTGTCTGTCTGTGTTTGTTTATCTGTGTCTATTTGGGTTTTTTTGTCTGTCTGTCTATTTGTCTGTCTGTTTGTCTGTCTGTCTGTCTGTCTCTCTGATTGTCTGTTTGTCTGTCTGTGTTTGTTTTTCTGTCTGTCTATTTGTTGTTTTTTTGTCTGTCTGTCTATTTGCCTGTTTGTCTGTCTGTTTGTCTCTCTGATTGTCTGTTTGTCTGTCTGTGTTTGTTTTTCTGTCTGTCTATTTGTTTTTTTTTGTCTGTCTGTCTATTTGCCTGTTTGTCTGTCTGTTTGTCTGCCTGTTTGTTTGTGAAGAGGATATCTCAAAGAGTTGTGGACAGATTCAGACGAAATTTGGTGGAGAGTTTGGGTGTACATGTGACGAGGACGAATTGATTCGATTTTGGTGAAGATCTGGATCTGGATAGTTGAATTTTTTTGCTCATTATTCGCCATTGAGAGCAGATAGGCCGATTGAGCCAAAAACGATATTTAGCAGGATATTTCAAAAAGTTCAGGACGAATTCGGCCGAAATTTGGTGAACAGGTCAAGGTGTGTGACAAGGAAGAATTGATTCAATTTTGATGAAGATACGAAACCGGACCCTGAGCAGATAATTTTTAAAGTGCTTCTTCACCATTGAAATGGGGCCAAAAACTAAATACAGCACGATATCTCAAAAGATTGTGGATGGATTATGACAAAACTAGGTGGATGAGATGGGTAGGTGACAAGAAGAAGCTGATTAGATTTTGGTTCAGGTCCGAATCCAGATTCAGCCTTTCAGTGGAAAAAAAATTAATGTGAATGTGCTGTATGTACAGGGTGAGTCGTAAGTCCCAGGACACGGTTTTAGCTGCTTATACAGTACAATATTTTTCATACCATCGACCAGTACCAGGGTGAGCCATAAGCCCCAGGAGTAATAACAAATTACAGTAATGACACCTGTAGATTAGTAATTTATATATACTTGAGTGCTGGATGTAGATGTGTGTAGATTACTGTATGTACATGCTTGAGCGCCGCCTACTGGGCAGCACGCATGTGAAGAACCACGACACGAGTCATAAACCACGTTGCATGCTTGCACTTCCGGCCTAGTCTCGTCTCCCGTTACTCCTATTGTCAGGGAACTCCACAGGAAAATGTTCATCCTGGTGAAGACACTCTACCGAGTGCACTTCGAGCTGTTGCTATTCGCGTTGTGGTTCTTGTTGGGGGTCGATTTTTGAAATGTGAACCCATTGGTCGGACAGCTTCCTGACCCCACCCACATTTGTCGCTTGACTCCACCCACCAGATCCGTAACAACTAGACTCAATAATATGGACGCCATCTTGCTTTTTGGGTCGGTCTAAAAACATCAGGCCTATGCTGATTATACACCGTCCGGATTTGTTGAGTCAGATTTCCATTGGCTTTGTTTGGCTTGAGTTTTACTCATGATGAGGTAAGTCTACCACGAAAAATATAATCATATTTGAAATAGAAATTATTCTTGTTGCGGTCATTCTTGTTCAATTAGGAATGAGTGTGGACGAGGCCTTAGAAATCCGCTTTATTGACCGACGTGCAATTTTATCATCCGATAGATTTCTGATCAAAACAAGGGGTGAAGAAGATGACGCTAACTCCGAGGGCCTTTCACTTAATCACCGCAGGCAGGTTGGTGGTCTTTCCGTCTTCTATCGACTCCTCTCCGGCCTTGCTCCCCCAGCTCTCTTTAGGCTCTGTCCCCCAAATATTCCTGCAGGTCGCACAAGATCTGCGTGCAACCCTCTTATGGTTAAACTGCCAAAATCAAGACTCTCTGCTCACCTTCACTCCTTCATTCCTCTTTTCTCCGGCCTCTGGAACAAACTCCCTCACTCTCTTCAATCCCACTCCTCCCTCCAGGTCTTTAAAACTGTTCACCACCATCTCTTATCTTCCCCAATCCAAAACCTTGATCTTTTCTACCCCCGCTAATTTCACCCCAAATCCACTTTTTTGAGGTGACTTTTGACTTCTTTCCTGGAAGTCCTTGGTGTCCTTGCGTTTTATACCTATCCTGCGTTTTATACCTATCCCCAAGCCCTCTCCCTCCAAAAACATCTCCCGATGTCCCTGCTCTCAAATGTTGTGTTTGTGTGCTTCCTCCCCTTCTCTCCCCATCTTGTCGACCGCTCCCCTTTTTATATACTTTGTTTGCTTGTTTGTTTGATTTGTTTGTTTGATAAATGTTAGCTCTTTCACAAGCCTCGACTCTGTACACAAAAAAAGAAGAAAAAAAAGAAAAGAAAAAAGCTGCACAACAGCAATGACATGCAGAATAAATGATCGAAGGTGTCATGTATGAAGCTGCAAATATTCACCGTTGTATCCCTACACCGTGACTGCATTGTATCCCGACGCGCCAGCTCGGATGGCGCTGCAGTTAATCGGGCCTGTATCGGCAGAGTCAATAAACGTGTGCTACAATCAATCGTAGTTTGTCGAGATACCTGACATGGCGACGAGGATAAACATCTAGACCATGACTTCTTTCGGCCATATCGATGAATTCGACCCTCATGAGGGAGATTTTGACACGTATTCTGAGCGGTTGTTTTTCTACTTCGAGGCAAACGGCATCGCGACCGAAGCCCGGATGAAGGCCGTCTTCCTGTCCGTTTGCGGAGGTGAGACGTTCACACTCGTTAAAAACCTGATTCGTCCTCGGACAATCCAGGAGCTCATGTATGCAGAGCTCAAGGCCGCTTTGAAGGAACATTGTAATCCATCTCCTTCAGTCATCCTGTGTCGGTTTAATTTTTACATGTGCAGACAGCAGCAAGGTCAGTCAATCGCAGACTTCATTGCACACCTCAAAAAACTATCACATCTGTGTGAGTTTGGGGACACGATTGACGACATGCTCCGTGATTTGCTGGTGGTTGGCATGTCCGATGACCGCACTCGTAGACGCCTGCTTGCTGAGAGAAGACTGACGTTCCAAAATGCCAGAGACACCGCCATTTCCATGGAAAGTGCTGAACGCAACGCTACAAGCATCGGTGCCACTCGCTCGTCTGGTACCAGCCCTGCTGTGAATCGGTTGGATCATGTTCAGCCAAAACGTTGGAACAAGTCTCCTCGTCAGAAGCCAGTGCAGTCTCAAACCCACAACAAATGTTTTCGGTGCAACGGAAAGCACCCTCCGGAGACGTGTCGGTTCAGAGATGCAACCTGCCATTTCTGTTCGAAAACTGGCCACATTGCTCCAGCTTGCATCACTCGCAAATCGGGAAAAGGAAAAGCTGCTGACAAGATTCATCAGTTTATCGGTTCGGAGGAACCTGAGTTTGACCAGGTGAGCTCTGTTTCCGACAACTCAGAATCGTATGACCTGCTTCATGTTGATTCTCACCATAAGTGGGACCCTCTTCTTGCCACTGTTGTCGACAACAATCGACCATTGCAAATGAAGGTCGACACAGGTGCGGCCGTCTCGCTCATCAACCATGCTGTTTTCACAAACCTGTGGAGTGATGCTGACCGACCCCATCTGAAACCTACTACCTATGGACTCTCCACCTATACTGGTGAGAAGATTGTCCCCTGCGGTACATGTGACGTCACGGTGGGCTACGATAACCGTGAGTTTCACCTACCCCTGATCGTCATTCCTGGAAAGGGCCCTTCCTTACTCGGCAGGAACTGGTTGAGCATAATTCGACTGAAGTGGAAAAGCATTCATCAACTCCGGGCAGCCAACGTTTCTCCTACCGCAGCATACACACTCAAAAATGTGCTGGATACGTACCCGGATGTCTTCAGGGATGAGCTTGGAACCTTGAAAGGACATACGGCTAAACTCAGTGTTGACCGGGATGCCAATCCTATATTTTGCAGAGCTCGCTCAGTCCCTTTCGCCCTGCGTGAGCGGATTGACAAGGAACTGGCTCATCTTGAAAATCTGGGCATCATCGAGCAAATCCAGTATGCCGAATCCAATGTTCAATGTTCCGGTCATAAAATCGGACCAGTCCATCTGCATATGTGGACATTATAAAATGACCGTGAACAAGTGTTCTTCATTGGATAAATATCCAATCCTGAGGATTGAAGACCTCTATGCTCGTCTCACAGGAGGCAAGACTTTTACGAAACTCGATCTCAAATCCGCCTATCTACAGCTCCGCTTGGACGAGAATTCGAAACAGTATCTTACCATCAACATGCATCGTGGGTTGTACAGGTACCACTGACTCAGTTTTGGAGTGAAATCTGCACCTGGAATTTATCAGCGTGTCATGGACAGTTTGTTTGCCGCCGAACGCAACGTCGTATGTTACCAGGATGATATTCTGGTTACTGGTCGTACGGACGCGGAACATCTACAAAACCTGGATAGAGTTCTGAAGAAGATTTCGGACTCCAGCCTACGTTTGCGTCGAGTCAAGTGCAGGTTTATGGTGCCATCAGTCACGTACCTGGGTCATACGATTGATGCCGAGGGTCTACACCCGACAGATGAGAAAGTCCGAGCTATCAAGGATGCTCCTGCTCCACGAGACGTGACTGAATTGAAGTCATACCTCGGTTTGCTTCAGTTCTATGGTCGTTACATCCTGAATGTGACCGACGTTTTGGGCCCCCTTTATCGGCTTTTGAGGAAAGGAGACTCCTGGAGCTGGGGGTCTACTGAACAATCAGCATTCCAGACCTCTAAGGATCTGCTCAAATCGTCCAATGTTCTCGTTCATTTTGATCCAGAGAAGGATCTTGTGCTGACATGCGATGCCTGTCGGTATGGAGTGGGGAGTGTATTATCACACGTGATGCCAGATGGTACGGAAAGACCTGTTGCATTTGCATCCAGAACGTTGTCCCCGGCAGAGAAGAACTATTCCCAACTTGACAAGGAAGGATTGGGAATCGTTTTCGGCATCAGCAAATTTCGCCAGTACCTTCTTGGACATCATTTCACGATTTGCACTGATCACAAGCCGCTGATCAGTCTGTTTGGTCCAACTAAGGCGACATCTGACACACTACCGCCCAGGATCATGCGCTGGTCCCTGTTTCTCGCTGCTTATGACAACACCATATGTTATAAGCCCGGTTCGTCTATCACAAATGCAGATGCCATGAGTCGGTTACCCCTTCCAGAATCCGTTGATGATTCGCCTACACCAGGATCCATTATCGCACTGCTGGATCATCTGGAAGATTGTGCTGTCGATTCCGGCCAGATCCGCACTCATACTCGACGAGACCCCATTCTGTCCAGAACTGTCCAGGCTGTACAGCATGGATGGCATTTGCTACCTGAGGGTGACCCAGATTTTGCGGCTTTTAAAGCACGTAAAAACGAACTCAGCGTGGAAAATGGTTGCCTACTCTGGGGATGTTGTGTCGTGGTCCCGGAAAATCTGCGTTCCAGGGTGATGGATGAAATCCATGACTGTCACCCCGGGATTGTGAAGATGAAGTCACTCGCTAGAAACTATGTGTGGTGGCCGAATCTTGATGCTGATATCGAACATCATGTTCGACATTGTTACCCCTGCCAGAGCACCCGGAATACACCTGCGAAAGCGCCACTGCATCCCTGGGAATGGCCCAGCGAACCGTGGCATCGCCTACATCTCGATTATGCCGGGCCTATTAATGGCAGCATGATTCTAATAATTACGGACGCGCACACAAAATGGATTGACGCCTATGTGACGCATGGTACTACGTCAGCCATTGTCATCGAAAGACTCAGACGCTGTTTCGCCACTCATGGTCTGCCCAGGATGATCGTGAGTGATAACGGTTCGTGTTTTTCCAGTACCGAGTTTGCCGAGTTCACACGTCGGAACGGCATCAAACATAAGTTTGTCAGCCGACATCACCAGGCTTCAAATGGCTTGGCCGAACGATCCGTGGGAATCATCAAATCCGGATTGCAGAAACTTCAGGAGGGAACCCTGGAAACAAAGCTGTCTCGTCTCCTGTTCAAATACCGCATCACGCCACAATCAACAACCGGTGCAGCTCCGTCTGAGTTATTGATGAAACGACACTTGAGATCGACACTTGACAATCTCAAACCAGACATATCATCAAATGTTTATCAGAGCCAGCTTAATCAAAAGTTGGTGCACGATAAGACGTCCAACAGTCGCTGTATCAACATTGGAGATCCAGTGTTTGCCCGAAATTTTGGTGCAGGTGCGACGTGGCTACCGGGGGACATCATCGAGAAGCCAGGTCCACTGTCCTGCATGATTCGCCTGCAGGACGGCCGCGAAATTCGTCCGCTCCAGCCGCTCCAGCCGGCTCGGATGCCCCGAAAACCTCTGCGAATGCTGCACCCTTCGTGGAGACCAAAGGGATCACCTCGGACTCTGTATCCACTGGTGCACCGCGACCCAAAGGGATCACCTCAGACTCTGTATCCACTGGTACACCGCTACCCAAAGGGATCACCTCAGACTCTGTATCCACTGGTGCACCGCGACCCAAAGGGATCACCTCAGACTCTGTATCCACTGGTACACCGCGACCCAAAGGGATCACCTCAGACTCTGTATCCACTGGTACACTGCCACCCAAAGGCATCACCTCAGACTCTGTATCCACTGGTACACCGCCACCCAAAGGGATCACCTCAGACTCTGTATCCACTGGTACACCGCGACGCTCAATGCGTGAGATAAAAGCACCCGACCGGTTGAATCTTTGAAGATGTTTTTTTGCACATTGACACATGTTATATTTTCACATTGACACACGTTCTATTTTCACGGTGACACATGTTATATTTTCACGTATTTTCATGATTCTCATAATCGTTTGCACACATATTTTCACATGTTTTTGGAAATGTTACTTTTGAAATGTCAATTTTGGAAATCTAGCACGTATTGCTCTTGGTAATTTTGGACTTAAAGGGGAGGATGTCATGTATGAAGCTGCAAATATTCACCGTTGTATCCCTACACCGTGACCGCATGGTATCCCTACGCCCCAGCTCAGATGGCGCTGCAGTTAATCGGGCCTGTATCGGCAAAGTCAATAAACGTGTGCTACAATCAATCGTAGTTTGTCGAGATACCTTACAGAAGGTGAGGTAAATTGAATGATAAACCGATGCCAAGTACGGGATTTTCTATTTGTGGCTCAACCCCTCATCGAAATACGTGAAACTTCCTCGATGGAATATATTTAGGATGGCTTGACATTCGCTCAAAAAGACTTCATAATTCCTTGAATATTCCCCGTATTTAATGGTTTAAGAGAACGCAAGAATGCATTAAATAAATATTTATTTCCTGTGAAGGATCATCCCCCGGAAGGGTTCCTGCTTTTGCTGCCTCAGTGCTAAAGGGACCGCCGTACGGAAAGGTTGAAAACCTCGGCTCGAAAGGGTAATCTTGAGAAGCACCTTGGGTTGCGAATGACTGAGTATTTTTTTTTTTTTTTTTTTTTGTATACAAGATCGAGGCTCGTGAAAGAGCTAACATTAATCACACAAAAAGTCAAACCGACACACAAAACACTAAAAATAAGGGGAGCGGTAGACAAGATGGGGAGAGAGGGGGAAGGACACAAACACAACATTTGAGAGCAGGGACAACGGGAGAAATGTGGGAGGGGGAGGGCTTTGGGGGAGGTGGGAGAGGTATAAAACATATGAACACTGCAAGGACTTCCAGGAAAGAAGTTGGAATTTCAAAAAAAAAAAAAAAAAAAGTATCTGGGGTGAATTAGCGGGGGTAGAAAAGATCAAGGTTTTGGATGGGGGAAGATAAGAGATGGTGGTGAACAGCTGTTTTAAAGACCTGGAGGGAGGAGTGGGATTGAAGGGAGTGGGAGAGTTTGTTCCAGAGGTGGGAGAAAAGGTGAATGAAAGAGTGAAGGTGAGCAGAGAGCCTAGATTTTGGCAGTTTAACCATAAGAGGGTTGCACGCAGATCTTGTGTGACCTGAAGGAATATTGGGGGGACAGAGCACAGAGAGAGCTGGGGGAGCAAGGCCGGAGAGGAGTCGGTAGAAGACAGAAAGACCACCAACCTGCCTGCGGTGAGTGAGTGAAATGCCCTCGGAGTTAACTTCATCGCAGGAGATTCCAATGATTTTGAAAGCTTTGGTTTCAACAGCGTGAAGCCGAGCTAGGTGTGAGGCAGGAGCACCAGCCCAGAGGGGGGAACAGTATTCCATTGAGCTGTGGATGAAAGCCTTGTATGTGGTGAGGAGCTCAGATGTGCCAAGGAAGGACTTTGCACGACGGCGACTGGCTTTGGAGGCCAGCTTGGAAATGTGGTTTTCCCAAGAAAGATCATGGCAGATAGTGAGACCCAAACGCTTGAACGACAGAACTTCTTGGAGCGGATTGTTGAGAAAGTAGATGGGAGGGTTTTCCAGTCGGTCCTTTCGGAGAGACATTGTAAGAGTGTGTGATTTCTCAGGATTGAAAGACATGTTCCACTTGTTTGACCAGTCTGATTTTTTCCAGGTCTGCAGAGAGTGAGGAGGCTGCAGACTGCCGATCTGAGGGATGAGGAATTGAGTGGCAGATAGTGGAGTCATCAGCAAAGAGATAGAGAGGACCTTCCAGAGAGTCTGAGAGATCATTGATGAAGACCAGAAATAGCACAGGGCCCAGAACACTACCATGGGGAACTCCAGCAAGGACAGGAAGTGGAGATGAGAGAAATCCATTCAGGGCCACACGTTGCCTACGACCAGAGAGGAAGTCCACAAGCCATGAGTGGAGATTACCATGGATACCATAGCAGGAGAGTTTTGTGAGCAGAGCTGGGTGCCAGACCGTATCGAAGGCACGTGATATGTCAAGTGAGACAGCTCTGATTTCCTGTTTGGCATTGAGGACCTCCATCCATTGTTGAGACAGCAGAAGCAACATGTCCAGAGTAGAATGACCTGGTCTAAATCCAAATTGATGATCAGAGATCAAGCCATTGGAGGAGAGGAAGGATTTGATATCCGAAGCAATGATGGATTCCATGACTTTGCTGATAAATTGGAAGCAGGCTGATTGGTCTGTAGTTGCAAGGATCTGTTTTTGCACCTTTTTTGTGTAAAGCGGTAATGTTTGCTGATTTCCAAGATGCTGGCAGATGACCTTGAGCAAAAGAGAGGGTGAAAAGAACAGAGAGAGGGTGAGATAGCGCGGCAGAGCAGGATTTTAGGACCCGTGGGCTGATGCCGTCTGGTCCAGTTGCAGAATCAGAGTCGAAGTTTGACAGAAACTTCTCCACCTTGTCAGGAGAGAAGGACACAGAGTCCAGGAGCAGTTGGGTTCGACTGGGAAAGGTGGGAACGGAGAGAGATGTGTTTGGGACACAAGATTTTGAGGCAAACACAGAGTTGAGGCATTCGGCTTTGTCACGTGCAGTGTCAACTGTGTAGCCATTTGAGGTAAGGGAGGGGATGGAGGGGGAACAAACACCAGAAACGGATTTGACCAGACACCACCAGGATTTGGAGGAAGGAGACATGTTTGAGAGTTCAATCTTGAGTGTGGAGAGACAGTGCTTCCTGGCACCCCTGAGGGTAGACACACACTTGTTCCGAGCTTGGTGGAAGGAACTGAGATTGCCTTCAGTTGGATTTGCCTTCCAAGAGGCAAAGGCAAGTTGTTTCAGGGCAACTGCCTCGCCACAAGATTCAGTGTACCATGGACGGGAGGAAGGGTAAGACAACTGAAGACGAGATGGGATAAATCTGTGCATGAGAGAGAGCAGTTTGCTTTGGAAGAATTCCCAGGAAGAATTTATGTCAGAGGCAGTAGAGATGGTTGACCAGTCCAGATGATTGATGGCTGCTTGCAGACCGTGCCAGTCAGCCTGAGTGAAATGCCAGACTCGGCGGCACTGAGGAGGCTCTCTGAGAATAGCCAGAGAGATGTCCACTTTAACAAGCACGTGATCAGAAGAACCGATTGGGGAAGAAGAAGAGCAGCAGACATTTGCAGGGAAGTTAGTCATAACCAAGTCCAGAAGGGAAGATACTCCATTGACTGAGATCCGGGTCGGGAAATTGACAGATTGTGTCAGTCCCAATGAGTCACAGAAGTCCTTTGCTGATGTGCCATGGCTGGTGAGAGATGAACCCACACCCAGCCAGCTGGCATGATGACAGTTGAAGTCGCCACATATGAGGAGGAAGAGAGAGTTTGGATGAGTTGATAGAAGTTGGTCCATGTTGTCCGACAGCGAAATGTGAATGGAGTCATCACTGTTTGGAGGACGGTACAGAACACATATGAACAAAAGGTGGCTCTTGAGGACCGTGGATACGTCGTGGAATAGTTCCAACCGTGCGTGCTTCACGTACACTTTGACCACTTCATATCGAGACCCCCATGTGAAGAAGAAGAAGCACGTAACTTGCCTTCTCCACTTCTTACAATCATGGTGTTTAAAACTTTTAAGTCATTTTAAATTCTTTTTGGAGAAATAGTCAAAAGGTTGTGACATCTACGACTTGTTTATTTTCATATAAAGCACCAACCAATGCAATTTGGGATTTTATTTGATATTTACCTGGTAGTCTAGTCAAATTTCTGGGAAACGTGAATTCATGAGGCATTTTTGAGTAAAAGCAAGCAAACCACTTTTTCTGGGGTAGTTTTTCGTGCTGAATACGAATCTGTTGTTTGCCAAGCCCAAAAATGCGTAATTAGGTCACTAATCAAGGTCAAAGGTCAATGAGTGCAAAATTCAAAATTTTTGAAAAAATGTTTTATTTTACATCACCTATCTGTACATTTCAATTATTTTACAGTATTTTGTCTGGTAAGGTTACTACAGCTTTTCACAATTATGAGAGTAAAGGGAATTGTGAAGGGAAAAAATCAGATTTTTGTGAATATATCCGTAATGAAGCAACTTTTCGTTTTTTGACATACTGTTTTAATTCACTTGAATTGTTGCCTTAAATACCATCAGTGAAGTGGTTTACCTGAGTCCTATATAATAGCAAGATTGTTTTCTACACAATGTCAATATTTGACTTATTAGCCACTTAATTAAGGCTAACGGTCACAAGGCGCAAAGTGCACTTACATGGCACAAGGCGCAAAATGCACTTCATGGCAAACATGTTTGGAGTGCAGGCAGTTGATCATTATCACATGTATTCTTAATTAATCCTGAATCAATTGCAGTCTGTCAGACTGATTGGCTGGAAGGAGGAGCCATCCAGGGGAATGCCAATTAGCTTAACTGTGTAAGCTCTGACCCCCCCCCCCCCCTACTTTGGCCTGTTTCGACATGGTGTTTCACTGGCATTGCACTTGCATGCCTCAGTGCAGAACTGTTTCCCCCACTTCCGACAAGAGCAACTATCAGAACTGCAACCTTTCTTGCAACCACACTGAGTAAGTTCTCGGCATCCCTTTGGAATTGACGGTAAAGTTGTAAGAACCGGTGACAACTTGTCATCAACGAGTTTCCATCCACAATCAGTCGGCGGTGGCAGATCTGTCATTGGATTACTGGCCTCTCTCCAAATGAAACTTTGGTAGTTTGCACGCTCTATGTGGAACTTTGCTGCATCACTAGATGGAGGTAGGGTCTCCGTTGCATGGCATTTGTTGAACAGTTTAATGCGGGCTTGATTACAGTTCTCAGATGGTTCCTTGTAGATATGGCAAATCAACTTTTCAGCATCTTCTGTGACCTTCTTTGATGGTGTCGGAAACTGCTGTTGTTGGATCTTTTCAACTGCTGTTGGTATATCCAACGTTGACGTATTGGATGGTTTGATGTCTCCAAGACCGCTTTCAGCAGATGGCCCCCTCTGCCAGGCAGCTAACTGAGTAGCGTGAAATGTATTTTTGCCATCTAGGGTAGAGTCATTGATGTCAATATTGTCGCCAGAAAAATGCACAAATCGTCCCGAAACCAGGTTGCTGGTAACAACTGCCCCAGTTTCTTGATCAAGCGCTTTCAGAGTGTTTTCAGCCATGGCAGTGTCATACCTAAGAACCCGGTTATAGCTGATTATGTGCCCAGCATTATGGAATAGCTCAACTAATTTCTTTGATCGAGTTGACTGGTGCAGCGTCATACCCATTCCAACGTGTTTAGGCGGTGCCTTCTTGTCTCCACATACACCATAGACCATGTCTTGTCCAATGCTAAGGACCCTTGTCTTCTTCACCCAACCAGTTTCAGACATCTCACTTTCGTCAAACTCAGCATCGACACTACTTTGGCCTCCAAGCAAGATATTCACAAACATGAGTACAGATGGTGGTACACTTGCCAACTCTGCTTTTTCGCTTACATCGCAACCTTCGAATGCAGGATGTGACATGATATCACTGCGGAGTTGCAGAGCAACGTGCACTAAAGACAGAAAATGATCATCCTGTTGTCTAAATATGGGAATATAGTCTGCACTGTTCTGACCGCACACCATTTCTGAAAGAGGTATGTGACTGAAATGTCGTGGAAGAAGCAAAGTTTGTTTCTCTGAAGGCGCCAAATTTCTTAGCACAAGAAATTCATAAATGTCCCCAATGCAATTCGACAAAGTTTCTTTAAAAGTCCCCAGTCTACTAAGATACGATGTAGGAATTGTGCCGTCGCACTCACTGGCTAACTCTTTGTACCTCTCGAACACTGCAGATAGTTCAAATACGTGCCCTTTCTCAGCAGAGTGACGCAGCTCTTGACACAACCATGATATCGCCATGTCTGCTGATTTGCTTTCAGTTTCCGCCCTTTTGACAGCCCTAAAGAATTTACTAAGACAGTTAACATGGTAACATGCCTCAGCTGAGATTAAATCATTCTCATTTGCAGTACGGACTAAGATGTTATGTACAAATTTAGCTTTTTCCGTAATTTCATTACTCATTTTGAAGGTTGTGACACGACTTGTCTTCTGCTTCTTGTCAAAGTTCTGGCAGAACATACACAATGTCCAGTTCATCTTAGTAGTACTACTGCGTAAAAACGGACATGCTTCAGCCGAAACACTCTTTCTTTCAGGATCTTTTTCGTTTTTCGATTGTTCCTTGGCTAGCTTAGCATTTATTTTCCCCTTGTGTGTGTATGCAGAGTAACATAGCTTATGCCATTTAAGTTTGGGGAGACTTTCTGGAGGCTCTGCAAAGAGAGTCGAAAGCCTGTCCACGGCTGATCGAAATTCATAGTGTCTAAGTTTGCATCGGAGCTCGGTCGCCTCTCTGATGGCAGCAATACCCTGGTTTGTCTGGTTGAAAATCGTATCTTTGACCTGGCTAGTTCCCTGACAAATGATACAAAGTTCAAACGACACATCCTCACGCTGTCGCTTGAGGCTGGCAATAGGTTCCATGGTTGGCCTGAGGGGAGAAACAGAAACCAAACTAAGCACCAGGCACGCATGTTCTGACCATGAAAACTACAACGTTGTATGATATACTGCAACAGCCCTTAAATGATCGAATAAGCGCAGGCAGTGTTGGCCCGGGTTTTAATCTTATTCTCAAAGACACAAAGTAAAGCTTCTTCAAGACAAAACATCTAACCGATATCACTAATTCATTAGTGGTAGATGCATTAGGCACTCATCGTCAATGCCCATGCCCTGCCTGTCTTTTTGCTACTGTTAGGTAAATGTACATGTATGTAGGCCTGCCTATGATGTGAGATGTCAAGCATACATTACACATTTGTATGTACATGTATCTCACCAAAGAAGAATGCATTCCTTTACTTTCATTTGATTTTATATTTCATTTTTTAACAATCTTAAAAAGACCCTTACCTGTACTCCTGAAATGTTTAATGCCTGATGCCTAGGGTACGAACTAGATGGCTTATGCTAGGCTATTAGATTCATTCTTCATCATTAAGGGTCTATTGAAGAACACCCTGCTCTGTCTGAATGGAAATGATTTGACAAACATGGCAAATGCATTGGGGTCAGAAAGATGAAGCCACTTTCACTGTTGAGTGAAAGGGATGGTTTCAAGTGCAAGTAACTGTTACGTCATTGCAAGACTTTCGCACTCATTGACCTTTGACCTATGTTGTTTACCGGTGACATTTAGATTCTGTCTTTATAAAATCTATCTCTAGACCATCAATAGGAGCATAAAAACTCTGCCCCATTGTGCATTTAGAGGTTAAACTGCAAGCAAATTACGCAAAAACTAATTGTCGCCCCTTACAGAGATAAAGGCAAATGAGCATAGATGTGTCCTCACGTTTTCCTTTAAAAATAAGATTTTGAAAAGCTTTAGCAACCTTACTAGACAAAATATTGTAAAATAATTGAAATGTACAGATAGGGGATGTAAAATAAAGCATTTTTTCAAAAAAATTGAATTTTGCACTCATTGACCTTTGACCTTGATTAGTGACCTAATTACGCATTTGTGGGCTTGGCAAACAACAGATTCATATTCAGCATGAAAAACTACCCCAGAAAAAGTGGTTTGTTTGCTTTTACTCAAAAATGCCTCAATCATTCTATAAAGGCACATTTTCAGATTTTTTGACTAGGCTATGGATGATTTCACTTAATTGCCAGCACAAGGGTTAAAATTAAATCGTACAACATGCGCCTTCTTTATAAAACACTAGCAGGATTAGGGGGGGGAGGAGGAAGCAGGAGAGGGAGGGGTGAGGAAGGGAGTGCGGAGGGGAAGGTGGACAGTGGGATTGGAGTGGAGGGGAAAGATGTACTACATGTACATCTTTTTGGGGGAGGGGGTGGGTGGCTTTGACAGGCCTCTCCGTTTTGGGGGAGGAGGGGAAGAGAAGTAGGAAATTTTTCCTGTGCAAATAGTGCTTCATGACCTCAGTGTTGCACAGGTAAAAGAGGAAATTGTAATACCCTTTGCCACCATCACCAAGTGGCGCTACACGGTACACATTAACATAGAGAATTATACCCCTCTCCCGGTCCCCCACACCCCGAATGAGGCCGCGGACACATAGCCTATGTTACCCCCCCCCCCCCCCCCCAGCCAAAGTTGTATTTGTCTTTGTACCCCGAGTAAAGTATATGTGTTTATAGCTGGAGTACCCGGCATTGCTCAAGAGAAAAAGAAACATTAACATATTTGAAATGAGAGAAAATATAATGGAAAAGCAATTACATCCAAATGAGAATCCATCACAAATGTCAAATAATCATTTTACCTTTTCGTTGAATATTTGCTGCTGAATGTGCCGTTCATCACGTTTCTGAGTTAAGTATGATGACGTTCAGGAAGAAGAAGAAACCTACCACCAACTTCGACCGCTTCCGGAATTGTTTTATTATTTGTGTTCAAATGTCTGGCGATTGTTTTATATTTATTTATGCAAATGTGTACTTGTATGTAACTGTCATTAATCAAAAAGGTTTAGGCACTATACAGCGATTTTTAAAATTTAAAAAAACTAACTTTTTTTTGCCGAAAACACTCCCAGGCACTCACTGGTGAACCGCTGAATGTTTGACGAAAATCTGTTCAGCCATCTCTGAGAAAAATGGCGACAAACACAGACAGACAGACCAACAGCTCTCTTGTATAGTAGAAGTCACAATTACGGAAAGGCAGCTACACTATTTGATTTGTGCCCCTGAGTTTGAAGCTCTCTCGGTTTATCTTTGCCAAGAGGCATGGTGGCGTGATTGACGTGTCTGTGCCTTTTCTTGGGCCTTTTGTACCATGGGATGGGATGTCATGGGATAGACGGAATGCTTTCAGCTTGTTCGTGAATTAATGCATGAGATTTACAAAAGCGCGCAGTGAAAGCAATGTAACGGTGATGCCTTATGCCTCCCTCCCCCCACCCCTCCCCTCCCCCCCCCCCCAACAACCCCCAGCCCTCACCACCATTACCCATGTGTGGGTCGGACCCATAGATGTTTTCCCACCACCATCAACTCACGGTCCCACCACGTGTTCTCCACTGACGTTTGCCTACCACCATCCCATCACGTGTGGACCCATGTGCGTTTACCCACCACCACCATCCCACCACGTATGGACCTATGGATGTTACACGTGGACCCAAGGAGGTTTGCCCACTGATACCACCCCCCCACATGTGGATCCATATACGTGTGAACCCCGAACGCCTGAAGTCAATGCGTTTGATAAGTCATCAAATTCACTCGTTTAGTCTTTCCACCCCAACTTTGTATGCAAAATATCAATACATGAAATCAATCGCTTCTGCTTTTCTTTTCGTTTCTACGTGTGCTTTCGCTCGCCAATCAGGAGGACGCTTTGCACACGAAATTTCTAATGTGTATTGAGCGATGAAAATTGCAGAGTTCAAAATAATACAACATGCATTGCTTTGAGCAGAAAACTCCATCCACTGTTGCGATGTCATCATCACTTTTGCACTTCAGTTCAACCCACTGCAACACCCACCGAACTATAAAGGCATTACTACGCTAAGTAATTTGGACTACTAAGCAATGTCCCATCTCTCAATGGTGAAGTCTTTTATAAAAATTAAAAAATCCTAGCATGTATTCGGATCTTCACCAAAATCGAATCCTTTCCTCATTGTCATTGTCAATCCATTCCTGCGTTTTTGCCTGAGGAAGTAATGCTGAAATCTATCTATCTGGGTTCTTCCCAACATCTTTCTAGGGCTAGGAGTTAGGGCTAGGAGTTAGGTAGGGATATTTGTTTCTTTCACATTTCTTTCTACTTTTTCACATTTGTCCTTATTCATTCCAATTCTTGCTTGTTCTTTCTTTTTCTCTTTCTTCCTCTGTCTGCCCAAGGAGAAGTGAGTTCTTGCAGAGATTTTCTGGAAGGCTCGCTTGGATGGGTTTGAGGGTTGTGGAGTAACAGCTGAAACCCGAATCCTATCCAGGTTCCTCCTGATGACTCCTCATTTGCTCTTTGCTTATTCGGGTTCCTTCTGATGACTCCAAGGTAGTATTTGGTTTTCCATTTCATACACCCAATCTGTCCACCAAGTTTTGTCCCAATCCGTTCATAACCTTTTTAGATATCGTGCTATATATCGGTTTTCCCCTGACCCCTTTAATTGTGAAGAATCACTTAAAATTCCAAGTATCCGGATTCAGATCTTGACCAAAATTTTAATCTATTCTTCGTTGCTACACACCCAACTTGTTTCGTCTGAATCCGTTCGTAACTTTTTGAGATAATGTGCTCTATATTGTTTTTGTTTTTATCTCCCAATGGTGCAGAATCACTTGAGAAATTCTAGTATCCGGATCTGGATCTTCATCAAAATCTAATCATTTTGGCCTGGTCACACACCCAGCCTCTCCATCAAATTGAAACCATGCACATATTTTTGAGATATCTTGTTCACAGAAAAACAACCAAGAAAGGCGTCGTGCAGAGCACGATACTTGCACAATCCATCCCCCAACCCCAAGAAAAGGTTGCCATGGATACATCAACTTGTCCATTTCATTAAGATTAAAATTAACGATCTTAATAAATGCTCAGATCAATCAAATGAAAATTGATTATTTTTCAGATGAAAATTGATGATTTTAGAAGTTTGATCTTGAGTTGACTTTTGATCTTTCGACTTCAAAAATAATTGGCTTCCCAATTCAGTGATTCAATATACAAGTCCTGTTCAACTTTCAAGTCAATCGGATGAAAATTGAGGATTTTAGAAATTTGACAAAGTTGTTGACCTTTGGCCTATGTTGAGCTTTTCGCCTATTTTGACCTCAAAAACAATTGGTGATTGAATTCAGTAATGTGATATGCCAATCCTCTTCAAATTTCAAGCCAATCGGATGAAAATTGAGGATTTTAGAAATTCCACCTCAAATTTTTGATCTTTGGCCTATGTTAACCTATTGGCCAATGTTGACCTCAAAAATAATTGGTGGTTGAATTCAGTGACCTGATATGTTAAATCCTCTTCAAATTTCAAGTCAATCAGATTAAAATTGAGGATTTTAGAAATTGGACAAAGTTGTTGGCCTTTTGACCTAAAAAAAAAAATCAATAGGCTTCTTCCTTATGACCAACTAAACCGTTTGGTGATATTTAGTAAAGATTGGTTTAAAATTGTGACCTGTAAGTGATTGACAGACAAAAAAACCAGAAAACATCATCCAGAGCACGATACTTGGTTTTCTTTGCCCACTGATACCGTCCAAACTCAATATGCAAATGCAAAATCCACCCTTCCCAAAAATAAAAAGTTGCCATAGATACATCAAATTGTCCATTTCATTAAAATTAAAATTGACGATCTTAGTCAAAGCTCAGGTTAATCGCATTAAAATTGATGATTTTTCAGATGAAAATTGATATTAGAAGTTTGACCTTGAGCTGACCTTTGACCTTTTAACCTTAAAAATAGTTGGTTTCCCAATTCAATGAGGCACTATGCAATTGCTGTTTATTTTGAAGTCATTCGGATGAAAATTTATGATTTTAGAAGTTTGACCTTGACTTGACCATTGACCTTTTGACCTCAAAATAGTTGATTTCCCAATTCAGTGATGCATTGTGTAATTGCTGTTTATTTCTCAAGTTAATCAGATGAAAAGTGATGATTTTTCAGATGAAAATTGATGATTTTAGAAGTTTTACCTTGAGTTGACCTTTGACCTTTTGACCTTAAAAATAGTTGGTTCCCTAATTCAGTGGCTCAATATGCAAATACTGTTCAATTTTCAAAAAAATTGGATGAAAAAATGACAATTTTAGAAATTTGACTTCCAAATCAATCGGCTTCTTCCTTATGACCAACTCTACAATCTGGTGATGTTTAGTAAAGATTGGTTTAAAATTGTGACCTGTAAGCGATTGACAGACAAACAAACCAGAAGACATCATGCAGAGCACGATACTTGCAAAATCCAGACAAACAGACAAAGATCCAGAATAATGCGCAAGACCAACCAATATATTTGAAAAATCTTCGATTTTGCATGTAACAAACAAACAGACAGGGGTGAAAACACAACCTTCACCCACCCTAGGTGGCAGAGGAACATTATGAAGAATTAGTCTTGCAAGTGAAGGTGAGTGTCGATCTGCATCAGTGGCCGTTGGCCGTTGATTGAGGTATGCCAACCTCCATTGGAAGCAAGAGGAAGCTGACATTTCTGGTGTCAACCCTTAGTCCTTTTCTGCTCCGACTAAGGGTTAACACCCAAAACATCAGCTTCTCCTTGCTTTCCGCGTCGGTAAAGATACCTCGATAAAAGTTTTGTTGATTTCATCCATTTTTCAAAACTGAGCAGTTCAATTGCTTTACGATACACCTTGTGCAATGTTTAGTGACACATTTAGCATGGTTTCAGTTCTTCCAAATATACATTTACCACCTTTTCTCTTGTCTGGTGTGAGAGACATTATGTCTGGTAGTGTAAGTCTGTGCTGGTGTTTTGGAATAGATAGAGGAATTTGTTTTGGGGGAAGAGGAGGTTGTGAAAGTAGGTTTTTGCATCTACAACAAAACGGTAAATCGATTTTTGAAACTTGTAACGTCATCAGAGGAATAGTGAGAGAGGGAGGAATCTTACCTCACACAGACGAGATCTGGGGGACCTCCCTGAGAAATGTTTTACCAAATCAAGATGCAGTTCAGTGCAATAGGGATGACCAGGGCAGCTCAGAAGTGGTGTTCTTTCTGGGTTGGACTCCAGACCTGACCAGTAAAAAGTAAAACACATTGTTCTGATGTTCATAAGATAACTAGTGGGGAATGCTGGCATACTGCAAGCAGATACTGGTTGTATACGACACTGCTGCGAAAGTTAGTGTACGAATACTGTGAGCAGATACTGCAGAAGGGCAGGGATTTAAAACTTATATGTTTGAAAGTCAAAAGTTAATAAAATTGTGACTTACATTTTCATGGTTTGTGAGGCAACGCCAGCAGGTGCAGTTTATGATTGTAAGCCGAAAAACGTTCAATAGTAGAACATATAAATGGAGGTCGACTCGCCACTGAGCTGTCCATAGCCTGGGTTTAAATTGTGACCCAGCAATAAACCATCATCCTGTTGTTTCACAGGCAAGGTCTCACTTGCACCATCGCAGTAACACATAGGTCAATACTCTTTTGGTTGTTTTTTATTGCAACAGGGAATGGGTGTGTAGAAAGGGGGGAGAGGGTATAATTTACACTCCAAGACATTTATACCTTCTTTAAGTATAGTGTACATGAGTGTAGATGCAATCAAAGAAGTAAACGGGCTTCGCCGAGAATACAGGGGAATACCTGAGTTCCTCGTTGAACCAGGACCCCAAAGTATACATGACCAATGTGGATTCTGTTTAATTTGCTTGCAATTAGTCCAGGAGAAAGGACCTGAAAAAAAAATGATATCGTTCAACATCCACAACAGAAAAGGTTTGACTTTACCAGGGTGTACTCTAAAAGATGCGCATCGGCCTAAAATGGCCAGGACTACTGATGGATAATAATATGTGATATGCGGTGGGTATTTGTTTCCTTCATGTTGCATTGACAATATTGACAAGTAAAGGTAACCTAATATTTTTAGGCATCTCCATTTGAGAGCCATGCAAGTAAAACGGTCAGAATATTCGATTTGTTACCTCCACCACCAAAGGTGGATGGAGGTTATGTTTTCATCCCTGTCTGTCTGTCTGTTTGTTTGTGAGCAAGATATCTCAAAAAGTTATGGATGGAGTTGGACGAAATTTGGCCGAGAGGTAGTGTATGTGACAAGGACTAAATGATTAGATTTTGGTGAAGATCTGGATCCGGCTGCTATAATTTTAAAAGTGATTCTTCACCAATGGGTGATTGGGACAAAACCAACATATAGCAGTTATATCTCAAAAAGTTATGGACGAGTTATGAATATACTTGGTGGACGTTTAGGTGACAAGAACAAGCCGATTAAATTTTGGTTCAGGTCCGAATTCAGATCCGGCCTATCAGTGGGGTTACAAAACTAACTGTTCAACCTGGCGGGGGTATGCGCTCTACCGAGTGCCGTTCTAGTGTGTGATTTTTTTTTGAACCTCTAGTGCTGGGGTTCTTAACCTAGGGTATCCATACCCCTTGGGGGTATGGGAACCAAAATTTGGGGGTATGGGACTCGTAATAAATTATAATAATAAATTGTAATAAATTCAATGAAATATCAACTTTAAATATATATATTTCAAAACAAATTATATTTGTATAATTATATTTCAAACAAATATAAATTCAATTTTCTGACAACGATTTAGTGAAGGATGATTTGATCGAGTTCCAAGAAGATCAAAGAAAGAAAGCTGATTTTGGAAAGGCTGGGCTTGATTTTAAGCAGTTTTGGTGTGAGCAGATAGCAGCATACCCTAGCTTGGCGAAGAGGGCAATGAATGTGTTGGTTTCCTTCACAACTACGTTTCTCTGTGAAACAGGTTTCTCTGCATTATTGAACCTGAAATCAAAGTGGAGAAATCGACTTGATGTGTCCGATGATATGCGAGTGGCAATGTCATGAACTGTGCAGCAGCAACAATCTCACTAGATTAGTAAAACGGCTTGCATAAAACTTGCTTGTTTTCGTTTGGTTTAGTTTGTTTTGTTTCTTTGTTACCAAGCAAAGAAACAAATAGGGATAAAATCCTAATGATTTTCTTTCCTGTTCAGTTCCTAATTATCCAAATGTAAAACTAACCCATTGAGATATTTTCAAGTCACACTGGAACCTAATGGGACTGGTAATGAGGCACGGATCCCCGAACTTGGCCCATTTTCTGGGTAATAAGTTACCAATTTTCATCCAAACAAATAGGCAATTAAAGTAAAAACACCCCTCAGAATGCACCACAGAGCACCTAGAAATCAAAAAAATTATAAGGGGACATGCCCCTACTCCCCCCTAGCTAGGGTGCGCCTTGGTCAGCAACAGTCTGGCGAAGGGGGTAAGGGGACATCGTGAGCAATCCGTTGGGGGTCTTTACAGGGAAAAAGGTTAAGAACCCCTACTCTAGTGGTTGTCTAATTCAATGAATATTCACATTGTTGTATATCTATCTATAATTCCAGTAATCTCTGTGTGTTTGTTTGTACGTTTGTACGTTTGTACGTTTGTCTGTGACCGCTGTTTCTCGACAACCACGGGTCCGATATACTTTAAACTTGCCAGGTATATTGCTGGGGACCCGAGGATGTGCCTTTTCAAGGTTTGAAATTAATCGGACAAGTACTTACCGAGCTATGGCGATTTAGCCGTTCGCCGTTCGCTTTGGCGTTGCGAATGGACCAAACCATTGCATGTAAATAGAGGGGGGGGTTCTGTGGTCGTTGCGAATGGACCAAACCATTCATGTAAATAGAGGGGGGGGGGGGTTCTGTGGTCGTTACTGCCACGTGGTTTCAAAGTTTTTTTTTGTTGTTGTTTGCACGCATGTTTTTTTGCACCCACGTACGGGCACGCCCTAGGATGTTTACACACACACACACCCCTACACAAATTTTTTTTTTTTTTTTTTTTTGGCAAGGAACGGGCACCCACGTACGGGCACGTCCTAGCTTATATATAGTACGGGCATGCCCTAGTATTCTAAAAGAAAATTATAATGCGAAGCCATTGATACCTCAACACTGAAAATTAGTTAAGTCTGGACAAAGATATTCACATTTACGTTACCCATGCCCCCTAGTTTTTAGCGGCGTGCAGTGACGGACCCTTGTCATGTATTAGAGTGCCCTGTAGAATATTAATGAAACCGCAATTTGAAACCACATACTACCTGGAGGTGCTCTAGACTCGAGAGGGCCTATTCTAACACACTCTGTCAAGGCAAACATTTTCTGTAGGATGTGTTGAATGACTTTTCTTATTTGGCCTCATGTGAAAAATGTCTCCTGGACTAAATCACACATCTAACACTGCGGGAAACATAGCAATGAGAAACATTAATGGTGTTTGTTCGAGCCAAGTTAACATGCAGTGAAATTGGGCTGATAGTTGAATATCCACTGGGTAATCAGCATTTGGACAAAACATCTTACTCCGCATCCATTTGTAAAGCTTTTCACTCTTTTTCTTCTCTTGAAAATTGCTTCCACATGTCCATCCAATCATTTTTTCCCCTCAAATCCTTCACGTCCTTTCAGATGACTTTCTATATATGATGACTGCTATCTATATAATAACCCTCCTAGCCCCCCTTCTTACCTAATTTGTGTTTTCTTCATCTCTACATCTGCCCATCGTTACCCTGTTTACCTATCCATAACCTCGACCTTTCCGTTATTCATTTTCTTTCACACAAGCCTTGGTATCTGTAACATAAAAGCTCAATTATTGCACCTTTCATTGCAAATGAACAAAAACATGTCGGAATGAAAGGAATGAAACCGGACAAAACGTATTTCGTGCTGCAGGAAAGCAATTGCAAATACCGTAAAGAGATAAAGCAATAGCGAATAAGTGGGCATGAGATGTTAATGGAAATATTCATGAAATTATATGTGAGTTGAAATTTAAAAGAAAATCCACAAGTAGTTCATTTTACACCTATTCCAACAAATGTTAGTCTCATTATCTAAATTCTAAAGCATCACACTAATTATAATATGATTGTACGACCATCACACTGGTGCCTTATTTGTTCCTCCACTCTTGAAAGATAGACATGATGGACTTAATTTCTTCAATCTGTTTTTTTGTTGTTGAAAAGGCTAAAATCCTCGACCATCCTGTGTTCTTCCTACCACTCCTCCATTCAGCAAACTCCCTTCATCATTCAACTTCATCAGTGAACTTCCCTCCTGCAAAAGTGGAGAAATTCCTCACCACTCCTCACTCCTCTACTACTAATGGAGGTCACATATCATTGATTTAATAGTCAAGACTTGTTCGTCTGCCATGTTTACTGCTCTTTCTGTGCTCTTTACCAGTTCTTCCTCTGAAGGTCACCTGTCTGCATCACGGAAAGTCACCAAAGTTTCCCTAATTTAAAAGAACGGTGCCAAAGCTGACCTTCTAAACAATAGACCAGTCAACCTTCTCTCCATCATAAGTCTTGAAATCGATCATTGCAGGAGAGCTCAAAAGTAATCTCGTCTTGAACTCTCTGATCTCCAAGCATCAGCTTTGCTTCTGCCAGATCATCCCACCTTGGACATACTGTTTCTTTTATGTCAATAATGGATTGCTTCTCTCAATTTCAAGCAATATGTCAGGGCCATCTCATTAAACATCACCAATGCTTCTGATACTGTCTGATACAATGTCCTTATATCCTAACTATCAGCAGATGGCATCCCCACTCATCTCATGGACTTGCTCTAATATTTACCTCTGCCACCAAAGGTGGATGGAGGTTATGTTTTCACCCTCCGCAAGTCTGTCTCTCCGTTTTTGAACAAAATATCTCAAAAAGTTGTGGACGGATTCGGACGAAATTTGACAGAGAGGTGCGTATATGACACCGACGAAATGATTAGGTTTTGGTGAAGATCCGGATTCGGATCTGGCCAGTAGAATTTTTAAAGTGATTCTTCACCATTGGGAGATAGGGCCAAAACGATACATAGCAGGATATCTCCAAAAGGTGTGGACGGATTTGGACGAAACTTGGTGGAACGGTTGGGTGTCTGACACGGACAATTCGATTCGATTTTGGTGAAGATCTGAATATGGATTCGGATATGATAATTATTTCTTTCTTTTAGTGATTCTTCACCATTGAGATATAGGGCCAAAAACAATACATCGCAGTATATCTCAAAAAGTTATGGATGGATTTGGACGAAACTTGGTGGACAGGTTGTGTGTGTGACAAGGAAGAATCGATTCAATTTTGGTGAAGATCCGGATCCAGCTAGTCGAATTTTATAAGTGATTCTTCACCATTGAGTGATATGGCCAACCAGGTGGAGGTATGCTCTCTACAGAGTGCCGTTCTAGTTCTTCCCTGTTTCAAACAGCCGGTTGCTTTGAATTGTATTATCTCCCGTGCTATATATTTACAATCTGGTATCCCTCAAGATAGCATGCTTGGAACAACCCTGATCTTTGCATCAACGACATCCCTTTGTCATTGGAAAATCCACCATATCTTTTTGCAGATGACTTTATCCTGTGCAGGAGCCTTCGTTACTCCTCTGCCAGGCAGACGATGGCAGAATTACTTTCCACTGATCTTGAGAAAACGAGCCACTGGGTTTTTTTCTTTCTGACTGTTAGGCAGTGTATTGGTTGAACAAGTCCTTGAACAAGTCTTTGCAGGAAAAATGCAGGAAAGTTGATTAATCTTTTCATCATTTTAAATGTTTTTTACGATTAATCTTTTCCTTTTTTCAAATGAATTACTCGATTCAATGTAGGGACGAAAGTAAATGAATCTATTCATCCACTTTAATATTTTTAATGCAAATTTCATCCTTTTAAATACAATAATATTTAATATTTATCTTTTAGGGAAAGTATTGTTGTGTGGAGCCTTGGATTAACACCGACCACTGGACGAATGGACTGAACTCGCTTTGTGGGTGTGGGTACCGCAAGAAACACAGGATTTTAATGGGTCTATCCCCCTTTTACAAATACCAGAGGAAGAGTAGAACATGATGGTGGGGTACTGTGGTGGGATTGGGGATAGGTGGAGGGAAACACACATTCACAAAAAACAAGGAGAAAAAGATATAAAATGTCATAGCCCCCTTGGTTTTAGTAATTTTGCTGTACAGAGATAAAGGGCTAGCTCATATTTATGAGATTATACTGTTACAGACGCGGTTGTGGATGTTGGTTTACCGAGCGGTTTGGTATGACCGCGTCTGCACAGTTTACCCGATTATACTCGAACGTTGGCCGAGTCGCGCTACGCTAAATCAATTGAGGAAAGGACACAACGGCTGGGTTAAATGACACGACACCCGGGGTACAGTTCTCAAGACCTCCGGAGGAGGTTATAATATTTCGGAACGTTGAGATTACAAGGACAAGAGGGACAGCATAGGAAGGTAGGCACTTAATCACGGTCTTATAGTAACCCCGACAGACCACAGATAAACAGGACAAGACTGACTCACACCGGGATTGATGGCAAGGAAGGGCAGGTAGTCGGTGGACAGCACAAGGTGCACCTTGTGCTCAGGGACAGGATAGCGCGGCCCAAAAGATGCAGGGAGGTCTCTCAGCGCTCGGAGGTGGCGTCTGGTTCTCTTCACTTCAAGCTCGGGGCGCATCTGACGTCACGTCCGGTAAGTGGCTGCGTATATCCGGCGGGGAGTGACACGCCCTCGGCTCGTTAGCTCCGCCCCAGATGGAATCGGCCCGCCGCTTCTTATTGGGTGCTGGGGGTTACCGGGCTCCGCCCTTGACGAGGGGCCGACAGTCAGCCCCTTCGTGGTAACCCCGCCGGAGCACATGGGCAATGGCGGCTAACCAAGCCGGAGTGAGGACGCACACTCCCCGCGCGCTGTTGTTGTAGTTGTTGTTGTTGTTGTTGTTTCATGAGGAAGATGGGAGGAGGTATGGGGAGGTCCTAAACTCACTACTGGTGCCATACAATCACATTCTGGTGCAACGAAGAGTCAGAATTAATGGAAACGAGTCCTTAACTGACATAGACTAAGAATAACTAGCAAGATGTCCTATAGTTGTCTACGTGAGATGCGGTGAACCTGGGCACGACATTTAATGGGGGAAAAAGGGGAAGGTCGGTTCTACAGAGTGTTGTTTACAGACAATGGGACTAGGGAATGGGGGATTGGGGATAGTTGGGGAGTATTGGGGAAATAGGGGAATATTTACAAGCGGATATGGATGGAGGCCAAATCCCATATCCGCAACATTGCACCCTTCTCTACCTCGGGGCGTCCCGACCCGATAAACTTTTACCTACTTTAGTGTGGCACTCAGATGTAGTTCCCTCTACTATTAACTCTACCCTGAGTGCGACAGTTTTACAGATATTCACAAATGAGTAAATATGTCCCCCTGCGACGTTGCACCCTTCTCCTCACAGAAACACACCCACAGGATAACCGAATCGTGGAAAGAATTCGCAAACTAAACATACAGCCGGTAGGGAGCATTATTTACACAAGACTACGCTGATATTTACACTACGATCCAGGACCTGTTTTTGGAGGAACACATGCAGATGTTATGCATAGAGAGAGAGCACGCATGCCAGCATCGATACACCAACCCACGAGTGCTCTGTGGCCTTACGGCCTTTAATAATGTGCAGAGCACCCCTTCCAAGCACCAAAAGCACCACCCCATCATGTACAGTCAGCACCATCCGGTGCACCAATAAAGTGTTTATAAATCACCGGTGGTGTCGCAGCCGGCCGATGTTCTGCCACTGGTCTTGCCTTCGTGTGGTGCACTTGGTGTTCTGGCTTCCTTCAAAAATAAAGAAAGGCGCCAACCGCGTCCATTTCTAGATTGTGGCCGTCTGGTAGCCAACTATTACTGGTTCACCTGTATGGCATAGGTGCCACGTTGACCCATAGGTCCATCCACGGGTGGTGCTTGGCCGCAAAAGAACTGCGGTCCATTGTGGGTGGCCACCAAAATTGCGGTCCATATGGTGTATCGATCCCGGCAGCAAGCAGCGAAAGTGCAGGCCCACAACTGCGGAGCCAGCACCTCTCTCTCCTCTCTCTCTGCCCCAAAGCCAGACCCTCGGAGGTGGGAGACAAAAGAAGAAGACAAGTGAGTAAGGTGGTAAGGGCGCAAAAGTGCACGCAATACAAGATGATGCACACTGGGGGTACATGGGAACCAGGTGAGACAGGTACATTCCTACCGTACGCCCCCCCCCCCCCCCACCAGGTAACCTACATTGCCCCTCCCTTACCCCTTACTGTATCCACAAAACACAACACTACCCATAAACATCTACTTTACAAATCAACAAACGTCCCTACTGTCTTCCCCGTTCCTCCCATAAACCAAATTCGTCTTCTCTCCCTCCTAACCAATCAAATTTGCCATTTTCAACTCTCATCAAAATTTGCCATCTCCAACTCAACATCATAATTTGCCATTACCAATTCATCATCAGTCCCTCCTAAGGAGGGAGAGATGGAATCACCCCAATGTCTCATCCACGTCGTGATACGTCTCACCAATCCACACAGCAATTCTCATTTTCTGCACACAGAACAAAGGAAAACACAGGTGTGGAGTCATCATCATCACCACAGGTAAGTGGCTGCGTATGGTGCGACAGGTTCATCAATCCTAACTATTTCCTAAATGACTTTAACAACTTTACATTACCCGGGGTCTTTCTCCTGCCAAACCATTGGCCCTCTTACACTATGGGTTCTAAAAACCAATTCCCATTGACCAAACTGTGGTGCTTTTCAATTTGGGGTCTCACTCCCCCGATTCATCTCCCGGTGCCCTCGCACAATTTCTGGGCTGTGGCGTGTACCTCTCCCAGCGGGTCTACCCACCTGCACACCTCCACCACTGTAGTTGCCTCCGAGCTTACCTGCTCCTTACCCTAACCTATCTACCTGGGGAAGGCCCTCTGGCGCTCTCCCCACTCGGTGCCCTCTCTGGCACTGGGCTACCCGGGTCCGTCCTCCGGATCCTCGGGCCCCACTGACACTAACGGCTCCCAGAGCCCACCTGCGGCCTCACCTGGCCGACATCCTCACAGTGGTGGAGTGCCCAACCAACTACACACACTAACAGGCTACACGCCCAGCCATTTCCACAACACTAATGCACCCATCCACAATACCATTCTGCAACCGCACCACAAATGCCAATATCCAACCACAATTTACCTATACCCTCTACCTAACACTTACACTACCCGCCCCGGGTACTCGTGAAAGGGGTCCACTCTTCCCCCATCCACACCTTCGCACCATGCACACCACTCCGTACCACTTACTCCATGTATTCCACACACCTTTACTTGCACACCTGTGCTCTCACACCTGGTGCCCACCTGCACCCTTCTCTCCCCAAGCGCCTTCGCGCTGATCCACCACACTCACTACTCATCCATTGCTCCACACACCTGTCCAGTTGCACACCTGTGCAATCACACCTGTTCGATCACACCTGTTCAATCCTCACCTGTTCAATCCTCACACACACGGCATCATCTCAGCTAACTACTCCCCTCTGAAACTTGCGCTTCCCAGTCGTCCCTTTTAACTATTGCGCTCCCACGTCATTATCATCCACACTAATCTACCTGCGTCCCCACTACAGGTATCAGTCACTAACTAACCTTAACGTCACCTAATGTCATCTTCGCTAGATCCCTATCATTATCCAAGCCCTCCCGGGCTAGTTTTCACTGCCATACACCCCATAAACTATAGCGCATTTGCCCCACTATGGGAAGGGTGGCAGGGATGCCACCCTTACCCACCGTCATACGGCGCGAGTGGGACCTTGTGGGACCGCCTCGTATGCAAGTCGTTGCCCGCCTACCGGACCCCGTGCGTCGCCCCTTGCGGGGTCAGCGCGGGGCCGAACCGGCCGGGCCCCCACAGTACATTACCCCCAAGGGGCTCTCGTGCCTCCCCGGTCCCTCCAACAACTACCCCTGTTGGTGTCGATGCATGGGTCACACCTCCGCAACCCGCTACCCATTCCATACCACCACAACCTTGCTCACCCACACCTCGCACCTTTCGTTCCATACCCTCCGGACCAGCCATACACCTCACTCTTGGCCTCTCATGAACATCCGGGTCTATCTCGACCCCCAAGCTTATTAAATCACCTGGCGCATCATACGCACGACCATATTGGTCACCACTTACACCGGGTCCTCTTCCTCTTCGCTTCTCCTCCATCACCTGCGAATCCCTCATCCGGTTAATGAGCACATCATCACCATCCGAACACAGACTTTGGACCAATTCTTTTATTTCCTCTTTTATCTCTTTCTTATCCCCTCTCCGTCGCTTCTTAATTTCGCTCACCCCTTCTTCCACTTCTTCTAATTTCTGCTTCACCTCCTTTATTTCCCGGTACGTCTCCTCAAGTTCGTCCTCCAAGGCTACCTTGACCGTTTCCATGTGCGTCCTCACCTGCCGGTCCTTCGTCTCCATTACCTCTGTCACCTCGTCCAACCTCGTTGTCAGTCCCTCACGTACCATCTGACATTCCCTCTTCGTCGCTATCAAGTCATCTTTTAGTTCTTTCTGTGTCGCTTTTAACCCTCCTAATACCGCAGTGTTCCTTTGAACCTGCTCCGTTACTTCTTTTTGTCCCTCCGTCAGCTGTTCCACCTCCTGCGTCAGGTCCTCTATGCCCCCTTGTAACTTTACAGTCCCCTTTCTCACCTCCTTCTCCATGTGCTCCTTACAGTGCCTCACCTCCTCGCGCACTCCTCCGACCTCCTCACCCACACCTCTTCTGATCTCCTCTCCCATCACTTGCATCTCCTGCCCAGATGCCACCCTCATCTGCTCCATTTCCTCCCTGTGAGCATCCAGTTTGGTTTCTACCCCCATTCTGACCCCTTCTATCTGCTGCCCCATTTGTTTAACTTCCCTTTCCGCTTGGTCCCTCATGTCCCTCAATTTGCCTTCCATACTGTTTTCTAACCCCTCTAACCCCTTTTGCATCCCTTCCATTTGATTCTCTTGTGCGGCCATTCTGTTTTCTACCCCCATTAACCCATTTCTCACCTCTTTTATCCCGTTGTCTAACCCCTCAAAATTATTGTCTAACTTCCCAAATTTCTTGTCTAACTCCTCAAAATTATTGTCTAACTTCCCAAATTTCTTGTCTAACCCCTCACCGGTACCCCTCGCTTCATCCCTCATTACCCCCAATTGGTTTCCCATTACCCCCAATTGCTCACTCCGAGCCCTCGCTTCGTCCCTCATTGCCCCCATTTGGCCCTCCAATCGCTCACCCAATCGCTTTCTATTAGCCCTCATTTCCACAATTTGGTTTCCCAATTGCTGACTATTAGCCCTCATCTCGTCCTTCATTTCTTCACCCGACTTAACCATAAAGGCCTTTATTTGTTCAAGAAAAAGGTTCAAATCCACCGGTGGCGCTACCACGGTCGCGGGCGTGGGCGCCGTGGCCATGTGCGAGGCGCCATTTCGCGCGCCCGTAACCACGTGCGCGACGACGCTATTTTGCGAATCTGCTACCCTCACTGCTTCGCTCTCCTCTTGTCCCTCAATTTGGTCCTGGATCGACCCTGCCTCACTCTCTCCTACCGGAACCCAGCCGTCTTGGTCTGCCATAGCGCGACTTTCAAAATTCGGGTTTTTATTTTTTTTTGTAAAACACAATTAAATTTCGCTGTTATAATTTCGAGCGCGTGAAACGCGCTCCGGATCGAATCCCACTTCCCGACACCAAATGTTACAGACGCGGTTGTGGATGTTGGTTTACCGAGCGGTTTGGTATGACCGCGTCTGCACAGGTTTACCCGATTATACTCGAACGTTGGCCGAGTCGCGCTACGCTAAATCAATTGAGGAAAGGACACAACGGCTGGGTTAAATGACACGACACCCGGGGTACAGTTCTCAAGACCTCCGGAGGAGGTTATAATATTTCGGAACGTTGAGATTACAAGGACAAGAGGGACAGCATAGGAAGGTAGGCACTTAATCACGGTCTTATAGTAACCCCGACAGACCACAGATAAACAGGACAAGACTGACTCACACCGGGATTGATGGCAAGGAAGGGCAGGTAGTCGGTGGACAGCACAAGGTGCACCTTGTGCTCAGGGACAGGATAGCGTGGCCCAAAAGATGCACGGAGGTCTCTCAGCGCTCGGAGGTGGCGTCTGGTTCTCTTCACTTCAAGCTCGGGGCGCATCTGACGTCACGTCCGGTAAGTGGCTGCGTATATCCGGCGGGGAGTGACACGCCCTCGGCTCGTTAGCTCCGCCCCAGATGGAATCGGCCCGCCGCTTCTTATTGGGTGCTGGGGGTTACCGGGCTCCGCCCTTGACGAGGGGCCGACAGTCAGCCCCTTCGTGGTAACCCCGCCGGAGCACATGGGCAATGGCGGCTAACCAAGCCGGAGTGAGGACGCACACTCCCCGCGCGCTGTTGTTGTAGTTGTTGTTGTTGTTGTTGTTTCATGAGGAAGATGGAGGAGGTATGGGGAGGTCCTAAACTCACTACTGTGCCATACAATCACATTCTGGTGCAACGAAGAGTCAGAATTAATGGAAACGAGTCCTTAACTGACATAGACTAAGAATAACTAGCAAGATGTCCTATAGTTGTCTACGTGAGATGCGGTGAACCTGGGCACGACATTTAATGGGGGAAAAAGGGGAAGGTCGGTTCTACAGAGTGTTGTTTACAGACAATGGGACTAGGGAATGGGGGATTGGGGATAGTTGGGGAGTATTGGGGAAATAGGGGAATATTTACAAGCGGATATGGATGGAGGCCAAATCCCATATCCGCAACAATACTTTATATTATATATTAACGGAGCTAAAGAGCTAGCCCATATTTACGAGATTATACTTTATATTAATTTGGTCAGATTACAAAACAAAATCTTCTGTATATATATATATATATATATATATATATATATATATATATATATATATATATATATATATATATATATATAAATATATATATATATCAGTCACTATGCGACCTTCATATCATCAGTGGAGAACCGCCAGCAAGGTGTCCCATACAGCTGCTGCTGCACCTTGCTGGGAGCGATACGCACCGCCTGCCACGCGGTGACGTTATCTCTGGTATCCACTCATCATATGGAGTCGACCTGGTTGCGGTTGGGAGTTACTAATAATGGTATCTGTAATCTGGTTCTCCAACCTAATGAGCGGACAACATCACGTCATCGCCTGTGTTCGTCTTGTATGGGACACCTTGCTGGCGGTTCTCCACTGATGATATGAAGGTCGCATAGTGACTGATATAAAAACCGAAAGGGTCACAGAGTTACAAGTGTATGGAAAGCCTCACTGCGTTGCCCTGATGAAGCCCCAACAAGGGCGAAACCAGGTCGGTAACTGTGAGTTTTGCATGCACTTGTGACAGTATCTGTATTTATAATCCGTAATGACGCACTGCTAGATGGTTCCTCTGGAACTTTGCAGGCAAGGCGGACGTGCATGGCGATGACGTCATGTTGTCCGCTCATTAGGTTGGAGAACCAGATTACAGATACCTATATATATATATATATATATATATATATATATATATATATATATATATATATATTGTTACTGATCGCGGATTAAGATGTTATTTACCGAGCGGTGGTATTGCCGCGACCGTTACAGGATCCCTGACTCACCCGATTCACCCAGGACTTTGGCCGGATCGCACCGCAGCTGCTCAATGAGGGGAAAAGACTAAAACGACGAATGCAAAGAGGAAAAGGAATAAAACGAATAGACGGACAGAAGAGTAATTGGATTTATTATTTACACAAGCAAAAAGGAGCAATCAAGGTTTATTTACAACACATAAGACGCAGGTGACACAGTGCAAATTTTAGCTTACCTACAGACTTAATTAAATACCCAGGGACAGAACAAACAAAACAAACTCACGTATACAAGAAGGGTGGAAAGGCAGGAGGTGGATGGCTGGAGGGAGAGGAAAGGTCCAAGGGGGTCCTGCAGCTCAACCGGCGCGTTTAGCAGCCGCCGTTCCTTTACGGTCCTGCTCCAAACCGCCGTTCAGGCCCCCTTTGGCTGTTGGGTGTTCTTGCTGCCGCGGCCTCCGCTGCGTTCCCAGGACTTGTCTGACTCGTTGGTCCACACCCTCAACTCTTTCTTGGTCCCTCACTCTTTACCACCGACTCCTCACCGCAACCAACGCAACCACTTGACCACCACCTATACTGACTGACTCTTCACCACTCTCCACTTGACGACCGACTCTCAACCAACTCAGACCAACTCACCACTCACTTCCGTTCGCGCCTTTTATAGCGCCTCCAGCGATTACGCCGCCGGCGTTTTGGACACGCCCATCGGGGTGCTCACCTCGGCCCTGGTTGGTCGCGCGACCCTCGGGCTCCCCCCTCGATGACGACGGGCGGGTACGCCCCTCCTCCCCTCTATGACGAGGTGGAGACACGCCTTTCTTCTCCGACCCTGCCTCGTGGTCAATGGCGGTTATTGAAGGGGAGGTGATTGGGAATCGAGGGCTCAGCAATGACGAGAGGGGATGTAATTGGCAATCGAGGGTTGGCAATCACGAGAGGGGATGTAAAAGGGAATGGAGATTTTGGGGATGGGAAGGAAAGGGAGATTTTGAGGATGGGAAGGAAAGGGAGATTTTGGGGATGGGAAGGAAAGGGGATCTATTCTCTTTCACTGTTGCAATGGAGTACTTCAATTAATGGGAGACACAGCCTTACCCTAAAACACAGAATAAGAGATAACTATCAACAGGGGTATTCTATTATTTGGCTGATGTGTATGCTTGTGGACTAATTATGGGATGCCCTTTCACCTTTACACAGCTCCGGAGGTAGGGGGGCGCAGAATAAACAATAATAATAATAATACAGCACACAATCAAAAAATATACAGTCCTCATCTCCGCAACACTGCACCCTCCTCCTCTTAGGCACGTCCCGGGCCTACAACTTTTACTTTTAGTGTGACACGTCGGTGTAGTTCCCTCTACTTTTAACCCGACCCTGAGTGCGACAGTTTAAAAACATAAATAAATGTGTCCCGCTGCTCCATTGCACCCTGCCTAACAGACTTACGCCCACAGTTAACCGAATTGCGGAATGGTCTTCAAACTATACACTGACGGTGGGAAGCATTATTTACAATGATGCTATTTTTATTTACAAAACTAACCCAGGACCTGTAATTGTTCTTTCTGGGGGGGAGACAGTCTGCTCTGCATCGACGCACCATTAAAGCACCCAAAAACGCACCAATACACACCCAAGCACCAATCGGTGCAGTCACCATAGTTCATCAGTGTTCCATAAAAATAAAATCAACAACCCCTAACCCTGCAGGTGATCTCTTGCTCTTCGGCTCCCTCTGCTGGTTATTATTATTTTCCTGGTGTTGTCATCTTCCCTTGCTGGCGGCCTATTTGCAATAAAAGAATGCACCTAACGTGTCCGTTTTTATTTTATTTATGGCCCACAGGGGCCGACTATGTGTGGTTCACCTGTGGGGCATCGGTGCCCTGTGGCCAAGGTCCGCCAGCAAGATTTCGGGCCCTCATGGCCGGTTCCAGCAGAGGGGCCATGCCCCAACCCATGGGGTCCATAAGTGGTGCTCGGCCACAGACATGTGGTCCATAATGTGGTGCATCGATGCAGACAGCTGGTTCTGGGAATTTCGGGCGCACAATGGCCGACCCACGCACGCTCCCCTCGGCACCCAGTGGCGCACAGGTCATGTGGGAGACAAAAGGGGAAAGACAATTGAGCGAGGGGTAAGGTCACAAGGGTACACATCAATAAGGCAATGCAAGGCGAAATGCGTACGGAGGGCGAAGTGAGAAAGCTCGTCCCTACCGTACGTCACCCCCCTGTCACCTACCCTACCCTTGCCCTTACCCCATATGTACATAAATCTACACATTTACAAATTCGTCACTACTGTCACGTCTTCCCCATATTTCCCCTATACCAAATTCGTCTCCACAATCCCTCTACTTCAAAATTTGCCATCACCAAACTCATCATCAATCCTCATAAGGAGGCAGAGATGGAACATTAAAGCACAATGTCACACCCACGTCATGATGCGTCTCACAATCCAAACATTTGCACAGTAAAAAAATAATTAAACATGGCATGGTGCGGAGTACCTGTCACCTCAGGTGAGTGGATGCAGATGGTGCGAGGAGACTTCATCCTAACTACTTTCTAAATGACATTAACACACTTTACACTACCCGGGGTCTCTCCCTGCCAATCCATTGGCCAACTTACACTATGGGTTCTAAAAACCAATTCCCATTGACCAAACTGTGGTGCTTCTCAATTTGGGGTCTCACTCCCCCGATTCATCTCCCGGTGCCTCGCACAATTTCTGGGCTGCGACGTGTAGCTCTCCCAGCAGGTCTACCCACCTGCACACCTCCACCACTGCAGTTGCCACCCGAGCTTACCTAGCTCCTCACCCTAACCTAACTAACTGGGGCAGGCCCTCTCCTGGCTCTGTCACCCTCTGGTGCCCTCTGGCACTGGGCTACCCGGGTCCGTCCTCCGGATCCTCGGGCCCCATCCACAACTACCGGCTCCCAGAGCCCACCTGCGGCCTCACCTGGCCGACATCCTCACAGTGGTGGAGTGCCCAAACCAACTACACACACTAACAGGCTACACGCCCAGCCATTTCCACAACACTAATGCACCCATCCAAAGACCATTCTTTCACCCGCACCACAGATGCCAATATCCAACCACAATTTACCTGTACCCTCTACCTAACACTTACACTACCCGCCCCGGGTATCCGTGATGGGGGTCCACTCTTCCCCCATTCACACCTTCGCACCATCCACTCCACTCCACAATTTCCACCATACTCACTCCACGACCATCCATTCCAATACTCCATTTATTCCACACTACCATTTATTCCACACAGCCACATACACCTGTTGTTGCACACCTGTACCCTCACACCTGGTGCCACCTGCACCCTCCTTTCTTCCTGGACCATTTGGTCAGCACAACACGCAATCACCACTACTCCCTCATACACTGCTCCATTCACCTGTTCAGTTGCACACCTGTGCAATCACACCTGTTCAATCCTCACACACACGGCATCATCTCATCTAACTACTCCCCTCTGAAACTTGCGCTTCCCAGTCGTCCCTTTAAACTATTGCGCTCCCACGTCATTATCATCCACACTAAACTACCTGCGTCCCCACTACAGGTATCAGTCACTATCTAAACCTTAACGTTACCTAATGTCATCTTCGCTAGATCCCTATCAATATAACCAAGCCCTCCCTGGCTCGGTTGTCATAGCCACCCCATAAACTATTGCGCATTTGCCCCCATCTGTGAGGGATGGTGGATTTGCCATCCCACCACATCGGGGGTCTCTCCCTATAAATTTTGTTCGTCCAAATTCCAACCAATTCAAAAATTTTCCATTTACTGCCAAATCTACCCACTATTATAAATTTCGTATCAAATCACTATCACTATCACCATCACCCGTCTACTTATTAGGTCCTCTCGGTGCGCCAATTCACATCTACAGCCCGGCTTCGTACAGCCGAGCAATGAACGCGGGTTCTTTTGTGCCAGCGGCTGGATACGTACCGCATTCGGTGCAGGGATGGGGGCTTACCTGTGCCGAGATCCCACGCACCACCTCGGCGCGTAGCCATCCAATTGCCCGATCTCGACCTGCCGGCACGTCTCAATAGAAAGTGGTCGCCATGACGACCCTTCCTATCGGCCTGCCCGCTCCGCCTAGTGGAGCCCGGACGCGGCCGTTCCAAGCGAGGCACAGCGTGGATTGCGTACGGCGGTTCTTTCGAAACCGCCGTGGTTCGGATCCCCGCTGGTCCTCGCGGCACGCGAAGCTGCCCGACGCGCACCGAGGGCCCGATTCGGCTATAAGTCGTTCTAACCTTTAACCCGGTTACCGTCGATGCTTCACCTGCACGCTTACATGCATACGCTACCCCTTTCTTGCTCATACATGCAGCCGTTTCCATGCTCCTCGTCGTACCTCTTCTTACACACCTCGGTACACTCGTTCCGCTCACCGACTTGGTCACACACCTGACCACCGAACACCTTGGCACACATTCGTCGCTCGCACACCTCACCAACACACCTCTTCATGCCCCCTCCTCGGTCACCTCCTCTGTGACAATCACAGGTGTGCTCTCACTCGCACACCCAACCACGTGCCTCACTACCAATTCCAGCGTGCATTCCCACTCACGCTCTACCATTCCAGGTGTGCATCCTTCCATTCCAGGTGTACATCCTCGCTCACCTGTCACAACCAACTCACGCTCCTTGTCACTCTCACTACTCTCACCACCACTCTTGACAATGCACTCACCCTTACTCCCGACAGCGCACTCTTTCCTCATGCACCTGTCCGTTACACACCTTTCTCGCGCACACTCTTGCGCACATTCTCCCGTTACACCCTCTGTAACACTCACCACAGGCGTGCATTCTCCCTTACTCTTGACAGCATGCGCTTCCCCCATGCACCCGTCCGTTACACACCTTTCTCGCGCATCCTCTTGCGCACACTTTTTCGTTACTTCCTCCGTAACACTCACCACACCGCGCTTCCCTGTGCTCCCTCGCACACACGCTTCAACCAACTCGCTCCTGACGGCACACTCACTCCTCGGCGTGCACTTTTTCCTCACACACCCCATGGTCGGACATTCTCGCACACCTCTTTTTTCGCACACCAGACCTGTCGCACACTTCACCAACGGCCTTTCACGAACACCCGGATCCAAACCAATCCCCAAGCCAACTGAAGCTTTCCTCACATCATATACATTGCCACTCACCTCCGTACCTCGTCGTCGCACCTCCTTTGCCACCTGCAAACTCTTTATTTGGTTAGTGAGCATCACATCATGAGTTGAGCACCGACCTTGCACATATTCCATTACCTCCTCCTGGATTTCTCTCTTAGTTTCTGTCCGTCTCTTCTTAATTTCACTCACCTCTTCTTCCACTTCCTCTAATTTTTGTTTAACCTCTTTTATTTCTCGGTGCATCTCTTCAAGTTCGTCCTCTAAGGCTACCGTGACCGTCTCTATGTGCATCCTCACCTGCCGGTCCTTTGTCTCCATTATCTCTGTCACCTCGTCCACCCTCATTGTCAGTTCCTCACGTACCATCTGACATTGCCTCTGTGTCGCTATGAATTCGTTTTTAATTTCTTTTTGTGTCGCCTTTAACCCTCCGAGTACTGCAGTGTTCCTTTGAACCTGCTCCACTAACTTCGTTTGTCCCTCTGTCAGCTGTTCCACCTCCTCCGTCAGATCTTCTATGCCCCCCTGTAACCTAGCCGTTCCATTTCTCACCTCTTTCTCCATACGCTTCTCACCTCGCTTTACCTCCTCGCGTAGCCCCGAGACCTCCTCACCCACACCTCGTCGTATCTCCTCCTTCATCTCCTCCCTTTCTTTTGTAGATGCCGCCCTCATCTGTCCCAATTCATCCCTCTGAGCATCCAGTTTGGTTTCTACCCCGATTTTTACCTCCTCTATCTGCTCTCCCATTTGTTTAATTTCTCTGGCGGATTGCTCCCCTATCTCCCGCAATTTGCCTTCCATCCTGTTTTCTAACCCCATTAACCCATTTTTCACCTCCTCTAACTGATTCTCCTGGGCAGCCATTCTATTTTCCACCCCCGTTAACCCATGTTTTAATCCCTCACCGGTACCCCTCGCTTCGTCCCTCATTACTCCCAATTGCTCACTCTGAGCATCCATCCGGTTCCCCATTACCCCCATTTGGTTTCCCAATCGCTCACCCATTTCTCTTCGCTCTCGGGTGGACTTATCATTTTGGGCATCCATTTTTGCCATCATTTGAATCATAAAGACTCGCATGTACTCTGGCATCTCTGGCTCGGCTGCCGCGACCACGGGCGCAGCGCAATTTGGTGCCGCTGCACCCACGTGCGCGAGGACGCCATCTTGTGCGTCTGATACTCCCTCAACCGCCTCCTCATTGCTCCCCTCCATCTGATCCTGGGTTACTCCTAACCCCTCCTCTAGCTCTCCCACCGGCATCCCGTCGCCTTGACCAGACATGGCGCGATTTCAAAATTCGGGTTTTTCTTTAAAAAAAACAAATTTCGGCAGCTCGTAATTTTGACCAAAAATTTTTTTCTCTATTCCTTTTAAAAATTTGGTTCGGGCCTCGAATCCCACTCCCAGACACCAATTGTTACTGATCGCGGATTAAGATGTTATTTACCGAGCGGTGGTATTGCCGCGACCGTTACAGGCTCCCTGACTCACCCGATTCACCCAGGACTTTGGCCGGATCGCACCGCAGCTGCTCAATGAGGGGAAAAGACTAAAACGACGAATGCAAAGAGGAAAAGGAATAAAACGAATAGACGGACAGAAGAGTAATTGGATTTATTATTTACACAAGCAAAAAGGAGCAATCAAGGTTTATTTACAACACATAAGACGCAGGTGACACAGTGCAAATTTTAGCTTACCTACAGACTTAATTAAATACCCAGGGACAGAACAAACAAAACAAACTCACATATACAAGAAGGGTGGAAAGGCAGGAGGTGGATGGCTGGAGGGAGAGGAAAGGTCCAAGGGGGTCCTGCAGCTCAACCGGCGCGTTTAGCAGCCGCCATTCCTTTACGGTCCTGCTCCAAACCGCCGTTCAGGCCCCCTTTGGCTGTTGGGTGTTCTTGCTGCCGCGGCCTCCGCTGCGTTCCCAGGACTTGTCTGACTCGTTGGTCCACACCCTCAACTCTTTCTTGGTCCCTCACTCTTTACCACCGACTCCTCACCGCAACCAACGCAACCACTTGACCACCACCTCTACTGACTGACTCTTCACCACTCTCCACTTGACGACCGACTCTCAACCAACTCAGACCAACTCACCACTCACTTCCGTTCGCGCCTTTTATAGCGCCTCCAGCGATTATGCCACCGGCGTTTTGGACACGCCCATCGGGGTGCTCACCTCGGCCCTGGTTGGTCGCGCGACCCTCGGGCTCCCCCCTCGATGACGACGGGCGGGTACGCCCCTCCTCCCCTCTATGACGAGGTGGAGACACGCCTTTCTTCTCCGACCCTGCCTCGTGGTCAATGGCGGTTATTGGAGGGGAGGTGATTGGGAATCGAGGGCTCAGCAATGACGAGAGGGGATGTAATTGGCAATCGAGGGTTGGCAATCACGAGAGGGGATGTAAAAGGGAATGGAGATTTTGGGGATGGGAAGGAAAGGGAGATTTTGGGGATGGGAAGGAAAGGGAGATTTTGGGGATGGGAAGGAAAGGGGATCTATTCTCTTTCACTGGTGCAATGGAGTACTTCAATTAATGGGAGACACAGCCTTACCCTAAAACACAGAATAAGAGATAACTATCAACAGGGGTATTCTATTATTTGGCTGATGTGTATGCTTGTGGACTAATTATGGGATGCCCTTTCACCTTTACACAGCTCCGGAGGTAGGGGGGCGCAGAATAAACAATAATAATAATAATACAGCACACAATCAAAAAATATACAGTCCTCATCTCCGCAACAATATATATATATATATATATATATATATATATAATATATATATATATATATATATATATATATATATATATATATATATATATATATATATATGTGTGTGTGTACTCTCATTTATTGTCTGTGCCAAATTTGAACAACATCGGTCCATGCATGTCGAGAAATGGTTGGGGACACATTTAACCCTCTGGAGTCTACAAGCTGATTCTATCAGCTTCGTAAATTTGAATGCAGTTAGAGCCGATAAATTCGGCTTGTAAACTCCAGACCAGAGGGTTAGGTAACAAAATGTCCGCCAGTCAGCCATCTTGAATCTGATCTAGAAAAACATGATGTGCATATGTAAGCCATCATTCATTATCTGGTGCGCCAAGTTTGAACAAGATTGGTAAATGCATGTCCGAGAAAAGTTCGAGGACGTGTTCAATATCGGGTTTTTTACAACTAATATGGCCGCCAGTCTACCAGTCGGCCATCTTCAATCAGATCGCAAAATAAGGTGAGGTGCACATGTATGCCATCATGTACTGTGATTGTACCAAGTTTGAACAAAATCGGACCATGCATGTCCGAGAAATGTTTGGGGACACGTTTAAGTAGCGAAATGGCCGCCAGTCAGCCATCTTGGATCTGATCTCGAAAAACGTTGACGTGCATATATAAGCCATCAGTCGTTATCTGTGTGCAAAATTTGAACAAGATTTATAAACGCATGTCCAGGAAATGGTTGAGGACGTGTTCAACACCAGGTTTTTACAACTTAAATAGCCACCAGTCGGCCATCTTTGATCTCAGCATGAAACAAAATGATGTGCATATGTATACCATCATGTATTGTCTTTGTGGTGCTATTGAGGTGATGGAATTTACGTTAAATTTAGAACAGATGGCGGTCTTTTCAATATTTCGAGGCTTCGTGCAAAAAACAAAATCCACCAACAACTAATCAGCAACCTCCTGTTCGCTGATGACTGTGGCCTATTTTCCCACAGCGAGGAGCAGCTTCAGTCACTCATGGACAATTTTTTTCTACTGCAGCGAAACACTTGGGACTCACCATGAGCAGTGATGATGGTCAATTGGATTGTGAAATGTCTAGTTGTATAGCAAAGGCTCGTACATCCTTGGGCCGTCTCTACTATCGAGTCTGGAACAGTCACGATATTAAAATGATTACTAAAATATCAGTCTACAGAGCTGTGGTTGTGAGTACATTTCGAGCAATACTACGCTAGAAAGTTGTGATGTTGACCCGGCCAAGTGGGAACTCCAAACTTCAGATCGCTCATCTTGGAGAAGAACTGTCAACAAAGGTGTCACAAAATTTGAGGAGGTGAGAAGTGAGCGTATCCACCAGGCCCGCTTGAGGAGAAAGAATCTGGACCAAGTGGCATCAACCAGATTTCCGTGCGACACGTGTGGGAGATCATGTGCAACTGTGGCTGGCCTCGCTGTGCATTCTCGTGCTCGCCACAAGATGTAATATGTAATAACCCAACAGTCTTCGTCGGACTCGACGTAACTTTCATCATCATCATCAATGTCTTTGTGCCAAGTTTGAACAAAATCGGTCCATATATGTCCGGTATATGGGAGCGGATGGACGAACGCATGCACAGACGGACCCAACTTCACGTGTCACAAACGACTTAACCTGACAGGTCCCTGTTACATGTCAATCTAACAGCTACTCGAAACACATGGACCATACTACTCTAGACACGGTCTAGCTATGGAACCCCCCGCCCCCTTTCCATGTATCTATACCATAAGAGAGGCATTTGTCTGTGTGTGTGTGTGTGTCTGTGTGTCGCCATTTTTCTCAGAGATGGCTGAACAGGTCTTCATCAAACTTTCAGGGGTTTTTCAGTGAGTTCCAGGGAGTGTTTTAGACAAAAAAAAGATTTGGGGGGATATTTGGGGGGAAAAGGTCGATTTTTTGGGGGATTAAAAAAAATCGCTCCATAGTGCCTAAGCCTTTTTGATTAATGACAATTATATACAAGTACGTACACATAGGCATAAATAAATACAAAACAATTACCAGACATTTCAACACAAATAATCAAACAAATCAGATTTTATCAATCAATTCCGGAAGCGGTCGAAGTTGGTGGTAAGTCTTCTTATTCCTCCTGGATGTCTTCAAACTCAACTCAGAAACGTGATCAATGGCACATTCACCAGCAAATATTCAAGGAAAAGTATTTAACTCCACTTCTAAGGTGACAACAGGACAGTATTTACCACACGGAGAATGTAAAAATACCAGTAGAGTATTTACCACACGGAGAATGTAAAAATACCAGTACAGTATTTACCACACGGAGAATGTAAAAATACCAGTACAGTATTTACCACATGGAGAATGTAAAAAATACCAGTACAGTATTTACCACACGGAGAATGTAAAAATACCAGTACAGTATTTACCACACGGAGAATGTAAAAATACCAGTAGAGTATTTACCACACGGAGAATGTAAAAATACCAGTACAGTATTTACCACATGGAGAATGTAAAAATACCAGTAGAGTATTTACCACATGGAGAATGTAAAAATACCAGTAGTACAGTATTTACCACACGGAGAATGTAAAAATACCAGTAGAGTATTTACCACACGGAGAATGTAAAAATACCAGTAGTACAGTATTTACCACACGGAGAATGTAAAAATACCAGTACAGTATTTACCACATGGAGAATGTAAAAATACCAGTAGAGTATTTACCACATGGAGAATGTAAAAATACCAGTAGTACAGTATTTACCACACGGAGAATGTAAAAATACCAGTAGAGTATTTACCACACGGAGAATGTAAAAATACCAGTACAGTATTTACCACATGGAGAATGTAAAAATACCAGTAGAGTATTTACCACATGGAGAATGTAAAAATACCAGTAGTACAGTATTTACCACATGGAGAATGTAAAAATACCAGTACAGTATTTACCACATGGAGAATGTAAAAATACCAGTACAGTATTTACCACATGGAGAATGTAAAAATACCAGTACAGTATTTACCACACGGAGAATGTAAAAATACCAGTAGAGTATTTACCACATGGAGAATGTAAAAATACCAGTAGAGTATTTACCACACGGAGAATGTAAAAATACCAGTACAGTATTTACCACACGGAGAATGTAAAAATACTAGTACAGTATTTACCACACGGAGAATGTAAAAATACCAGTACAGTATTTACCACATGGAGAATGTAAAAAATACCAGTACAGTATTTACCACATGGAGAATGTAAAAATACCAGTAGAGTATTTACCACACGGAGAATGTAAAAATACCAGTACAGTATTTACCACATGGAGAATGTAAAAAATACCAGTACAGTATTTACCACACAGAGAATGTAAAAATACCAGTACAGTATTTACCACATGGAGAATGTAAAAATACCAGTAGAGTATTTACCACATGGAGAATGTAAAAATACCAGTACAGTATTTACCACACGGAGAATGTAAAAATACCAGTACAGTATTTACCACACGGGGAATGTAAAAATACCTGTACAGTATTTACCACATGGAGAATGTAAAAATACCAGTACAGTATTTACCACATGGAGAATGTAAAAATACCAGTACAGTATTTACCACATGGAGAATGTAAAAATACCAGTAGAGTATTTACCACACAGAGAATGTAAAAATACCAGTGGAGTATTTACCACAGTAAAAATACCAGTACAGTATTTACCACATGGAGAATGTAAAAATACCAGTACAGTATTTACCACACGGAGAATGTAAAAATACCAGTACAGTATTTACCACATGGAAAATGTAAAAATACCAGTAGAGTATTTACCACACGGAGAATGTAAAAATACCAGTACAGTATTTACCACACGGAGAATGTAAAAATACCAGTACAGTATTTACCACATGGAGAATGTAAAAAATACCAGTACAGTATTTACCACATGAAGAATGTAAAAATACCAGTAGAGTATTTACCACACGGAGAATGTAAAAATACCAGTACAGTATTTACCACATGGAGAATGTAAAAAATACCAGTACAGTATTTACCACATGGAGAATGTAAAAAATACCAGTACAGTATTTACCACATGGAGAATGTAAAAATACCAGTAGAGTATTTACCACATGGAGAATGTAAAAATACCAGTACAGTATTTACCACATGGAGAATGTAAAAATACCAGTACAGTATTTACCACATGGAGAATGTAAAAATACCAGTACAGTATTTACCACACGGAGAATGTAAAAATACCAGTACAGTATTTACCACACGGAGAATGTAAAAATACCAGTACAGTATTTACCACATGGAGAATGTAAAAATACCAGTACAGTATTTACCACATGGAGAATGTAAAAATACCAGTACAGTATTTACCACATGGAGAATGTAAAAATACCAGTAGAGTATTTACCACACAGAGAATGTAAAAATACCAGTAGAGTATTTACCACAGTAAAAATACCAGTAGAGTATTTACCACACGGAGAATGTAAAAATACCAGTACAGTATTTACCACATGGAGAATGTAAAAATACCAGTAGAGTATTTACCACACGGAGAATGTAAAAATACCAGTAGAGTATTTACCACATGGAGAATGTAAAAACCCAGTACAGTATTTACCACATGGAGAATGTAAAAATACCAGTAGAGTATTTACCACACGGAGAATGTAAAAATACCAGTACAGTATTTACCACATGGAGAATGTAAAAACCCAGTACAGTATTTACCACATGGAGAATGTAAAAATACCAGTAGAGTATTTACCACACAGAGAATGTAAAAATACCAGTACAGTATTTACCACACTGAGAATGTAAAAATACCATTTCGAATTTCTAAAATCCTCAATTTTCATACGATTGACTTGAAATTTGAATAGGATTTATATATCAGCGAACTGAATTCAACCACAAACTATTTTGGAAATCAACATAGGCCAAAAGGTCAACAACCTTTTCGAATTTCTAAAATCCTCAATTTTCATCCGATTGACTTGAAATTAGAGAATTTGGATTGGAGAGAAAAGCGAGAGAAAAAAAAAAATTTGAATATGGTTTTCATATCAGATTACTGAATTCAACCACCAACTATTTTTGAGATTAACATCCGCCAAACTTCTAAAATTGTCAATTTTCATCCAATTAACTTAAAATTTGAAGACGATTTGCATATCTGGTGACTGAATTCAACCCCCCAACTATTTTTGTGGTCAACATCGGCCAAAAGTTCAACATAGGCAAAAAGGTCAACAACCATTTCAAATTTCTAAAATCCTCAATTTTCATCCCATTGACTTGAAATTTGAATATGGTTTTCATATCAGCTAACTGAATTCAACCACCAACTATTTTTGAGATCAATATAGGTCACAAGGTCAACATAGGCCAAAGGTCAACCACTCTTTTTAAAATTTCTAAAATCCTCAATTTTCATCCAATTGACTTGAAATTTGAATAGGATTTTCACATAAGCTAACTGAATTCATCCACCAACTATTTTTCAGATTAGCATAGGCCAAAAGGTCAACATAGGCCAAAGGTCAACAACCATTTCAAATTTCTAAAATCCTCAATCTTCATCCGATTGACTTGAAATTTGAATGGGATTTTTATGTCAGCGAGCTGAATTCAACGACCAATTATTTTTGAGATAAACATCGGCCAGAAGGTCAACATAGGCCGAAGGTCAACCACTTCTTTAAAATATCTAAAATCCGCAATTTTAATATGATTTACTTGAAATCTGAATAGGATTTGCATATCAATCAGCTTACTGAAACAAACCACCAATTCTTTTTGAGGTCAACATAGGCGAAAAGGTCAACATTGGCCAAAATTCTAAAAATTTAAACTTCCATCTGATTAACTTAAAATTTGAAGACGATTTGCATATCAGGTCACTGAATTCAACCACTAATTATGTTTGAGGTCAAAAGGATGCTCCACTGAGTGCCATTCTACTTTGTTCTGTTTTGCCAAGTGTCACTCTATGAGTGATTTTTTTTGTTTGTGTGTTTGTTTGTCCAGGCAATATCTCAGCCATTCTTCGAGCTATGAAGCTGAAAATTTGGCACAATAGTCAGCAAGTGCTTTGGCAAAAACGTTATTTTTGGTTTTTTGATAAATCAATTAATTGATTAGTTACATAATTATGATTGACTAGCTGAATGCACCCGGCATTGCCCGGGTTCTTTTTGAATGAATGTAATCTTCTGTACATAGGTCTGACGCGAGCCCAGTATCAGTTAGTGCTCAACGATTCCTTGTTCTTTCTTCTGTCGGGCCCCTCGAGAGAGAATTTTGAAAGCATGTGTTGCAATCAGTCAGATATTCCTATAAAGTGCATAAGTTGAACTTCAAGAGATTTTGGAAAGAAGAAGAAGATTTATTGCGAAATGGGCCCAGGCCGGCCGAAGCGGCCTCGACCGGCCTCGCCACCTAGCCTATAACCTTCCCGGGGCCCGTCCCGACATTTTTGGTTTCAGAGGTTTCCTCCTATCTTTCACCGTTCAGGAGATTAGCGCGTGTAGACAAACAAACAAACAAAAATCTCATGTCCCCTTCCTGTTCTGGCTGGAGTTCCCCAAGGTAGTGTTCTGGGCCCTGTGCTATTTCTGGTCTTCATCAATGATCACTCCGACTCTCTGGAAAATCCTCTCTATCTCTTTGCTGATGACTCTACTCTCTGTCGCTCCATTCCTCATCCCTCAGATCGGCAGTCTGCAGCCTCCTCACTCTCTGCAGACCTGGACAAAATCACAGACTGGTCAAACAAGTGGAACATGTCTCAATCCTGATAAATCTCACACTCTTACTATGTCTCTCCGAAAAGATCGACTGGAAAACCCTCCCATCTACTTTCTCAATAATCCTCTCCAAGAAGTTCTGTCGCTCAAGCTTTTGGGTCTCACTATCTGCCATGATCTTTTCTGGGAAAACCACATTTCCAAGCTGGCCTCCAAAGCCAGTCGCCGACTGGGCGTCCTCCGTCGTGCGAAGTCCTTCCTTGGCACACCTGAGCTCCTCACCACATACAAGGCTTTCATCCGCAGCTCAATGGAATTCTGTTCCCACATCTTTGCCGGTGCTCCTGCCTCACAACTAGCTCGGCTTCACGCTGTTGAAACCAAAGCTTTTAGAATCATTGGAATCTCCTGCGATGAAGCTATCTCCGAGGGCCTTTCACTCACTCACCGCAGGCAGGTTGGTGGTCTTTCTGTCTTCTACCGACTCCTCTCTGGCCTTGCTCCCCCAGCTCTGTCTGGGCTTTGTCCCCCAAATATTCCTGCAGGTCGCACAAGATCTGCCTGCAACCCTCTGATGGTTAAACTGCCAAAATCAAGACTCTCTGCTCACCTTCACTCCTTAATTCCCCTTTTCTCCCGCCTCTGGAACAAACTCCCTCACTCTCTTCAATCCCACTCCTCCCTCCAGGTCTTTAAAACGGCTGTTCACCACCATCTCTTATCTTCCCCAATCCAAAACCTTGATCTTTTCTACCCCCGCTAATTTCACCCCAAATTCACTTTTTTGAGGTGACTTTTGACTTCTTTCCTGGAAGTCCTTGGTGTCCTTGCGTTTTATACCTATCCTGCCTCCCCCCAGGTCCTCTCCCTCCCTCACATCTCCCGATGTCCCTGCTCTCAAATGTTGTGTTTGTGTGCTTCCTCCCCTTCTCTCCCCATCTTGTCGACCGCTCCCCTTTTTATATACTTTGTTTGCTTGTTTGTTTGATAAATGTTAGCTCTTTCACGAGCCTCGACTCTGTATACAAAAAACAAAAAACAAAAATCCAAAACCTTGATCTTTTCTACCCCTGCTGATTCACCCCAGATACACTTTTTTTTTTTGAAATTCCAACTTCTTTCCTGAAAGTCCTTGCAGTGTTCATATGTTTTATACCTCTCCCACCTCCCCCCAAGCCCTCTCCCTCCCACATTTCTCTCGATGTCCCTGCTCTCAAATGTTGTGTTTGTGTCCTTCCTCCTCTCTCCCCATCTTGTCTCCCGCTCCCCTTATTTTGTGTTTTATGTGTCGGTTTGACTTTTTGTGTGATTAATGTTAGCTCTTTCACGAGTAAGTACGGTACTTATTTATTTACCTTCTCATCTGTGCAATATCTCAGGCACCGTTTGAGCTAGGAAGCTAATATTTGGACACTATAGTGACCAAGTGATGTGACTTAAAGGATATTTTGGATTTATTGATTAATCAATTAATCTATTACTTATTTAATGATTAGTCGATTAATCTATTTTTTTCCGATTAATGACTTATTTAATAAATTTTCAAAATGTTACAGCTTCGGATGAAACACTGGTGGTTGAGGTATTATGCTATTGCCAATTCATTAAGAAATTATTTTACGATTATAATTTATTGATTACAATGATGCAATTAATCAATGAAATATTGTACACCTCTCCCTCCCAATACCGTCTCCATGTGCTGCACGGCGGTATTGCCGGCGCCTGAGGCAGCCCGGCAATGCCGCGTTGGAGGATGTTATTTATTTATTTGGAATGGGGGTGGTGCACTTTTAATGTATCTGCACTTGTTAATGTTTCTTTTTCACTTGAGCAACATCAGGTACTCCAGCTATAAACACATATACTTTACTCGGGGTACAAATACAAATACAACTTTGTATGGGGGGTAACATAGTCTAGGTGGCTGCGGCGTCATGCGGGGGTGTCGGGGACCAGGGTCGGGCCATACATTATCTATGTAAATGTGTGCCGTCTATCGCCACCTGGTGATGGTGGCAGAGGGTATTACAATTCCCTTTTTACCTGGGTAACACTGAGGTTAAAGCATTCTTTGCAGGGGTAAAATTTTATATCCTTTCCTTCACCCCCTCCCCCCCCCCCACCACCCCCCCGCCCCCCAAAAAGTGAGAGCCTGTCAAAGCCACCTCCTCCCCCCCAAAAAATATATATATACAGTACGTCTTTGCCGTCCACTCCCCCTCTTCCTTCCTCCCCCTCTTCCTTCCTCCCCCTCCCTCCCGGGTACTTCAGCTCGTATATACATATACTAGTGGGGTCACCCGTGGGAATCCCACGGGCATGGAAGTGTGTGACATTTCGACATCTCGTTTTTTCATTTCTGTTCCTCACAATTCTGTCTCTCTGTTATTCACAGACACATACACACACACACACACACACACACACACACACACACACACACACACACACACACACACACACACACACACACACACATATATGCATATACATTATACAGTCACGTGAAAAAGTAAGTACACCCCATGTAAAGTTTTGACTTTTTCAACATATTTCAACATACAGCTATTTGATCTTCATTTCAACAATATTGAGAGATAAAGGTGATATAATATAACAAATATCATGAAACATTTACATTTTGTAGTCCATTGTATAATTTAAATAAACATGAATGCAAATTTCGCATGTGGAAAAAGTAAGTACACCCTTGGCTCTAATAGGTGGTATTGCCCCCTTTGGTAGAAACAACCTCAAGTAGGCGTTTCTTATAACTGTCTACCACTCCACCAGTCTCTGACATCGACTGGGAGAAATTTTTGCCCACTCCTCCATGCAGAATTCTTTCAGCTGTGCGATGTTTGAGGGGTTTCTTGCATGCACAGCTCGTTTCAAATCCCCCCACAATATCTCGATGGGATTTAGATCCGGGCTTTGACTTGGCCATTCCAGAACCCTCCATTTCTTTCTTTTCAGCCATTCCTTGGTGGATTTACTGGTATGTTTAGGGTCATTGTCATGTTGCAAGGTCCACCTTCGGTTGAGCTTCAACTTTCCGACAGATGGCCTCACATTCTCCTCAAGCACTCTCTGGTACAATGAAGAATTCATAGTGGATTCTATGATGGTGATCTGCCCAGGCCCTGATGCAGGAAAGCTGCCCCAAACCATAATATTTCCACCACCATGCTTTACAGTTGGTATCAGGCTCTTGTGGTCAAACGCTGTCTTTGGTTTTCGCCAAACATGTCTTCTGGTACTGTGGCCAAATAGCTCTACCTTTGACTCATCTGTCCAGAGCACATTGTTCCAGAAGTGCTGGTCTTTGCCTGGGTGTTCATTGGCAAACTTTAGTCTTGCCCTGATGTTCTTTCTGGACAGCAAAGGTTTCCTCCTGGCACACCTCCCATGTAGATCAAATCTTTGCAGCCTCTTTCTAATGGTAGACTCGTGCACTTTGACATCAACAGTGGCAAGAGCTACCTGTAGGTCCCGTGATGACATTCTGGGGTTCTTAGAGACTTCTTTCAGCATCTTGCAGTCTGCTCTCGGGCTGAACTTGCTGGGGCGGCCAGGCCTGAACAAGTTGGCAGTTGTTTGGAATCTTCTGCACTTGTAGATGATCTTCTGGACAGTCGAATGATTGATTTCAAATTGTTTGGAGATCTTTTTAAATCCCTTCCCAAACTCGTAGGCATCTGCAACCTTCTTTCTGAAGTCCTCGGAGAGCTCTTTTGATCTAGGGATGGTGACGCTGCACACTTCAACAACAAAACGCAAGCCAAACTACAGACTTGGCATTTAATAAGGAATTTTTTTTTTTCTTGACTTGGGTTTACTTTCTTAACTCAGTATATCAATCTGGTGACTTTCTTTTACACTTTGGTGATTTATTTGTTGAAAGAACCATGTCACTGATTGTCTGTCGCAGCAAGATGTCAACAACAGGATTATATCACAGGTGGCATGGCAAAATGTATGGACAGGTGCATTTGATGATTGGCTTCACAGTCGGGTATACAAGGGTTGTTGCGTTCTGTATTAGTGGAAAACAACTGCTGCACATCTCCAAAAGTTATTTCCGCTTCCTCTGGAGATGGTCCGTCAACTCGACAATGCTGTTTGTCATGGAGTGGTGGCTTTACGAAATTACGGCATGAAACAGCGTGCTATTGCTCGGCAGTGTGGCATCACTCAAGGTCAGGTGTCAAAGATCCTGAAACGAAATGCTCAGAGGGGTGTCCCTACTCCAATACCGAGGCCAGGACGTCCCCACAGAACCACAAGGAGGGATGATCGCCAGCTGCACCGGTTAGTCCGCAATGGCCGTACCAAGTCAGCTAATCGGCTTAGGGCTGAGTGGCAGCAACTGACAAATGTGCCTGTATCCAGAAGGCTAGTCAACCAACGACTGGTTCAAGCAGGCTATCGTGCCAGGCGTCCTCTGAGAAAGCCACGCCTGACCAGACAACACCACCAGCGCCGATTGCAGTGGGCCAGAGAGCACCGTCAATGGCAGCCAGGACACTGGAATCACGTGATCTTCAGTGACGAGTCTAGATTTCTGGTCTATCGTCAAGATGGCCACGTCCAAGTGCGCAGACAAGTGCATGAAGCCTACAACAAAGATTGTATAGTGCCAAGAGTCCAAGCTGGAGGTGGTGGGGTGACCGTTTGGGCTGCTTTTCATGCAGGGGGCAAAACTGACCTGGTTGTTCTGAATGGAAACCTGAACCAGTTCAAGTACAGGGCCATTCTGGAAGAAACATTGCTTCCATTTGCTCGTGCAGCCTTTCGAGGAAACTTTGTCTTCCAAGATGACAATGCACGGCCTCATCGTGCTCGCATGATCCAACACTTTCTTGCTGACCGTGGTGTAGAGCATATGGAGTGGCCTGCCATGTCCCCGGATATTAATCCGATAGAGAACTTGTGGGCAGAATTAACGCGTCAAATCGACCACTTGGACCAGCAGCCGACCTCTGTGTGTGAATTGCAGCAGGGTATTGTCACTGCATGGCAAGCGATTCCTGTCCAAACCTTGACAAATCTCGTGAACAGCATGCCTCAACATGTACGTGCTCTCCTGAATGCTCGTGGGGGTTACACGAAGTACTGAACTGTAATTTTACTGTCCGTAATCCCAGTCGTAATTTAACTTTTGTTTTTGTTAAAAAAAATTTTGGCTAATGTGCAAAATAAAGAGATACTTCTGGAAAACGTACAGAAGTTTAACACAGTACTGTCCATGAATTGAGTTTGATATCAGTTTACATCACTTTCAAGGATCAATTTATTTGTTTCGAAATGTCAAATGTGTTTTTCGTTTCTTTTAAAGGTCACATTAACAAAATCTAGAATAATTTCAACATAATTCCAATGAAGTTTTGGTTCTAAGACATCTTGAAAAGTAAGTTCACCCCCACAAAAAAAAAATTCCATATTAAATGCCAAGTCTGTAAATGTCTGAGGTTTAAATGAGACAGGTTCCTCCAAGATCCTCTCTAACGATGTTCTAATCATTTGCACCTGAGCTGGTGCACCTGATTCTAATTTTAGGTATTTGAAGTAGTGATAAATGTCGGGGCGCACTTAGTTTTTCCACATGCGAAATTTGCATTTATGTTTATTTAAATTATACAATGGACTACAAAATGTAAATGTTTCACGATATTTGTTATGTTATATCACCTTTATCTATCAATGTTGTTGAAATGAAGATCAAATCGCTGTATGTTGAAATATGTTGAAAAAGTCAAATCTTTACATTGGGTGTACTTACTTTTTCACTTGACTGTATATACACATATATACATACACACACACACACATGTACACCCACACACATATACACACACCCACATATACATATATACACATACACACGCACACACACACACACATACATACACACACACAAACACAAACACACACACACACACGTACACCCACACACATATATATACACACACACACACACACGCACACACACACACACACACACACACACACACACACACACACACACACACACACACACATATGCACATATATACATCCACACACATCCACACAATCGTTTTTGCCTCTTGAAGAGGAGGAATTGCATCTTCAAATCCTCTAGGTTCAAGGTTATGATTCAATTTAAACATTGCTATATCATTATAGAGCATATGATTGCATAATTAGCAGTTTCTTGTCTATGATTGTGACTTGTATGAAACACTTTGTGCAACTAGAGAGTTCATAAAACGCGACACTGCACATTATTATTATTTTGTATGCAGCCTGGGGCTGCTCGGTGCATCATTAATGGGAGTGTCGCTGTGCCGTTGATGCAGTGCCCCATGTTACCAGTAAGATGGCACTCATTTTGCCGACATCGGAAGGATGACAGACTGAGTCAACCCACCTGGTGTTATTTAACGGTACATCAGGGGCGCAAGACCCGGAGATCTTAAGCCAGCCACCCACCTTGACTGTTAAGCCAACATGACGCTTACCCCACACAGTGTTCAGGTATAATACTTCAATTTTAACGAGAACGGCAGTCAGTAGAGAGCATACCTCCACTTGGTGAACAGTTTACATTTTATATCTCAGAGAAGACGAGAAAATCACAATACAGAATCACATTTAATCAAAATCAATCACAGGAATCACAACAGGTCCAGTCTTTTATACCCTGATCGACCCCTCGTTTTTGGCCGTATCACTCAATGGTGAAAAAGCACTTCATAAATTCTACCAGCTGGGTCCGGATCCGGATCTTCACCAAATTTTAATCGATTCTTCCTTGTCAGACACTCAACCTGTCCACCAGGTTTCGTCCAAATCCGTCCATAAATTTTTGAGATATCCTGCTATGCATAATTTTTGGCCCAATCTCCCAATAGTGAAGAATCACTTTTAAAATTCTAGTAGCCGGATCCGGATCTTCACCAAAATCTAGTCATTTCGTCCTTGTCGCATACGCTACATCTCTGCCAAATTTCGTCCGAATCCGTCCACAACTTTTTGAGATATCTTGTTCACAAACAAACCAACAAACAAACCAACAAACAGACAGACAAACGGACAGACATGGGTCAAAACATAACCTCCATCCATCTTTGGAGGCGGATGTAACAGCCGGATTTATATGCGTCACCATATCCCAACTGAGGCCTGGATACAACACCTCCTGTTGGCACTGCACTGGGATGACTCTTATAGTTGGGTTCTCCAGCACGAAGGCAGACACAAGATGGGGAAAATGGAGAATGTTCATATTATCTAGCATTCCATTTCATTCTAAAAACTGTGAAGGAAGGGAGTCCCAGGGATCGATAAACAGACACATCAGTAAAAAAGACGTTGTTTTTGGGGGAAATAAAAGGTTTTACAAACGTGGTGCAGACTGCAGAACTTTGGTTCATTGGGTCGTCTCCTCCTCTTTTATCCTCGTGTAACAAAGGGACCTGCAAATATAAAATACAGAGACACCCAAAGGGTCTCTGACCCTTTTTTAATGACACTGACAAAGAGCCACCCAGCTGAATCTTGAGGGAGTGGGCTGCGCGTCAAAAGCCACCTCGTGGTGCCATGTTTAAATCAGTGGATATGTGCTGAATATGCATGCGGAAAGCACATAAAAATGTCTCCTGAGGTCTATGAATGCCTGATGCCAGTGCGCAACATTGTGCTTTTGTATGTAGAAGTGTATCAAGTATATTTCTTCAAACGTGGAAAATAATAACACAAGGAGCTTCCACATAGAAGGGGGCCATTCCGTCCATCAAGCCTCACAATGGTTGCCAGCCTATGGTTATCTGTCCTTTTTAAATGCTCAGCTCAAGCGAGGAAGGAGCACGTCGCAAATTTTCATCTTTGGCATGATGCATTCGGGTTTACGAACCGTCGACCTCCTAGACTCAGTGCAGACACTCCAAACACAAGACCACCGATATATAATAAACATAAATGTATTTTCCATTTTTCAGTGTTCAGCACGTATGATGTGGGATAGATTGGCTCCCTAAATCATTCACCAGTTATAGCCTATTCCGCACTTTGTTTATTTAATGCCTCACAGGTCCTCTGTCCCTCTATGCAAACATTTTTTATTGTTATTATTGCGCAACTGAGGCCTGCATAGCGCTTGCAAGTGTATATACAAGGGTCTAGACTTATGCAGGATCTAAACGACAAAGGGCAATAGCTTCACGAACAACCAAAGGGTCATATCAGGGATGCCTCTTTGTGTTGGTTGTACCCCCAACACAAGTAGGGGGCCAAATATTCCCCATTCTTCCCTGCTGCCCGGATTTGTCAGGGCAGCGCGGTCATGGTCAGAGTGCTGATTGGGCCCCATGGACCAGCCCTTGCCATCTTGTCTCTGTCTTCTCTCTCTCTTTCTCTTTCTCTTTCTCTCTCTCTCTCTCTCCCTCCCTCTCTCCCTCTCCCTCCCCCTCCCTCTCTCCCCCTCTCTCTCTCCCCTTCTCTCTCTCCCCCCCCCCTCTCTTTCCCTTTCTCAATTTTTAACTTAATTTAATCAAACGCTTAATTTGCTCTTGATGTGTTCATAGCTCTTGCGTGAGCATTTCCTTTAAAATTGTTTGTGGTTTCTGTTTGTGTCCTCACCTTTGGTTGGTAAAATTTTTATACTTGCTGATTTCTTTTGAATATCCTTTGTTCTTTTTTTGGTGTTTTTATGATCCTTATACAATGTTTCTTTGAACTCGTTGCCATCTTGTCTCTGTCTTCTCTCTCTCTTTCTCTTTCTCTCTCTCTCTCTCTCTGGCGCCACCTATCGGCCGTCGGTGCGTTGGGTGTAGCGTCATGGCGGCTGTGAGCAACTGCTCTGTGTTTTGGTGAGTCCGTCGTGAGGTTTCCCCCCTCTCCTGCCATCCCCTGCCCCCCTCCCTCTCCTTTTCCATCCTGTGTGCCTTGGCATTTGTTTCCATCTGTTCTACACCTTTGCCTTCGAGAGAGAGAGGATTGAGAGCGGGACCATTTTGGGTGCGGCCTACTGGCGTTGACGGCGCGTTGTAAGCCATTTCTGTGCTTATAATGCACGTTAATTTTTTACTTTAGTTCGTTCATTTAGGTTTGATACCCTCTTGTCCGGCTCGGACAAGCGGGGGGAGGGGGGGGGGTATTTTCGCCGGAATGGCGAATGCACGCTCTCGTCGCGATGACTTTGAAGGCTTAACCAGGAAGCACGCGTTCGTGTGCGTGCCTCCGGATGGAGTCCCTGTCGAGGACATCATCCTCGCTGTGGGCAGCATTGTTGGGGATGAAAATATACGTGCAGCTTCGCGTATGAACCAGAAAGTGGTGGTGTTCGTTTCGGACGAGGAACTCGTCCATGACGTGGTAAGTGGGGGAATAACCACGGAAAGCGGTCACTTTATGATGGCATCGCCGCTATTAACTCCCGCGACGAGAGTGGTTATTTCTAACGTACCTCCATTTATCCCAAATGACAAGTTAATGACCGTGCTATCACGGTACGGTAAAATGGTATCGAGGATTTCAACAATCCCTCTTGGGTGTCGGAATGAACGTGTTAAGCACGTAATGAGCTTCCGCAGACAGGTGTATATGGTCCTTCCAGACCGTGGGGACGACACAGGGCTCAACATCACTTTCAAAATTAATTTTGAAGAGGCAAATTTCCAGCTATACGCATCGTCCACCACCTTAACATGCTTTCAGTGTGGAGCGTATGGACATTTAAAACGTTCTTGTCCCAAAGCCTCGTGTGTCAGGTGTGGCAAGACAGGTCACACTGCCACAGTTTGTAAGGAGGAGGCTGCTCTGCTAATGAATACGCCCAGTGGGAGGGAGGTAAACGCTGCTCCACTAATGGATAATCCCAGTGGGAGGGAGGTTAACGTTGCTCCACTAATTGAGATTCCCAGTGGGGGGGAGGTTATCGCATTGCCACCGCCTAAAATTCCTAATGAGGGTGAATCCAGTGTTCCAAGCGTGAACGTATTTATTCCTCCTCAGCAAAATGTTGAAATGGACACTGATAGTAAAGTGGGGACGAGTAAACGAAGGGCTCCGCATGATAGTGACTCATCTGGAGCAGGTAAAAAGGTTGTGCTCGATTTGCAGGCTATTAGTGAAAAAACTCTTCAGGATGCACCTGGAATCTCTCTGCAAAGCGCGGACCAAATAAATAAAGAGGAAAACCCAGAAAAGAGCATCAGGGTTCAGCCGCTAAAACAACGCGCTTCCATTACTCACACAGACGATGTTAATGATGTAAATAATTCAGGCCACGATACCGTGAATGGTGCATCATTGATCCAAGCGAATGTCGCCGAACAGGCTGACATCCATAATAAATCTGCCAATATAGCAGAAAAGGGCGGAAACATAAATCCACAGGAATGTGGGAATAATGATTTCACGCCAATTGAGGAAATCAGTAAACAATGTGCTGATGTTTCCCAAACACAGCACTGCGTGGACCCCCCAGACAATGGAAGGCTAGGTTGCATAGCGGGAGAAGAAAACGGTATTGACCCAGACCCCATTGGACCACTTTCTGATTTATCAGAATCGGAAGAGGAGGTGGAGGTAACAGCATTATCACAATTAATGCCAGATCAACCCCCAACCCCTCCCCATATTGTTCTCTCATTCCTCAATGAAACGTATAGACAGTGAAATGTCATCATTGGGGATCATTTCCCTGATTTGGCTCCCTTTATTCAGGCTGCAAAACTAGTCATAAAAAAATCTGAGGAACTAAACCTAACAAAATCGCAGTTTCATCGACTAAAGAAAATCTTAACAAAGGCAAAGAGTGAGTACTCACAGTGTCAGACAAAATTTACTAATGAGTGATGAAGACGCTTAATCTTGCAACACTCAATATAAATGGCGGTGGGGCCAGTCACGTCCGCCAGATCCAAGTGAATAGTTTATTCAAAAGGAAACAAGTCGATGTAATATTACTGCAAGAAACTCATATTATTGAGAAGATTGAACATGACTGGAGCAGCATGTTCAAAGGTAAATGTTTCTTCAGTAATATGTCATCTGTATCTGCTGGAGTGGGGTTTTTGCTAAAACCAGGACTTGTATCTGAATCTTGCCTCTTTCAGGAGGTGATTCGGGGACGTTTTGCCTCCCTAGAATTGGTGATCAATAGCCTGAAGCTTATTATTTTTAATGTATATGCACCAAGCGAGAGTACTGACCGTAAAGCCTTCTTTACTGAAGTGATAAACCATTTAAACTTGTTTGACCCAAATCAGTGCATATGCATGGGGGGAGATTTCAATTGTACGCTAGAGCCCAAAATAGACAGAAATTCACCGGAACCACATCCCGAGTCCCATGGTGACCTCTCCCAGTTCCTTTCAGGTGGGGCTTTTTTGGATGTATGGTGATTGATGCACCCAAATGACCGGCAGTTTACATGGTGTCGATGCTCCAATGGCCAAGTATCCTTAGCGAGGCTTGACCGCTGGTACATCACCCCACGATTAAGGAATATTGTAACCTCCTCAACTATTACCCCTTCCATCTTCTCTGACCACCACATGGTCACGATGGGCCTATCTTTCCCACAATTCAAACGGAGGAGCGCCTATTGGAAATTCAATACAAGCCTTTTGGATGATACCCTGTTTAAGGAAGCCTTTCGCATCCTATGGATAGCAATAGTTGGAAAAAAGCCCCTCTTTGCTTCCACTAACCTTTGGTGGGATAATATGAAAACTCATATACGACTGTTTTGTCAACAGTTTAATTCCCATATCACTCATGAAAATCAAATCACATTGGCACGGTTGGAAACCGAAATTCTAAAACTGCAAAACAAAATGGCAGAGCAGGAAAATGAGACAAATTATAAATTGCTCCTTGAAAAAAGGACCCAACTCCGGGAACTATTACAGGAGAAGGCTGCAGGACTACTAGTTAGACTGAGAGTAAAAAGCATTAAAGTATCGGATAGTCCTAGCAAAGCCTTCTTTCACTTAGAAGCTGAAACGAAGCCTCCCCAGCTTATTTTATCAGTTAAGGACCCCAGTGGGAATGAAATTACAAGTTCTGATGGGGTAAAAATCACTATTAGAAAGTATTATTCTGAACTATTTGCTAAAAAAGATATATATGAGGATAAAATAAAATGTTTTACCTCCCATCTCCCAACCCTAACTGAGACTCAACGCCTGGAGCTGGATGTGCCTTTAAGCCTTGATGAATTACAGCGTGCCCTGGTTGGAATGGAATCTGGAAAGGCTCCGGGAATTGATGGCCTGCCAGCTGAGTTTTACATGGAATTTTGGGACATTTTGGGCCCAGAATTATTGAATGTAATCCAAGAATCCTTGCGAAAAGGTGTAATGTCACTAAGCCTAAGGAGAGCAGTGGTGAGTCTTCTCCCAAAGTCAGGAGACCTCCGGCGGATGGAGAATTGGAGACCGGTTTCAATAATGTGTACTGACTATAAATTGTTTTCGAAAGCAATGGCAAATCGTTTAAAAAAAGTCATTGGTGATCTGGTTTTACCTGATCAGACATTCTGCATCCCCAGTCGTTCGATTTACGACAACATTTTTTTCGTGCGGGATTTAATGTATGCTCGCCATGACCAAAATGATTTTGGAATATGTTTTCTAGACTTTGAAAAAGCCTTTGACAGCATTGACCATGTTTTCTTGTGCCATGTTCTTGAAGCATGTGGGTTTGGGGTAATTTTCAGGGCCTTTATAACTTTATTGTACACTGACATCTCCAGTGTAATTAAGGTGAACAATGAACTGGTTCCCCCCATAAAGGTTCAGAGGGGGGTACGACAGGGTTGCCCAGTCTCAGGTTTGCTTTTTGCGCTAGCAATGGAGCCATTTCTTTGCACACTGAGAAAGAATATCTCTGGCCTGACCTGTTTTCCTGGAAGCCCACCAATGACTATATCGGCCTATGCAGATGATGTTTGCGTCATTATAAAAAACCACCAAGACATTGTTGCTCTTGTAAAGTCCTTAAGAACCTTTTTCATGGCTTCATCTCTGAAGGTTAATTGGACGAAAAGCAAAGCTCTTTGGGTACCATACCTTAATAGCTGCCTACCTGTCTCAACACATCTGCCTGCTCTTCCAGAAAACTTGGAGTGGAAAACAGATGGTGTTGATTACCTTGGTGTGTCCCTGGGCTCTACACAATTTGAGAAAAGGAATTGGGAAGGTGTGACTGGAGAAATAGACAGGAGGCTGAACCTGTGGAAAGGAGCCCTACCACACCTCTCATTTAAGGGCCGAGTCTTAGTGGCAAACAACTTGGTTGCTGCAACGTTGTGGCATCGCTTTATTTGCCTGCAACCACCAGAAGTGCTGCTGGACAGGATACAGGCCAAACTTGTGGACTTTTTTTGGGGAGGCCATCATTGGCTGCGGCCAAGTGTAATATGCCTTACTTCATCTGAAGGTGGTCAGAGCCTTGTTCACGTGAGATCCCGTCTCATGGCTTTTCGCCTGTGCTCCATTCAACGCCTCCTGTTTGGTGAAAACCTGCCAAACCATGCCTTGGCTTGCCATATTTTACAGCAGGCGGGTAGACTCGGCTATGGTCTCGAAGTATTCCTGACTCACCTCAAGTACGTGAATACATCAACGCTCCCCATATTTTACCAGAGCCTTCTCAGTGCCTGGGAAAGACTTTCCGTGAGCCGCAAAGCGGACACTTACTCCCCAGGGATGTTCGAGGTTGAACCCCTGTTCTTCAATCCTCTCTTCCCTGATGTTCTCAAGAGTCGTCATTTGTGCCAACGCTTTATTGAGGCAGGCATAAACAAAGTATGGCACCTTCGGCCAAACTCCGGTGTCGGGTGGAGGAATGTGGAGGAAATTTCATCCTTGACGGCGATTCGGTCCAAGAGGACAATTGGAACGATTTTGAGGAAGGTTGTTCAAAAACGTCATCAGCTACAGAAACTTTGGACTTGGAATACTTTTGGACACCCCAACGAGTCCCCGTTTCCGAAACTGATTTTTGACTGCTTTCCCAAGGAACTTCCACCTGTTAGCACAGGGTCAAGTGTATTGCATGCTGAGAGCAGCAAGAGCCTGTATAGGTGGTGGTTATCTCAAGGTCTTGGTATTCCTCCGCTAAATGGAGTAGCACGATGGAAGAGGCTACTCCCTGCCTGGCCCCCCAATGAACCTATATGGGAATCAATGTATAGTAAGCTGATCAACAAAAGAACAGGTGATCTTCAGTGGCGCCTTGCCCACTGGATCATCCCATGTAATACATATGTATGGAATTTTGCCCCAATATCTGCATGTTGCCCCTTTTGTTCTGTAAATGAGGATGTTTTTCATTTTTTCATTGGTTGTGAAAGACTTTTTCCTTTATTTGAATGGTTAGACTTTGTGTCGTTCAAAATGAATTTCAGATTTACTTTTCGATCCTTTATTTTTGGGCTCAAAAAGAGACGGCAACACAACAAGGAATATGAACTGTTGTGCTTTTTTGTAGCTACAGCAAAGCTTGCTACTTACCTGTCCAGAAAGGAGAAGCGGAATGGTAAGCCCATTCATCAATGCAAGGTCATGACGTTTTTCAACGCACTGTGTGCTGCAAGGCTAAAACAGGAGTTTGAGTTTTCCAAGAGCATGGGCGAAATTGATGGATTTGTGGAAAAATGGTGTTTGAAAAGTGTCTGTGAAGTCCGCCAAAACGAGTTGGTATTATTTTTCTCATGATTGTTCATAATTTCTACAATTCATAGTTTTGCTGCAGAAGATTGCATTTGTTTTCGGTAAAAGTTGATCTGATCAACGCATATATCTGTATTGTTTCCTCGCTTCATCGTTTTCTCTTGTTTTTGGTTTTGATGATTTTATACACTGTACATCCATGCACTTTATAATTTTTGGAATAAAAGGACGTCTCTCTCTCTCTCTCTCTCTCGCCCCCTGCTGGCTGTCGTTGTTGTTGGGCGTGGCAAGATGGCGGCTGCCTACTGTGTGTTGTGAGTGCTCCGTTTTTTGGTGGTTTTTCCTGCTCCCAATTCTCTGCTCCTTTGTGTCCTCGTTTGTGTTTGTGTTTGTGTTTGTGTCCCAGTGTTTCCCTTCTGTATTTGAGACGACAGAGGGAGAGAGAGGGAGCGCGCACAGTAAGTTCTGTGTGCTTGGCCTAAACAACCTTGTGTTGCTGGGGCCTGCGTTCTGCTTGCCGTGCTTTGAAATAGCGACATTTTCTGTCGGTTTTTCATTTTCGAATTTTTGATTTATTATTATTATTATTATTATTATTATTATTTCCTTTTTACCTTCGCCAGCGAATTCCGCTCGCGACAGGTCTTTTTTTTCCCTTTGTTTTCAGCTATGGCAAACAGTCGTTTGCAGAATAGCATTTATGAGTCACTTACTCGTAAAAATGGGGTAATAGTTAGTCCACCCGATGGGGTTCGGGTCGATGACGTCGTGATGGGCTTGGGTGAACTCGTTGGTTTTGAAAATGTGTTAGCAGCTTCAAAGATGAACCAACGAGTTGTTGTTTTTCTTTCCGAGGAGCGCTATGTCGCTCAGGTGGTTGAAACTGGTTTGTCCTTACCGCCAGATATTTTCTTTAACGTGGGTATGTTGGACTCACCGGCGGTGAAAATCACTTTATCTAATTTACCGCCTTTTGCTAAAAACGAACAGATTTTGTCCGTTTTAACACAGTTTGGCACCGTGGTGTCAAAAATCTCCATGATTCCCTTCCGTTTGCGTTCGGATTCTACAGTCCGCCATATCATGTCCTTCCGGCGGCACTGTTACATGGTGTTAAAAAACAATGCTCAATCGCTCAATGCCTCAGCTACGTTGGTCGTTGAAAATCGAAATTATCGAATGTACATCGCAACAGAGACAATGACGTGTTTCACGTGTGGTGCCTTCGGACATTTAAAAGGTGCTTGTCCGAAGTGTATATCCGGTGGCACATCTAGACAGTCAGGAACAAATGCCGATCCTAGTGGCACATCTAGACGGACAGAACCAAATGTCGATCTTCGCAATGATAATGGCGCGTCTGGGACGGCAGATCAGCCTTCACATTCGAGCGCGGAAATCGATAATTCACCGGCTGATGACGCGGGTTTTACTACCGTGTCCTCCAGGAGGAGTTATAAAAGAGGAAGCGGTAATGAGGACATACAGGCGAGCGTTTCGAAAAAGATAGCGTCGTCGAATGAACGTAATGTTTCTTTTTTAGAAACAGAAGCTCCTGCAGCTGGTCTTCTGCTGCAGAATAGGTTCAGTGTGTTTGCTGAAATGGAAGAAGACGTTTCCGTTCATTCCTCTCATGAACAAGGACCAAGCGCAATGCCCCAAGATGTTGTGGTAACCACCCCGGTTACTGAAACTAAAGTCAAGAACCACAAACCTGCTCTCGTCCCGCGCCCTGCTGATGATGAAGTGTCTGAGGTAATGGAGGCAGAAGAAGTAGCAGCTCCAGAAGGAGAGTGCAAAGCCTCTGATATAAAAACGTTAATCCCTGTTACGGTTTTTAAAACTCCCGCTGTGGAAACAGCTGCACCTTTAGTAGAAGACGATATTCCCGTTATGAGAGCATCGGTTTCGGTGTGTGGGGGAAAAAATGAAGACCTTTCGGATTACGACTCAGACGGGGCCTCGTCGCTTGCCTCTAGTGCTAGTAGCGAGGTCTGGAATGACCCAGCAATAGCCAAGGAACTGGAGGGTGATGATGATTTATCACTCACGGAAATTCTAAAGTTTCTTCAGGACACCTTTCGAAAGAAAAAGGTTAAAATTATAACCTTCTTCCCGAACCTGTCTGGCTTTATAAACTCCTCAAGACGTCTCCTCCTTAAGGCTGAACAACTTGGTGTGACTGAGTCACAAGTATTTCGCCTTAGAAAGTGTGTATTGAAAGCTCGGAAAGAGCTACAAGCACACCCTAACTTCCCTTTACATGATAAACCTTCCCTACCTACACCATGACCTTCTCTGTTGTAACTTTAAATATAAATGGGGGACGTTCACCCCTGCGTAAAGCTCAGGTAAAGTTGCTTGTCGAGCAAAAACATTTCGATGTTGCTCTTTTGCAAGAGACAAGATGTAGCTCTTCGTGCATGAGCGAATGGACTCGCATCATGAAAGGACAGTGGTTCTTTAGTAGCTTGACCTGTCCTAGTGCTGGAGTGGCTATTTATTTAAATCCTTCTTTCTGTCCTGAAAATGTCACCTTTAAGGAGATTACTAAAGGGCATTTAGTTTCAGTTAATTTCTTTTATAATGGTTATAAACACACTTTAATAAATGTATATTCACCCAGTACGAGCACAGAAAGATTAGTTTTTTTCACACAGTTAGAAATGTCCCTCACACACCTTGATTTTGATGGTCTTGTTTGTCTGTGTGGGGACTTTAATTGCACATTGTATCCCACCCTTGATCGTAATGGAGAAGAGCCCCACCCATCAAGTACAACACCCTTAAAGAGAGCATTGTCCAAATTCTCCCTTATGGATGTATGGAGACTCCAGAACCCATCTGCACGGCAATACACTTGGTGCCGATGTGCAAATGGCCGGCTATCTCTTGCAAGGCTAGACAGATTTTACATCAATAATGACTCTCTAAATGTCATAGACCATGTTGACGCCACCCCAAGTGGTTTTTCGGACCATCACATGGTTGTTCTTCATATACTCTCCCCGGCTCGAAATCGTGGCACTGCCCATTGGACCTTCAATGTGAGTTTTCTGCAAGATGACGCTTTTCCTGTCGCTTTCCGAGCCTTTTGGGAAGCTTTACTACTACGGAAGCCTTCCTACTCCTGCCTCGCACAATGGTGGGACAATGCGAAAGCCCATATTAGGACCTTTTGCCAGCAATATAGCTCCTTTTGTACAAGGAATGAAACTGCGCTGCAATCTCTAATTGCCAAAGAAATATTGTCTCTCCAGTCAAGCCTTCCAGCTCCCAGTGCCGAAAGGACCAGTTCTCTAATAGCAATGAAGAAAGCACACCTTGCTCAACTCTGTGCAAAACAAGCCAGAGGGGCTCTAATAAGGCTACGAATGGAGAACTACAGCTCTATTGATACTCCTTCCAAGTTTTTCTTTGCTTTGGAAGCACGAAAAAAGAGAAACCAGCAAATAACTTCGCTGCAGGCACCAGGAGGCCGAACAACACACGATCCAAAAGACATTAGAAGCTTGACAAAACAATACTTCTCTGACTTGTATTGTGCCAGAAACACTAAAGAAGACATGATTCGTTCCCTAACCACTTCTTTGCCCACCTTGTCCGAACCTGCATGTCAACAACTTGACAAGGAAGTGACTCTTGACGAACTTTTTACTGCTTTGCAAACCTTGCCCACAGGTAAAGCTTCTGGACTTGATGGAATCCCTGCAGAGTTCTACAAAACCTTCTGGGATTTGTTGGGACCTGAGTTGCTTGACCTCTTAGTTGATAGCCTACGATCAGGCTTGTTACCAATCAGCTGTCGCAGGGCTATACTTGCTCTCATACCTAAGAAAGGAGACCTCCAGCAACTTAAAAATTGGCGTCCCATTTCGCTCCTTTGCACGGACTACAAGATTTTTTCAAAAGTTCTTGCCAACCGCCTCAAACCTCTGATTGGGGAGATTGTACACCCCGATCAATCCTATTGCATTCCTAAAAGGACAATACACGATAGTATTTTTATTGTACGCGACATGATTGATATTTGTATTGCTGAACATAGAAATGTTGGTCTGGTGTTTTTAGACCAAGAAAAAGCTTTCGACATGATTGATCACTCTTATCTCTTTGCTGTTTTACGGGGGTTTGGTTTTAAGGAAAATTTTATTTGTTATATCAAAATATTGTATAACAATATTTTTAGTTTGCTCAAAGTAAACAACATCTTAAGTCAGCCTTTCCCTGTTACCAGGGGTATTCGTCAAGGGTGCCCCCTGTCTGGCCTTCTATACTCCCTATCAATTGAACCTTTACTACATCGTTTACGTGCACGGCTACAAGGGTTTTATCCTCTGCCGTTAGAAAATCCCGTAAAGACCATTGCTTATGCGGATGACCTCTGCGCAATTGTGTACTCTGATGACGATGTCCGCGCTCTGGTTGAGTCTGTCGAGGAATTTAGCCTGGCAAGCTCGACTAAAGTTAATTTGGAAAAGAGCAAAGCTTTTTACTTAGGTCCACAGAATGAAACTCCCCCTCCAACCCTACCAGGGCAGCTTGTATGGACCAATGAAGGAATACACTACCTCGGTGTCTTTCTTGGAACTCAAGATTTTATTTCAAAAAACTGGGAGTCGCTGATTACCAAAACTGAGCAGCGGTTGATAAAATGGAGGGGACTATTGAGGCAGCTTTCCTTCCGGGGTCGTACTCTGGTCATTAATAATCTCGCGGCATCAATGCTCTGGCATGTTTTTAAAGCACTGCAGGCCCCAAGTTTTATCCTTAAAAAACTTCAAAGCTCCTTTGTAGACTTTTTCTGGGGGGGAAAGCACTGGCTCCGGCCAGGAATACTAAGCCTGCCGACTGCAGAAGGTGGACAGGGGCTAATAGATGTGACGAGCAAAGTGATGGCTTTTCGCCTCCTTTCAGTACGAAGGCTTCTATACTCCGACGTCCCATGGAAAGCCTTTGCCCATTGTTTGCTTAAGCAAGCTGGGAAACTTGGCTATGGTGACGAGCTTTTTCTTCTCGACGCGAAGCACGTGGATATGACATCGGTCCCGTTGTTCTACCGAAGCATGCTGAAAGCGTGGCAGGCTGTTTCTTTTCGCCGCGACACCAGTGCTTACTCCCTTCAGATGTTTTTAAATGAACCAATATTTTTAAATTCTTTTTTTGATGGGGTCTGTAGTGACAGATCCTTTATGCAAAAGTTTATTGATGTCGGCGTTACCAGAGTAAAACACCTCAGGAACCCCTTTGTACATAGATGGAAGCCAGCTGCTGACATTGCCGTGGCCACCAGTGTGAGGTCCATCAGAGTCATTGGCAGAATTTTCTCTGTGATTTTACGGACCTTTAAGCAAACCGGGTTAAAATGGGACCCAGACATAGAAGATGCCCTCCATCGATCCCAATGTCCTTTCCCAAATCTTTTAATTTTATTTCAAAGTTTTAGGCTCTTTAACCAGATGGAGAAATCCTCAGTGTACAATCTATGTGTTCTCACTCTTTTTCCTGGCAAACCTGCAGAGCCACAAGCTCATTGGCGAGCGCTGCTTCAAGCTAACCGTTTCACAACAATAAACTGGCAGGTGATGTACAAAGAACCTACTGTCAAGCGCTCGGGTGACCTACAATGGCGGTTAGCGCACCATATCCTGCCTTGCAACATCCTGTCCCACCGTATATGTCCTGAAAACTCGGAATTGTGCCCCTTTTGCGACACCCCAGAGACAATTTTTCACATTTTCATTGAATGTTCAAGGTTGGCCTCGCTTTTTAAAATCCTGTCACGTGTGATCCGGGGGCTCGGTTTGACTTTTACACATTGTGTTTTCATATTTGGTTTTAATGTCTTGTATCAATGTAAAAATGAATGTCTTTTAGCAAACTTTCTGTGTTCTGAGGCAAAACTTGCCATTTATTTATCGAGGAAACGAAAACTGCAGAACACTGACGTTTTAGCTGATGACGTTTTAACTGTTTTTAAAGCATTGGTTACATCGCGTGTTCTTTTTGAGTTTGAAACTCAAGATCCTGTTTTATTTAAAAACCGGTGGTGTGCGAAACAATCCTTATGTGGTATGGTTGGTGGTGTTCTAACAATCAATTTATAAATCTAAAGTATTGCTTCTTTGTTACCCCTTCCTTTCCTGGTTATTAGCACTGAGGAAGCGCCTCTAGCGAATGACTTCCAGCCAGTGTAATGCGAATTCCTGTCACAGGAATTCTGAGATCATATAAGTGTGACGTGGCAGTTCCTGATTGGTTCGTGTTGGGGAACCCCTTCTCGCTGCCGACGTGACGTAAATTCGCGCACGCGCACTGGTGAAGCGCGAGATTCGGCCCAAGGTTCTTATTATTATTATTATTATTATTATTATTTTTGTATACAAGATCGAGGCTCGAACCATGATCGAGGCTCGAAATTCCATGCCCGAACCTCAGCGCAATCCAAGAGGATTCACTTGTTTCTTTTGATGCCTGTACAAACATCCTTCACCATGTAAAACTTGTTTTCCTTGTAATAAATGGGAAGAAAAGTCTCTCTCTCTCTCTCTCTCTCTCTCTCTCTCTCTCTCTCTCTCTCTTTCTCTCTCTCTCTCTCTCTCTCGCGCGCCCCCTGCTGGCCTTTCGTGTGTTGGGCGTGGCAAGATGGCGTGCACTGGTGTTCGTGTGCTGTAGCTCCGTGCTTGTGTTGTGTTGTCCCGTCCCCCCCCCCCCCATTCCTTCCATTCCCATCGCACCTTTGTCGTGTCCCTCTTTACCACCTGTGCCCCTTTCCCTCCCTTGAGACAGAGAGAGTGAGAGAAGAGCCCAAAGGTGAGAGCAGACCCGTTCGGTTCAGTCTACCTGCTCCGTCGGTGCTGTTTACCTTACTCGCGTCGTGTGAACTTTATTATTCATTATTTCATTTCGACTTTATTTATTTTGTGTCCTTTCCGCCTGGTCAAGGTGGAAAGGTGAGACATCGCCGCTATGGCGAGTGTTCGTGCACGGCAGGAAGGGTTTGAAACCCTAACAAGGAAGCATGCTTTCGTGTGTGTCCCTCCCGAAGGTGTTCCTACCGAGGACATTATCCTAGCTGTAGGGAATGTTATCGGCGATGAAAATGTCCGCGCCGCGTCGCGGATGAACCAAAAGTTTGTTGTTTTCGTGTCGGACGAGAAGTTCGTGCATGATGTTGTTAGTACCGGTCTGTCATTGAAAGGTGGGCAGTTCGTCATGGTTTCCCCGATGGACACACCGGCGATTAAAGTTATTATTTCAAATGTCGCTCCGTTTATCACAGATGATAAATTAATGGCTGTTCTGACCCGGTATGGAACTGTTGTTTCCCGAATCTCGATGATTCCCCTGGGATGTCGGGATGAACGAATGAAACATGTTATGAGTTTCCGGAGACAAGTATTCATGGTGCTTCCTGATCGCGGCGACGATACAGGACTAAACATCTCGTTTAAAATTTCGGTAAATGATCGTCAATATCAAATGTATGCTTCGTCAGGCACCTTAACGTGCTTCCTTTGTGGAGCCTTCGGACACGTCAAAAGGTTTTGTCCCAAAGCATCTTGTACGAAGTGCGGCAAATTGGGACACACCAATGTGGGCTGTAAAAAAGAAAACGCCCCGACCGTGCTTCCTCATGCCTCGACCGTGCTTCCTCATGCCTCGACCGTGCTTCCTCACACCTCGACCGTGCTTCCTCACGCCTCGACTGTGCTTCCCCACGCCTCGACCGTGCTTCTTCACGCCTCGACCGTGCTCCCCGACGCTCAAACCGTGCTCCCCGACGCTCAAACCGTGCTTCCTGGCGCTCAAACCGTGCTACCTGAAGCCCCGACCGTGCTTCCCGACGCCCCGACGGTGCTTCCTGATGTCCCAACTGTGCTTCCCGAGGTCCCGACTACGCTTCCCGAAGCCCCAACCGTGCTACCTGAAGCCCCAACCGTGCTACCCGAAGCCCCAACCGTGCTTCCCGAAGCCCCGACTGTGCTTCCCGACGCCACGACTGTGCTTCCCGACGCCCCGACCGTGCTTCCCGACGCCCCGGTGCTACCCAAACCCAGTGAGATGGCACTTGGTGATGCTAGTACTGCTGACGAACCCATGAATGAAGAACTTGTCATACTGACCAAAAAACGGAAAGCACCACTAACAAATAGCCCCGATGGTGCGATAAAGAAGGCTGTCTTGGGCAGAGACACTGTCTCTGCAAAAGAGGGCAAAACGTTTACAGCAAACGAAAATATCGAACGCCAAAGTGGTAAAGAAGATGTTACTGATTTCCCAAGCTCTGAGAATAAAGCCGACATTGATCCGAACAATGCGGCCATTTTTGAGCCTGAACGCGAAGCACCACCGGTCCCCCCTCCAGTAGCTGAGCGGACTGGTGACCAAACAAATTGCTCTGTCTCACAAACAGAAATCGTAACCCCGGCTACGCAGAGATCTGCAGCCATTTGCCAACACACACATAAAGAAAGTAAGCACCAGTCTGCTCGTGAGTGTGTACCAGAGTACCCAACGAAATCTCAGGAGATGCCTCCAGAGGAGCTCGTGAGAGCTGCAAGTAAGGCCCAAGATCCAGGTGGGACATTATCAGACCTGTCAGAGTCTGAGGACGAGGTGGAAGTAACTGAGCTGTCACAGTCATCAGCATCTCAGTCACAGATACCCCCCCAACACATCGTGTCGTTTCTAGCCGAAACATACAGACAGCGTAACATAGTCATTAAAGACCATTTTGACGATTTGGCTGCATTCATCCACACTGCAAAATCCATAATTAAAACGCCTGAACAATTTGACCTGAATAAGTCACAATACCACAGGTTAAGAAAATTCATCACACGTGCAGGTGTAGAGTGTTCCCAGCCACAGGCTGATTTCATCAATACAGGATGAAAACTATAAAACTCGCAACCTTAAATATTAACGGTGGTGGTGCTAGACACCTCCGCCAGGTTCAAGTAAAAAACATATTTCAACGGAAAAAGGTGGATGTGATCTTACTTCAAGAAACTCACATCACACCAAATGTGGAACATAACTGGCATCAACTTTTTAAGAGCCAATGCTATTTCAGCAATTTATCAGCTTCATCTGCTGGAATCGGCTTCTTGCTGAAGCCAGGCCTCGTGTGTGAGTCATGCCATTTTCAGGAGGTAATAAATGGTCGGCTTAGCTCTCTCAAACTAGTAAGCCATAACTTCCATTACACCATTTTTAATGTGTATGCGCCAAGTGATAGCGTAGAGCGTAAGTCCTTCTTCACCGCAATGATAAATCACTTAAGATCAGTTGATTTTGATCATTGTGTGTGTGTCGGAGGTGATTTCAATTGCACCTTCGACCCATCGGTTGACAGAAATTCTGCCGAACCCCATCCTGAGTCCCATGTACACTTATCCAATTTTTTTTAGCACAATGGGCCTCGTTGATGTTTGGCGGTTGCACCACCCAAGCACATCCCAGTACACCTGGTGTCGATGCGCCAATAGTCGAGTATCCTTGGCAAGGCTTGACAGATGGTACATCAACGTACCCTTTAAAAATACTGCGGTTTCTTCAAATATATTTCCTTCCGTGTTTTCAGACCATCATATGGTAACCCTAAACCTTTCCTTTCCTCAACCCGCAAGTAGGAGCGCTTATTGGAAGTTTAATGTTAGACTTCTAGAAGATGGTATGTTTAAGGAAGCCTTTCGTGTTTTCTGGGCAAGTCTAGTAGCAAAGAAATCTTCCTTTTCTTCATCCAGCATATGGTGGGATAACATGAAATCTCAAATTCGGGTGTTTTGTCAATGTTTCCAATCACACAGCACAAACGACAAGCACATTACAATGGCCCGGTTGGAATTGGATATTCTACATTTGGAGAATAAATTGGCTCATGAAAACAATGACGCCAATTACCGGTTATTGCTTGTAAAGAAAGCTCTTTTAAGGGAGTTAGTTCAAGAGAAAGCAGCCGGAACATTAATTAGACTTAGAATACAGAATGTAAAGTTATCAGACACCCCAAACAAGTCTTTCTTTCATTTAGAATCCTTAAGCAAGCCATCACGGCTAATCTCTTCTGTTTTGGACTCAAGAGGCAACGTTGTTGTCAACGAGGATGATGTTAGAATAAACATTATTGAATTCTTTACAAAACTTTTTGAGGAGCAGACTGTTTGTAATGATACAATGATGGATTTAACCTCTGATTTAACCTCTCACCTCCCCTCCCTAACTGAGGCTCAACGGTTGGAGCTTGACCTACCAATCACCCTCCTTGAGCTAACCTGTGCTCTTGCTGCCATGGATTCAGGGAAAGCTCCGGGTATTGACGGTCTACCTCCCGAATTCTTTCTGACATTTTGGGACCTTTTAGGCCCTGAGTTGCTGAATGTTTTGGACACTTCTATACAGACTGGTATAATGCCGCTGAGTCTAAGAAGAGCCGTAGTGTGCTTGCTCCCGAAAACTGAAGATCCCCGACTTTTGGTGAACTGGCGACCGATCTCCCTGCTGTGCACGGACTACAAGCTTTTTTCAAAAGTACTGGCTAATCGACTAAAAAAGGTTATTGGTGATCTAGTACTGCCAGAACAGAGTTACTGTGTTCCTGGAAGATCCATCCATGATAATATTTCTTTAATCAGAGATCTCATTGATGGTAACCGTGTTAAAGAGGACTTTGGAATGATGTCGCTTGATCTTGAAAAGGCATTTGACAGTATCGACCATAAGTTTATGCATCATGTGTTACAGGCATGCGGCCTCGGAGCAAACTTTCGTTCCTACATTTCCTTGCTATACACGGATGTATTTAGTTTAATTAAGATTAATAATGTGCTGGCTCCCCCCATCAAGGTTCGGAGAGGGGTCCGGCAAGGGTGCCCAGTCTCTGGTTTATTGTTTGCTCTTTCCTTAGAGCCTCTTCTCAATCTACTGAGAAAGAAGATTTCTGGAATAGCACTCACTCCCATGAGTGCACCGCTAACCCTATGTGCTTATGCGGATGACGTCTGCATCTTTGTAAAAGATAAGGATGATATTGATATCGTTGTTGAGTGCCTGTCAAAGTTTCACGCTGCCTCCTCTTTAAAAATCAATTGGAACAAGAGCAAGACGTTATGGATACCCTCCCTTTATCGCAACCTTCTTCAGCCTGTACCACAGCCGCCCCCATCCCTCCCCGCAGGGTTGCTGTGGGGAAGTGAGGGAATTAAGTACTTGGGCATATTCCTTGGTTCCCCACAGTATGCTCAAAGAAATTGGGACGGAGTAATTGAGCAAGTGGGAGAAAGATTGAACCGATGGAAAAGGGTTTTACCTCATTTGTCCTTCAAGGGCCGTGTGCTAGTGATCAACAACTTAGTTGCCACAATGTTGTGGCATAGGTTCATCTGCCTGCAACCGCCGGAGGCCCTACTCAAAGCACTCCAGGGCAAACTGGTGGACTTCTTCTGGGGAGGCTACCACTGGCTACGACCCGATGTGATATGTCGCCCCTCGGCTGAGGGTGGCCACAACCTCGTCGACATCAAAGCCCGCCTAATGGCCTTCCGGCTGCGGTCCATTCAACGTCTCCTCTACATGGAACATCTGCCAGGCCGGCTCCCTGCACGCCTTGTACTGCAGCGAGCGGGTAGGCTCGGGTACGGGTTTGAACTCTTTCAAATGAACCTCCAGCATGTCGACATATCGGTTCTCCCTGCTTTTTACCAAAGCCTCTTAAATGCCTGGCAGAGCCTTTCTGTGAGTCGTCAGGCGGACACATATGTAACGAAAATGCTGGCACACGAGCCTTTGTTCTACAACCCTCTCTTTCCCGACATTCCAAAGAGTCGAGATTTTTGCCAACACTTTATAGCAGCTGGTATTGTGAAGGTGCGGCATCTCCGACATGACTCAGGGTATGGTTGGAAATCCGTAAGTGAAATCGCCGACCTGACAGGGATTTGGTCCCATAGGATGATTGCAAAAATTTTGAGGAAAATGATTCAGTTGGGACGGCAACTTGGCCTAACTTGGACTCGAGGTACAGAAGAAGATCTAAATGAGCCGACAGTGCCTAAATTAATTGTTGAACCCATTCAAAACGATTTGCCCCCTGTTAGCGATGGGTCAAAGCTTTTCCAGACAATGGACAGCAAGGGCATCTACAAGATGTGCCTCAAGCTGTTAAATGGGAACCCTTCGTTAAATGGAGTTACCCGATGGAAAGGATTGTTACCCGGAGGACCCCCCTCCGAACCTATCTGGGAAGCCATGTACAGTGAGCCCACATCCAAAAGAACAGGTGATCTCCAGTGGCGTTTGGCCCACTGGATTGTTCCCTCTAACACGTTTATTAGACATTTTTCTCCTGTATCTGTTTGTTGTCCCTTCTGTACAGTCAATGAGGACTTGTTTCACGCATTCATAGACTGTATCCGATTATTTCCTTTGTTTCATTGGTTGAATTACATTGCACATGAAATGCATGTTACCTTTTCTTTGAGAAGTTTCGTCTTTGGTTTTGCCCCTAAACAGAATCCTGCATCTAAACTGTTTAGTTTCCTAATAGCAACTGCGAAGCTTGCTGTTTATCTAACAAGAAAAGACAAACTATCTGGCAAACCGATAGAGCACTGCAACATCATGTCGTGTTTGAATGCATTAATCTCAGCAAGATTGAAACTGGAATTTACCCTGTCCAACGAGTCCGGAAATTTTCATAACTTTGTTGATACTTGGTGTGTTGGTGGGTTTTGTGAGGTTAAAGAAAATGAATTCAGAATACTGTTGTGAAATACTGATTGTTTTATTTGATGATCATTGGGTGCTTCTTCTTTTTCTTTTTTTCTTTTTGTTGGCATTATTGATTTTATTGCAAAACGTGTAGATTGTTACTTTTATATTTTTGTAATAAAAGGACTAAAAAGTCAAAGTCTCTCTCTCTCTCTCTCTCTCTCTCGCGCCCCCTGCTGGCCGTTCGTGTGTTGGGCGTGGCAAGATGGCGGTTGTGCAGTTCGGGGAGGTGTGAGTTGCTCTGGCTGTCGAGTGTTCCGGCTGTTTTCCCTTATTATTTCAACCTTTCCCTCGCCCCCACGACCCCCCTGTTGTTCTCATATCATTACTTCATTCGTATTCGTGTTTCCTCCCCTGTGCTCAAACCTTTCCCCTGTATTACCTTTTCCCTCCCTTCCCTTTCTTGAGACGAGAGAGAGACAGAGCGCATGCGGTGGGTGATGGTAAGTGAGTTTGTTGCCTTCCATTGCATCCGCATGTTCTTATCGCTTCGTGTAAAGTGACGAGAACTGTTTTTTTGAGTTAACTACATTCTCACTTTGCCGTCGCCATCCTTATCACGGCCCAGGCCGGCATGACGAGCGTCCGTTCTCGCAGTACCGCGTTCGGATCGTTAAGCAGGAAGCATGGCCTCACATGCGTCCCTCCAGCTCATGTTGCGGTCGAGGCGATTATTATCGCCGTCGGTGAAATTATCGGAGCTGAAAATGTTCTTGCAGCTTCGAGAATGAACAAGAAAGTTGTTGTCTTCGTGCTACAACAAGCAATGGTTGCGAGTGTTGTGGAATCGGGTTTATCCGTCGAGCCCGATATTTTCGTCCCAGTTTCACCGTTTGACTCGCCATCAGTAAAAGTTCTGGTTTCCAACATTCCTCCATTTTTGGAGGACGAAAAAGTCGAGCTTGCTCTTCGTAATTTCGGCACAGTCGTGTCTCGCATTTCAATGGTTCCCTTACGGTGCCGTGACGATCGTTACAAACACGTTTATTCCTTCAGACGTCAATTATTTATGATTTTGAACGAAAACCGTCGTGACCTTGATGTTAAATTCACGATAAAACATGATAACTACAATTATCAAATGTATGCAACAACAGAGGTGTTAACGTGCTATGCCTGTAATCAGCATGGACACCTGCGGAGGGATTGTCCGAATAATCTCCCTGATGCCAATTCAGCGTCCAATCAGAACACCACACCACCTGAAGGACAGGATTTTCTTCCTACGCCTGAAAGACGGGACTCTTCTTCTTCACCTGAGGGACAGGAATCACTTCCTTCGCAAGATGCTCACCCAGGAGGGACGAATGATGCAGATGATGGTTTCACAGTTGTAACCCGGAATAAAGCACAGAAGCGAGCAATTGATACCAAATTAGATAATCAAGTGAAACCCAAGAGGTCTCCTTCCTATGCGCAAGCGGTAAGAACACCTGCCAAACACTCACCTGAACCCATTCCTATAGACTCACCTCCTGAGCAGCCCTGCACTCCTGTTGTGAGTACACCTGAAACTGTTACTCCCACTGTGCTTGATGAACCGGAGATCCCTCGTGGAGTCGATGAGACCCTCTCCCAACCCCCACCATGCACAGATGCCACAGTCAAAATCGATGCACCGGATGTACAAATTGATTGTGATCTGGAGGTGGCTGTACCTGCAGCATCTGAACAAATTGCTCCTGAAGAACCGCAGGAACTTGTGGTTGACAGCATGGGTTACGAGTCTGATGGAACATCTTCTGTTGCTTCGACCTTAAGCGACACAGGCAGCGATGTCCCTCCTCACAACCTTGAGGTTGATTCCTCAGTATCTCCCGATGCCGTTCACGCCTTCTTACACAAAAGTTTTCGCAAAAAGGGGGTCAAAATTAAAGACCATTTTCTAGTCCTAGAAGATTTCATTCAAGTGGCTCGACTAATGATTTCTAGACCGGATCAGTACAACGTTGCAGACCCTCAACGTCACCGGTTAAGGAAATTTCTAAGTCGTGCTCGGAGCGAGCTCAAAGACAATGGCTGATGTCCTGCCGGTGCCCCATCACAATGAAACTACGCATTGCCAGTCTTAATATCAACGGTGGTCGCACGTCTCTTCGTAAAGTGCAAGTTAAACAACTAATCGAGTGCAACAAGGTTGACATCTTGTTGTTGCAGGAAACTCATTCTACCGAAGGTTCTTCAGCTGAGTGGGAGTTGTTTCTCAAAGGGCATTGGTTCTTTAGCAATCTATCAAGCCCAATTGCTGGGATAGCCATCTTCTTTCGGCAAACTCTTCCCTTGACTTCGGTATCCTTTAAAGAAATTGTGAAGGGATATTTAGCCTCGCTGACTTTCTCTGTTGGTCAGCAGCTTTTCACAATAATCAATGTGTACGCACCAAGTACAAATGCTGAAAGATCTTCCTTTTTTGACTGTCTCGACTCGTATCTTGCTGGTGTTCCCCCTGACCACTTTCTATGTCTTGGAGGAGATTTCAATTGCACACTTAACCCCTCCCTTGATAGGAATGGAGCTGAGCCACATGCAGCCAGTACAAGACCTCTCGTTCGCTCAATCTCAAGATTCAAGCTGACAGACATTTGGAGATTGCAACATCCGATGCAGCAACAATTTACTTGGTGTCGCTGCTCTAACAACTTAGTGTCGCTAGCTCGACTTGATAAATTGTACGTTTCTGACCATTTCCTCAACCTCGTCTTAAACACCTCTATTCTCCCATCTGGGTTTTCCGATCACCACATCATCACTATGCATTTTCAGTTGCCACTCATAAAGGTGGTGAGCCCTTATTGGAAGTTCAACACAACTCTTCTTCAAAACGAATTCTTTGTTGCATCCTTTAGGGCCTTTTGGGCACATTACATCACGATGGATAAAGAGTTCTCGTGTTTACGTCAGTGGTGGGACAACGCTAAAGCTCAAATTAGAGTTTTTTGTCAAAATTTCTCACGACACAGTACTCGGGATCATGATGTAAATATAGATCTGGTGAAGACACAAATTCTTCACTTGCAAAACAAAGTGTCATCCTCTTGTAATAGTGGGCAGCAGCAGATGCTGTATGAAAAGAAAGCCCTGTTAAATGAATTACTGGCCGAACGTGCAAAAGGTGCACTCCTTCGGATGAGAATGACTCATTTGCAACAACTAAATACTCCGAGCAGACTTTTCTTCAAGCTGGAAACTGCCTCAAAAAAACAAAAACAAATATTGTCCTTGCGTTCTGCTGGCGGAAGGATTTTGACTGATCCAAGTGACATCAAACTTACTATTAAGACTTTCTTTTCTCACCTCTACTCCTCTAAGCACACTTTCTCAAACCACATACATTCATTTACCGCATCCTTGCCTACACTTACTGAGACACAGAATTCGACTGAAGGTGAAATAACACTGGACGAACTCACTAGTGTTTTAAAGACCTTGCCCACCAACAGGGCACCTGGCTTAGACGGGTTGCCAGTGGAATTCTACAGCACCTTTTGGGATTTGCTGGGACCATGTCTACTAATTGTCTTCATAGAAAGTATACAAACTGGCGAACTTCCCTTGAGCTGCAGACGTGCCATCATTTCATTAATCCCTAAAAAGGGAGATCTTCAACTTGTTGAGAACTGGCGCCCGATCTCTCTACTCTGTACTGATTACAAAATCCTGTCTAAGTTACTCGCTAATCGCATAAAGACCTTAATTGGGCACGTTGTATCCCCCGACCAGTCTTATTGTATTCCCGGCAGATCGATATTTGATAATATTTTTTCTGTTCGTGATTTGATTTCGATTTGTCATTGTCAGAATGTTAACACCGGGCTGATCTTTTTAGATCAGGAAAAGGCCTTTGATAGTGTTGACCATTTGTATTTACTTGAAGTTTTGAAGGGGTTCGGGTTTGGCTCCTTCTTTATTTCTTGTATCAAGCTGCTGTATCACAACAACTTTAGTTTGGTGAACATCAACAACAGTTTATGTTCACCTTTTCCTATTCAGCGAGGTATTAGACAAGGCTGCCCTCTTTCCGGGTATCTGTATTCACTTTCTATTGAACCCTTGCTGATTCACTTACGCCACAAACTTTCTGGGTTCTTGGTGACACCTCTTGCTAATCCTGTTAAGGTGCTTGCGTATGCTGACGATTTGTGTGTGATTGTTAACACTCAGTCTGACATTGCTGCCCTCACAAGTGCTCTATGTGAATTCAATTTGGCATCCTCTGCTACTGTCAATTGGAGTAAGAGTAAAGCCTTGTGTCTTGGTCCTTCTGGGTTATTTACCCCACCTTCCCTGCCTAATGCTTTGCAGTGGAGGTATGATGGTGTTAAACATCTCGGTGTGTTTCTTGGAAATGAGACCTTTTCCTTAAAGAACTGGGATCAGATGGTTGATCACACCTCCCATATCCTTAATTGTTGGAAAAGATTGTCCAGCCTACTGTCTTATAGAGGTCGAGTGCTGATAATTAATAACTTGGCTGCTTCCAAACTCTGGCATCGGATGACTGTCTTACAACCGCCCAAATCGCTAGTCATTAACTTGCAGCGTATCCTTGTTAATTTTTTCTGGAATGGTATGCACCGACTCCGAGCTGATCTTCTAAGTGTCCCCTTGGATAAAGGAGGTCAAGGACTTGTGGACATTACCAGTAAAATACTGGCTTTTCGACTAACCACCTTGCGCCAACTTCTCTACAAGGAAGTCCTGTCTTGGCGGCCCCTGGCTTCTTGCTTGTTGCAGCAAGCGGGTAAGCTCAGGTGTGGCCCCGAGCTCTTTCTACTCGATCTGCAGCGAATAGACATCTCCTTGCTGCCCTCCTTTTATCGAAGTCTCGTGAATGCCGGGGTCAGTGCCTCCTCCCAGTACGAAACAAGGGTACATACAAATTTTGGAATTTAATGTGTGAACCCGTTTTCTACAACAGCCTATTTTGCCATGATTGCCAAAGTAGGTCCCTAATTCAATCCTTTATCGAATCTGGTTTTTTCCTTGTCAAGGATTTTGTTAATCATACTTATTCTGGATGGCAGACCCCTAACCAGATTTTGGAAGTTTGCAATGTTACTTCAGCCCGACTAATTGGACAACTTCTTCGTTCCATTGTTAAAGTGTTCATCTCTTTTAATTTATCATGGCCTCTACTGCATGATGTTCAGAACACAAGAACAATGCACCCTGACTTCCCTGATTTTTGTTTTTCTGGTGCTCCTTCCACAAAGCCTCTACAAGCCTGTGCAAAGGCTACTTTGTACATGCAATGTCTTAATGTTGTCATCTCTGCTAACCCCAATAGCCCACTGACCACCCACTGGAAAGAGCTTCTACCTGCAGGGGCTCCATCCTCTCCTACCTGGTCGTCGATGTACGCGTCACCTGTGTCTAAACGTGCCGGTGATATACAGTGGAGGCTTGCACACTATTCTTTGCCTTCTAACGCGTTTCTTAAACGACTGAACCTCGTGACATCTGATGACTGCCCTTTTTGCCATCACTCCGAGGACACTTTCCACGCATATGTCGGATGCCAAAGGCTGGCTCCACTTTTTCAACTCCTGAAATATGTTTTTCAGAATTTCGGTTTTTGTTTTTCTTCTTATATTTTTGTGTACTGCATGCCTGTGTCTAACGAGAATGTCGGTTCTCAAATCGTTAACTTTTTACTTGCCGAGGCGAAACTCGCGATATATATTACGCGGAAGAGTCGGGTCTCTGGGACAAGCTCACCGGAATGCAGAATTTTGTTAGCCTTTAAAGGCCTTGTGTCTGCCCGCCTTAAAATTGAATTCAATTTTTACCGAGAGAGTTCTCGGCTTGATCACTTTGTTCAAAAATGGTGTAAAGCTGAAATCCTGTGCAAGGTGGAGGGAGATGAACTTTTTTTGCTGCTCTAATTATTATTTAATGTCATGTTTTTCAATTCCTTGATTTAATTATTTTGTTGACTGCCATTGAATTACTTGGTTGTTGTGCTTTTTTTATACTTTTGTAATAAAAGACCTTAAAAGTCAAGTCTCTCTCTCTCTCTCTCTCTCTCTCTCTTTCTCTTTCTCTTTCTCTTTCTCTTTCTCTTTCTCTTTCTCTTTCTCTTTCTCTTTCTCTTTCTCTTTCTCTTTCTCTCTCTCTTTCTCTCTCTCTTTCTCTCTCTTTCTCTCTCTTTCTCTCTCTTTCTCTCTCTCTCTCTCTCTCTCTCTCTCTCTCTCTCTCTCTCTCTCTCTCTCTCCCTGGCCGTTAGCGTTTGGGCGTGGCAAGATGGCAGCCGTGCATGTGTGGTGAGGTGTGAGCTGCTCCAACCTTTGATCTTTCTACCCCCCCCCCCCTGCTCGTTGTCTTTCTTAATTTCTGTTCTTCCACTTTTCTTCTTATCCTCACGTTTGCCTACTCTCTGTCTGCCCCCACCACCCCAGTTCAACAACCCGCTGCTGCAACTCCTCATCCTACCCGTTCTATCCTACCCGTTCTACCCTCCCTCTGCCCGCTTCCCCCCACACCCCTCCCTTCCCCCCTAGTACATCCCTCGCATGTGTTGCTGTCTCGATTCTTTTTCTTTCTCTTCTAGCTTTTTCTACTTTTTTCCTCTGAGATACAGAGAGAGAGAGAGCCCACACCTTTCGGTGAGGTCGACGGGTGAGTCGTATTCCTATCGACACTCTAAGGAGTTGCGATGGGTTTTCGCCCCTTTCCTCATTAAGAGGTGTGTTTTACCGCGTTCGTTTTCTCGTGCTGGTACATGCCGAGTGGTGTTTTCTTTGCGGTTTTTTTCCCCCTTGCTTTACAGAAAACTGTACCCGACCACTCCCCTTTTTCCCCCGACCCCTTCCTTTTCCCCCGACCCCAACTCGGCTTAGCCCGGGTAATTTGAATTAGTAAAATGTCGACACGTTCCCCGTATGCCGTATGCGGCTTTCGAAGCTCTCACACGGAAGCATGGCGTGGTGTGCGTTCCTCCCGATGAGGTTAGTGTGGAACACATTGTTATTGCTATTGGGAATATCATTGGGATGGAAAAGATCCGTGCAGCGTCACGGATGAATAAACGTATCGTTGTTTTTTTAGCCGAGGAAAGCCTCGTGCATGAGGTTGTCGCGGCTGGTCTGTCCACAGACAATGGACATTTCGTCTTAGTTTCCCCACTCGATACCCCAGCTGTCAAAATACTCCTATCCAACGTCCCCCCGTTTGTAAAAAATGAGTCGCTGTTAGCGGAACTATCGCGCTATGGTACAGTCGTGTCCCAGATCAAAATGCTGCCGCTGGGCTGTCGGAAGTGAACAGGCGAAGCACGTCATGTCTTTCCGACGCCAGGCATACATTGTACTTCCCACATCCAACGTGGACAAAGTATTAAACGTGGTAATTAAATTCCGTATAAAAGATCACGACTACCAAGTATATGCGTCAACCGAGACATTAAAATGCTTCACTTGTGGAAAGTTCGGACATTTAAAACGTTTCTGTCCCCGAACTGCACCCTCTGTGATCGAGCAGACAGGCTCTCTAGACAATACTGTGCCCCCTCTACCTCTCAACACTGACGGACAAACTACCCCAACTACTGTCCCAGACCCCCCACTACCTCCCATTCCCAACACTGACGGACAAACTACCCCAACTACTGTCTCAGACCCCCCCACTACCTCCCAACACTGACGGTCAAACTCCCCCAACTACTGTCTCGGATGACATCGCACCAAATTTAACGACCGCTGATAAAACGAACATGAACATCTGGGATGGGTTTACACTTGTTTCCTCATTAAGGAAGAGAAAAACACCCCAGGATTCAGTTACACCTCGTAACGAAAAGGTGGTAGTTTTTCAGTCAAACATTGCGGGAATGCCTCTGTCCGACCAAACTACTACCAGCAACCGGTACGAACTGCTCATGCATGAGAATGTAGATCCCCAGCCCTTACCTGAGACTTTCCCCCACAATGCAACGGAGGGGAATTACATCCCTCCTCAAGGGAAAATTAAAGCTGTTCCGTGTCCTTCTGTGAATGATGCCGAAGTGCATCAAGACCCGATCGTAAAAATAGGAGGAAACGTGATAGCAGAAAACCTGATCGTACTTCCAGCGGCTCCAATTTCTGAGCACAATGAAAATATTCTAACCCCAGCTGTACCTGTGCTGGCGGTCTTACATAACATGCCTGAGCACGTTGGTAAAACTGATGGAGAACCTCAAACTGTCAAACCGGTGACGGTTTCCCCCGCACCCCTCCCACTACCCGAAGCTCCTTCAATTCCACTACCCCCTCCTGCTCCTATTAATATGGAGCAGGATGACACCTGCACAGCACAAGTTACCTCAGAGCCCCAAGAACCAGGAATTGAAAGTTTCCCAGACAGTGGTTCCGACATGTCAGATGAGGAATCTTACGAAATTGAGGAGTTCCCTACAACAAGCGAATCCAACGTCTTACCAGTCCAAATATTGAAATTCCTCAACCACACTTTTAGAAAGAGACACGTAGACATTAAAGATCACTTCTCTGACCTGTACGGGTTTATCGACACGGCAAGGAACATCATCCGCCGGCCTAGCGACCACCATTTCACAGAAGCCCAATGTAGCAGGCTGAAAAAGTACATTGTGAGAGCAAAAGATGAACAAAAAAAATGAGATTTGGAAGCTTAAATATAAATGGTGGCGCGAGTCAGCTGCGCAAACTCCAAGTGGTGAACCTTGCACTACAGAAAACTTTAGACGTACTTTTCTTACAGGAAACCCACACTATGCCAGCATCCCATGCAGAATGGAACCGGATGATGAAAACGACCAATTTTTTTAGTGATTCCAATTCCCGAACTGCGGGAGTGGCTTTTCTTTTGAATCCCCATTTCCATCCATCAAAACTTTCCTTTAAAAACATAATCCCGGGGCATCTAGCCTCCCTAGAATTTGTTATTAATAACACAAATTTTACTTTGTTGAACGTTTATGCCCCTTCAAATAGCACTGAGCGGCAACGCTTCTACGCTAGATTAGGGCCTTATATGAGGCAAATAGACCTGCACAGGTGTATTGTAATGGCAGGTGACTTTAACTGCACTCTACAACCAAACCTAGATAGGAACGGTGCGGAGCCCCATCCCGGACCAGCTAAATTATTAGCAGAGATAATAAGGGATTTTAAGCTTCAGGATCTTTGGCGGCAACAAAATCCCACGACGCATCAATTTACCTGGAGCAAGATCACAAACAACCAAGTATCCCTAGCTAGGCTCGACCGGATCTATATAAATTCACCATTTTTTAATCTCTCCCCTACCACTGGAATTTTGCCTTCTGGTTTTTCAGATCACCATTTAATTACTGTGAATTACCATTCACATCTGTCCTTGAATCGCCATTCTTTCTGGAAGCTTAATGTCACCATCTTAGAAAACCCCTCCTTTAGGGCTGCTTTCAAAGACGTATGGTCTGTTCTATTAAATCAAAAACACCAGTTTACAGATCAGCGTTTGTGGTGGGACAACATAAAGGCCCAATGTAGAGGATTTTGTCAACAATTTTGTTTCCTAAGAACACAAGAGGAACGTAGAACAAAGGCTACTTTAGAAAAGGAAATTCTACAAATTCAAACAAATTTAAAAACTCACTCTTCTCCCCAACAAGAACTGAGACTGAAAGAAAAGAAAGCTTTCCTTAATACAATAATTGAGAACCAAACCCAAGGGGCATTAAAAAGATTACGGTTTCAGCAGCTCAACCTTTTGGACACGCCAACCCGATACTTCTTTGATTTTGAATCGAAGGCTCCTCACCCCCAAATTACTGCTCTAAAACGCCCTGACAATTCTGTCATCACTCACCCTGAAGGAATCAAGAGGGAAGCTAGACTCTTTTTCTCCAACCTTTACAAAACAAAAGAAGTTGACCTAAATGGTGTCTCTCACTTATTTGACGGTGTTTCCACCTTAACCCCAGAGCAAAGGCAGAGCCTGGAGAAACCACTCACACTTGAGGAACTCTCCATCGCATTAAAGAGCCTTGGCAAAGGGAAATCACCTGGCATCGACGGTCTACCGTCAGAATTTTTCGAATCTTTCTGGGACCTAATTGGCCCTGAACTGCTATCAGTCTTCCAGGAAAGCCTCGAAAAGAAGGAACTCCCGCTGAGCTGCAGAAGAGCAGTACTTACCTTGCTTCCAAAGAAAGGCGACCCTTTACTCATCTCCCAGTGGAGGCCAATATCACTACTATGTACTGATTACAAGATCTTTTCCAAAGCTATTGCCTTACGTTTTTCACCCTTCCTAAAGAACATTGTAGACATGGACCAAACTTATTGTGTTCCTGGTCGTAATATCCATGACAGTATTTCTGTTATTCGCGATTTGATTGATGTTTGTGATATTCATCATGAAAGTGTTGGCCTTGTTTTCCTAGATCAGGAGAAGGCTTTTGATTACGTTTCGCATGAATACTTGTCCGAAGTCTTAAATCGATTTGGTTTTGGACCCTTTATTTTATCATGTATACATATGTGTTATTCAAACGTATCTGCCCTGCTAAACATAAATAATGAGCTTGTGCCCCCCTTTTGTATTAAAAGAGGTGTTAGGCAGGGCTGCCCACTGTCAGGTGCTTTGTACACTCTTTCCCTTGAACCCCTCTTAAACACGCTTCGAAAGTCTTTGACTGGTTTCACTGAGAGGTTTAAACCACACTATAAAGACTATTGCCTACGCTGATGATATATGTGTGTGTATCAAAAACTCTGATGATATTGCTAAGATGATGCATGCTTTAGCACTTTTTAACAGAGCCTCGTCAGCAAAAATCAATTGGAAAAAGACTGAGGCACTGTGGCTCGAATCCCTTTCCCACCCCCCATTCTCCCCACCCCCCCCCCCCTTCACCCCTGCTTCTCCCCGCAAATATTGCTTGGAGAAGAGATGGGATCAAGTTTTTGGGAGTTTTTCTAGGTCCTGGAGATTTCATCAGGCATAACTGGGAAGGTTTGCCTGAACGCATTGAACTGCTTTTAATAAAATGGAAAGGCCTACTCCGCCAATTGTCTTACCGTGGCAGAGTATTGGTCATAAACAACCTGGTTACCTCCATTCTGTGGCACAAGGTCTTGGCTCTGCAACCACCTGCTGGGTTAATCGACGGAATACAGAAGAGCGTCACTCATTTCTTCTGGTCTGGAATGCATTGGCTACGACCGGAAAGATTAAATTTGCCGATACCTGAGGGTGGTCAAGGACTTGTCAATGTAAAATGCCGAATCATGGCTTTTCGTCTACGTACGATATGGTCCATTTTGCACGAGCCTGTTGTGCTTTGGAGGCAACTTGCATGCTGCATTTTGGGTCATTTTGAGAATTTCGGTCATGCTAAGGAGCTTTTCCTAATGGACTTGACAATGTTTGATCTCTCTTCACTCCCCTCTTTCTACCGAAGTTTGTTAAATGCATGGCAAGCTCTCAAAAGCCATCGGGATCGTACTACGTACGAGAGATCCATGTTCTTCAACGAGCCACTGTTTTGCAACTCACTTTTTGAAGGTTTTGGAAGCAGCAGGGCCTTCATTCAAAAGTTTGTGGCTGCATCAATAACCAAAGTGTGCCACCTTAGAGACAATGCAAATGACAAGTGGCTAAGTGTTGCTGCTATTGCCTTGGCGACTGGCGTCAGATCATCTCGCCAACTAGACAGATGTCTAAGGGTGGTGCTTCATGCCTACGGTACCTCCCAACCTTGGTTGGTTCGTCCTGTACCTCCCTCTGAGCCGAGCCTCTCTCCTTTCCCCAACCTTCTTTTGTCGGCCTCTGAAAACTTGGAGCCAATAAATTTTGGCCGTTCCTTTTCCTCTTCCAGTGGTAACTGCAAAACCTTATATTTCCAATGTTTAAAAGCTCTTTTCCCCTCCTTGTCTTCCCCAGCACCTTGTAAATGGTCTGCAGTCCTGCCACACACTCCTCCTTTCTCCCCAAACTGGGGATGGTATTATAAAAATCCTGTGCCAAAACGTGCTGGTGATCTCCAATGGAGAATCGCACATTGGATAATACCCACAAACTCTCTCATTCACCGCTTTTCACAAGCGACAAGTGATCAGTGTCCCTTTTGTGGACAGAGAGAAACCTTGGCCCATGCGTATATTCAATGCAGTCGTTTAACTCCTCTCTTTGTTTTCTTGAAAGTGCTATTTGCACGTCTTTCCATTGATTTCAATTTTCCAATGTTTATTTTAGGGCCAAGTGGCCCCTTAAACATCCAAGCAACAATTCTTGCAAACTTCTTTATCTCCCAAGCAAAATTGGCAATTTACAAAACCAGAAAATCAAAGATAAAGAATGACTTGTACAGTACAGATACTGTAGCAATGCTCAGAGCTTTTTGCGAGAGCCGGATAAAACTTGATTTTTACTGTTATTCGCTTTCCAGCCAACTTGAACTTTTTGAAAGAATGTGGTGTGTAAAGGATTTTTGTGAAATATCTGAGGGTCATTTGGTGCTTTCTCTCTAGTCTTTATTAAATATCCTTCTGTGTTTTTTTGGTAGCTTAACGGTTTGTTGGTTTTGACTTCCCCGATGGTAAAATTGCATGTAACTGTTTTGTTTATTTTGTTTTGACTGTAAAAAATCTTCATTTTATACTTTTGTAATAAAAGGACATAAAAGTCAAGTCTCTCTCTCTCTCTCTCTCTCTCGCCCCCTGCTGGTCGTTGGTGAGTCGTGCGTGGGTGTGGCAATCATGGCTGCTGTGTGTGAGGAGCTGTGAGTGCTGTGCTGTGTTGGCGTCTTTCCCATCCTCCATTTCACTCCATTTGTGTCCTTGTACGTGTTTGTGAAGTTTTCCCCGTGTTTCCTTTCTTTGTTGAGACAGGAGAGAGAAAGAGAGCGCACATGGTAAGTGATTAGCAGGCCTGTTCAGGACCCCCTGGTTTGGGCCTGCTCTTCCATTTGCCGTGTTTATACGTTTAGCCTTTTCTTGGCTAAATACTTCACCCATATTATTACCTTTCCTTTTCCTCCACTTGCTAGTTTTGCTTGTGGCAGGTTTGTTTTTGTTTTTTCAATTTACTTCATTTGTTAATTTTACACTATGGCAAACGTACGTTTGCACAATAGTGTGTACGAGGCACCTACTCCAAAGAACGGGGTCATAGTTTGTCCGCCGGACGGAGTTAGTGTTGACGACGTTGTAATGGGTTTCGGAGAACAAATTGGGCTCGAAAACATTCTCGCAGCGTCGAAAATGAATCAACGTGTCGTGCTCTTCCTGTCCGAAGAGCGATACGTTGCTCAGACAGTCGAAACCGGCTTGTCTGTCGCACCGGATCTTTTTCTTACTGTGTGTCCTTTGGACACACCTGCCGTCAAAATTATTATTTCTAATTTACCACCTTTCTTTAAAAGCGAGGAGATTACCTGTGCTTTAAACCGTTTTGGGACGGTCGTGTCACGGATCTCAATGATCCCCTTACGTTTGCGTTCTGGCGCTTCGGTTAGACACATCATGTCTTTCCGGCGTCACTGTTATATTGTTTTAAAGAACAATGCACAATCGCTTAGTGCTGCTGTGACTTTGAAGCACAAAGATCGCAGCTACCAAATTTACATCGCTACTGAGGCAATGACGTGCTTTATTTGTGGCGAGCACGGACATTTAAAGAATGCTTGTCCGAAACCAAATATTCCCGGTGACGAATCTCAACGTGTGGAATCTAACCGGGAATCTCAACACCTGGAACCCAAACCAAGCACCAGCAACACCTGGAACCCAAACCAAGCACCAGTGGTACATCTAGAGTCGCGGAGCCCAAGCCAGACACGAGTGGCACATCTAGAGCGGAGTGTACAGACACCTCCCATAATCAGCCCCGCGGTGCGAGTGCAGAACTAAAGGGACCTCAAGCGGATGACGAGGGTTTTATCACCGTTCAATCTCGGAGAAGCAAGCGCCCAAACGTCAATGGTCACGACGTAACGGTGAGCGTTCCGAAAAAACTGGCGGCGTCGGGCAAACTAAATGGCTCCCATTTGGAAGCAGCTGCCCCGTTTGCTGCCGTGGAAATGGAAAACAGATTTGCCGTGTTAGCTACGGAGGATAATAATAACGCTCCTGATAACGAGCAAGACAAACACAAGCACGAACAAGAAGGTGGTGTCGTGCCCCAAGAGGTACAAGGAGGTGATGTTGTGCCCCAAGAGGTACAAGGAGGTAGTGTCATGCCCAACGAGGTACAATGAGGTAGTGTTGTGCCCCAAGAGGTACAAGGAGGTAGCGTCGTGTTCCAAGAGGTAGCTGTGACTACCCCTGTGGTTGCCGATACTGCAACCATGGACGTCAGCAATGAACCTGTTTTGGTCCCTCTCCCTGCTAAGGGTGAATTGTCTGAGATGTCTGTGCCACAGACAACCCCGTACATGATGGAAGCAGAGAGTGTATGTTCTGTTTCGGAAATAGTTTTTCCCCTCCTGGCAGAAATGGAAATACCTGCTCCACCGGGGGAGCACGGTACTAATGTAGATCCCCAATTAAACTACGACTCTGATGGCGCGTCGTCGCTTGCCTCTGGTGGTAGCACCGAGGTCTGGAATGATCCAGGCTTATCCCAGGAACCGGAGAGTGGTCCGACTGTGCCCCCCCCCCCCCCCCCAGGAGATCCTAAAGTTTTTGCATCACACCTTCCGTAAGAGAAATGTTAAAATTCAGGATTCCTTCCCTGATCTGCACAGTTTTATCATCTCCGCAAAGCGACTGCTCCTTCAGTCCGAGCAGTTTGGTTTGACTGAACCACAAATGTTTCGTCTCAGGAAATGGGTTCTGAAAGCAAGGAAGCACCTGCAGGCATATCATGACCCAATTGACTGATACCCTTCCCCAAATTCCACACTATGGCTTTTTCTATAGCCACTTTAAACATAAACGGAGGACGCTCGTATTTACGAAAAGCTGAAGTTAAGGAGCTTGTTTTGCAGAACCACATCGATATCTTACTCTTACAAGAAACCAGATGTGTTTCCTCCTGTATGAGTGAATGGGAAAGAATAATGAAAGGAAGGTGGTTCTTCAGTAGCTTAGAGTGTCCTCGGGCTGGGGTAGCCATCTATTTGCATCCTTCTCTCTGTAATCTCATTGTTGATTTTAATGAAATAATTAAAGGGTACTTAATCTCTCTCACTTTCACCCTTAATGGTTTTAAACACACAATAGTGAACGTCTATGCACCCAGTGACAGCACGGATAGAATTGCTTTTTTCACACAGTTAGAAACCTTCCTTGCACGTTTTGATTTTAATGGATTTGTTTGTTTAGGAGGGGATTTTAACTGTACGATGGACTCTACCATTGATCGCAATGGGAATGAGCCTCATCCAGCAAGTATTGTGCCTCTGACTAGGACTTTGACAACCTTCTCCCTTGTTGACATCTGGAGAACTCGAAATCCATCCACACGCCAGTATACATGGTGTCGGTGTTTAAATGGCCGTCTGTCCCTCGCAAGGTTAGACCGGTTTTATATTAATAGTGATTTTTTAAATATTGTGACCCATACTGCTATTGTCCCGAGTGGTTTCTCAGATCACCACATGGTTGTGTTTCGCACTTTCTCCCCGATTTGTAATCGTGGTGCTGTCTATTGGACATTCAATGTTAGTCTTCTGGAAGACAAATGTTTTATTGATGCTTTTAAAATCTTCTGGGAGACTTTACTCCTGCGGAAAGCTTCCTTCCCTCCCCTCGGACAGTGGTGGGACAATGCAAAAGTCCAGATAAAAATGTTTTGCCAGCAGTACGGGTCCTTTCATACCAAGAATGATGTTGCTCTTCAATCCCTGCTTACCAAGGAGATTTTAACTTTACAATCTAACCTCTCAGCTTCTAATGCTGAACGGACTAATATTTTGTTGGCTAAGAAAAAGGCCGTTCTTGCTGAATTGTGTGTAAAGCGAGCGAGAGGAGCTTTGGTCCGGCTCCGAATGGAAAATTTGTGTTTTCTCGATACCTCTTCCAAGTTCTTCTTTGGATTGGAAATCCGAACCAAACGAAGCCAGCAACTAACCTCGCTTCGGACAAAAGAAGGGAGAGTGACATACGATCAAAAATGTATCGGAGGTTCCGCCAAGGAATATTTCTCTGACTTGTACCGTGCCAAGAACATTGATCATGGAATGATTGACTCTCTGGTTACCTCTTTGCCCACCTTGTCCGAAATGGCACGCCAACAGTTGGATGTGGAAGTTACTTCGGAAGAACTTTTTTCCGCATTGCAAACTTTACCCACTGGCAAGGCGTCAGGCTTAGATGGGATCCCAATGGAACTCTACCGGGCCTTCTGGAACCTTTTGGGTCCTGAACTACTTGGTCTTTTAAACGACAGCTTGCGATCTGGCTCGCTACCCCTCAGTTGTCGCAGGGCTGTACTTGCCCTCATTCCCAAGAAAGGAGACCTTCAGAACTTGAAAAACTGGTGTCCAATCTCGTTACTTTGTACTGACTATAAAATATTTGCCAAAGCTCTTGCAAACCGCCTCAAGCTGGTGATTGGGGAGATTGTACACCCCGACCAATCCTACTGCATTCCCAAAAGGACTATACATGATAGTATTTTTATCGTTCGCGACATTATCAATATTTGTACCATTGAACAAAGGAATGTTGGTTTGGTTTTCCTCGACCAGGAAAAAGCTTTTGATGCAATTGATCATTTTTATCTCTTTTCTGTTTTACGTGGCTTTGGTATCGGGGAATTTTTTTATCTCTTACACTAAATTATTGTATAATAATACTTTTAGCTTGTTAAAAGTAAATAATATTTTATGCCAGCCATTCTCTGTTTGTAGAGGAATTCGCCAAGGGTGCCCCTTGTCTGGTCTTTTGTACTCCCTTTCAGTTGAGCCTCTGCTTATTCGATTGCGTGCGCGCCTTCTTGGTTTTGCCCCCCTTCCAGCAGTAAACCCGGTCAAGACAATTGCCTATGCAGATGACCTGTGCGTAATTGTTCGCTCTGATGAAGATGTTTCTTCCTTGGTTCATTGTGTCCAGGAGTTTAGCTCAGCAAGCTCTGCAAAAATCAACTGGCTCAAGAGCAATGCTCTCTACTTGGGTCCGCCAAGTGACGCCCCTCCTCCAACCTTGCCTGGCCAGCTTGTGTGGGCACGAGACGGGATACACTATCTCGGGGTCTCTCTTGGCACTCCGGACTTCGTCTCGAAGAACTGGGAAACACTTATAACTAAAACTGAGCAGCGGCTTCTAAAATGGAAAGGTTTACTGAATCAGCTCTCTTATCGGGGTCGCACCTGATAATAAACAATATTGCGGCATCAATGCTGTGGCATAAGCTTAAGGCACTACAAGCCCCAGCTTTTATCTATCTATAATTCCAGTAATCTCTGTGTGTATGTTTGTATGTTTGTATGTTTGTATGTCTGTGACCGCTGTTTCTCGACAACCACGGGTCCGATATACTTTAAACTTGCCAGGTATATTGCTGGGGACCCGAGGATGTGCCTTTTCAAGGTTTCATATTAATCGGACAAGTAGTTACCGAGCTATGTCCAAAAAACGATTCAACCAATCAGAGAGCAGCGAGCTATCACGTGTGCCGAACGTGCCGAACAGACTCTGCCTCGGACGGCACATTTGAGAGCGTATTCATTTATTTCACGTTGGCAAACTATGTTGGCGTTAAACTATGTTTTAAAACTAATTAAAACTAATTTGCGATTCTTTCGCTTTCCTGCGCGTTTGTGCACGCTATGGCGATTTCTTTACCAAACTCCGCAAGCCGTTCGCTTTGGACCAAACCATTTCATGTAAATAGAGGGGGGGGATTGTCACCATACTCGCAAGCCGTTCGCTTTGGACCAAACCATTTCATGTAAATAGAGGGGGGGGGATATAATTTTAGATATATATATAGTACGGGCATGCCCTAGTTCTTTAAAACTCTCAAGTGTTTTCATTGACTTTTTTGGGGGGGGGAAACACTGGCTCCGGTCAGGCATGCTAAGCCTGCCCGTTGCTGAAGGTGGACAGGGTTGGTCGATGTCAACAGTAAGGTGATGCTTTTCGCCTCCTCTCACTACGCCGGCTCTTGTACACGGATGTCCCGTGGAAAGCTTTTGCTCACTGCCTACTTAGGCAAGCCGGGAAACTTGGTTTTGACCAGCAACTCTTTCTCATCAACATCAAGAACATTCTCTCTGATTTTACGCCTTTTTAAACAAACCGGGCTAAAATGGAACCCACTGGTGGAAGCTAACCCCTCTTTGTCACAATGCCCCTTTCCAAAACTTTAATTTCTTTCCAAGGTCTTATTCCTTTTAATACAATGGAGAAATCCTCTGTTTATTCCATGTGTGTTGGAATTCTTGTTCCCTGTAAACCGACAGAACCTCAAACACACTGGAGACCTCTGCTCCAAATTGGCGCTGCCGCAACAATCAAATGGCTCACCATGTATAGGGCACCCATTGTCAAACGCACTGGGGACCTGCAATGGCGACTGGCACATTATATTTTATCTTCAAACGTTTTATCTCACCGCATATGCCCTGACAACTCGGAAATGTGTCCCTTCTGTGATGTCCCTGAAACTGTTTTTCTCATGCTTTTATTGAATGTACGAGGTTGGCTCCTCTTTTTTCAGTTTTATCACGTGTGATTGAAGGGCTAGGCTTGGTTTTCACACATTGTGTTTTTATATTTGGCTTTAATTTTTCTTACCGGTGTAAAGAAGAATGTATTTTAGCCAACTATCTGTTTGCGGAGGCAAAACTTGCTTTTTATTTATCAAGAAAGCACAAAATGCAAACCATTCGTGCACCACTTTTATCTGATGATGATGTTTTTATGATTTTCAAAGGTCTAGTTACGTCTCGTTTACATCTGGAGCTTGAATTCATTGAATGTACGCTCTTCTCACAGCAATGGTGCGTGAAAGAATCCCTTTGCAGCTTGGTTGATGGTGTCCTCCAAGTTCATTTGTAAATTCTAGTCCTTGCCCTCATGTAACCCCCATCCTTATTTATATGAAATGTGTCGTATGACTTTTCGTCATGTACACTGACTTCCAGTAATAAAGAGAATGAAATGTCTCTCTCTCTCTCTCTCTCTCTCTCTCTCTCTCTCTCTCTCTCTCTCTCTCTTCTCTCTCTCTCTCTCTTTCTCTTTCTCTTTCTCTTTTCTCTCTCTCTCTCTCTCTCTCTCTCTCTTCTCTTTCTCTTTCTCTTTCTCTCTCTTTCTCTCTCTTTCTCTCTCTTTCTCTCTCTTTCTCTCTCTTTCTCTCTCTTTCTCTCTCTCTTTCTCTCTCTTTCTCTCTCTTCTCTCTCTCTTTCTCTCTTTCTCTTTCTCTTTCCTCTTTCTCTCTCTCTTTCTCTTTCTCTTTCTCTTTCTCTTTCTCTTTCTCTCTTTCTCTCTCTCTTTCTCTTTCTCTTTCTCTCTTCTCTTTCTCTTCTCTTTCTCTTTCTCTTTCTCTTTCTCTTTCTCTTTCTCTTTCTCTCTCCCTCCCTCATTCTGTGTCATCGCCCTGACTTTGTGAAGGCGGAATACACCATCCTAGAGGTGGGGGATCTCTTGGTTGCTCCTGCGAGATCGATCGGCTGTCTCCCTGATGCGGGTTTGTTCAAGGGAACTGGGTGGAGCTATGCAACAACAACAACAACAACCACCAAAGGGTCTGGAGGGATAGGAATGCACAAGAAGGAATGTAGGAATAACAGAGAATGAGTAACAATGGCAAGGAGAGGAACGGAATGGGAAAGAATAAGCATGTGAGAAGCGATCATACAGATATGCATGGGCAAACGCATAAGGTAACACAGCACATTTAGAAGGAAGTGATAATGAGACAATGGACAAAGGGAGATGATTCCACAACGAGAAGAGTGAGGGGCATGAACAAATGCAGGTGGGCAACCAGCGTGAGCTTTGAAGGGAGAGCAGGTGAGGATTTCTTGAGAAATGTATGTCACCTGTGGTGGCCTGTAGAGGGCACAGGAAGGATAGGGTAGTAGGTACATGGCCGGTTATGTCTCCCTTCATCCTCGACCCACTGTTGAACTTTGACTCATGTGCACTACCTCATGGCTCTTCTACCCGTCGTCAATCGAGTTACCATAGTGGTTATTCAAGCAGTTTTGGCTGCTTACAGCCATATCTCCCGCAACTTGCCTTCTTTGGTTCTCTCTCCTCATTTCCTCCTACCAGGCCTGATCTCTTTCATTATTTTTCCCTTGTAAATCCCCATTTGATCCAATTCCTTTCCATCAGCTCTCAATCTTCCCCTGCTAACACATCTCATTAGAGTTAATAATCATCATTGCATCACAAAACCTGAACATTCTTTAATTAATTTATGACCAACCAGCATGCAGATCAATATATATATATATGTGTGTGTGTGTGTAATCTTAGACATTCCAAATTGGAGATGAAATTGGACAGAATGCATTTAATTCACCAAAGCAATTCGGTTACATTTGTGTTTTCAGGGCCTCATTAGTCAAGAGGAAAATGGTTGAAATACCGTCCAAGGGAAATGTTCCAGCCTGTGTATGTCTGCAGGAAAATTGGCCTTGGCCACACACACCAATTTGCACACCCAATGGCACGCGGATAATGTCCGACAGCAAGTGGGAAAGCGTGATATAAAATTCATTGAAGGGTGTGCCGTAGATAATTTGGAAAATCTTATAAATTAAAAAATTGTAAATCAACGTCCATGTAAAAATTGGAAAATAAAACTTTAGTGTTCTGTCTTATAGTGAATTATTGAGGGTTTTCTTATGTCTTTAGCATGAATGTTGGTTAACATTTAAATAAAAATGATTAATAGTGCAGCAGTGGCATGGAGAATTGGAGGATCTAGGCACAACAGAGAGGACTAGGGTGATTGCAACATGGAGTAGATTTAAAAGAGTTCTTGAAATGAAAATAGATGTAATCATTTTTAGTAGATTTACTAATCCTCCCAAGTTAGACATCAATAATCGTGAAAAATGGCCAAAATTAAAACTATCCATAAAAATAACGAAACAAAATGGATTCCCAAGCTAATCCATTTATACGCAATGATCTGTCTGCCTCCTGCCTGTCGCTAACAAAAACAGATCAAATAGATTTTCTCAAAAGATCTTCATTTTTCTCACTTATATCTAATATCTGCGTACGTTCACCGCTTTTCAGAAAGGATAACAAAGCCTTGTAAAAAAAAGAAAGAAAAAAAAAAAGCATCTTGATTCAAAAGAAACCCTTTGCACGATATAATAAATATTTTCAGTCCAAAGCTTACAGATTGACCATTATGATGTCAAAGTCCAGAAATCTCCCACATGCATTCCACAATGCAGTTATTTGCTTTCCTACATTGTTATCCTACTTCTAGGTTTATCACCTTCCATTTGGCTTTTACCTAAGTGTGTCCTTCACCAAGTGTGCTGGTTTTGGATAAAAAAAATATCTGAATGTGATTTATCTTGTGGGAAATGGTCCTTAATCTATAAAACAAAAATACACTTGTGTTGTCTTTGGGGAATTCTTCTGAGACTATCACTTAACCATCTTTCGAAATTGCCTCACAATCTTCCACTGCCTGTCTTTGAAAAGAACATATTTCCAAACATGCTTCAGAAAGTAAATACCAACTGGGAAACCCGAGAGTACAAAGTATGGAGCACATCCTCCATATCGATCAGAGCTCCTATCTCACTTTGTACTCCTGGAAATGATGGAGGGTCAGGCTCTGGGTATCATACATAGCATCACCCATCAGGGGTCTGAAGAACAGTGTCTGTTCTCCTTTCAAAATAGACTGCTCCGAGGTCTCTCATTCTTGAACTTTGGATATTGTATATATGTGTTTGCATATTATATTGAAAATGCAAAGCACGTCCACGTCCCTTTGTATTCAGATGTCTGCTTCTTCCATAAGCTAAACATGACGAAAACAGTTTTTAAAAATACAAAATGAAAATTGACGATTTTATGCACCCTTGACCTTTTGGCTTTTGATTTAAAAGAAATAATCAGGTTCTAGCTTTTGATTAGTGAACTAATTATGTGACCCAATATACAAATTCTTAACATTTCAGGTCAATCGGGTGAAAATTGGTGATTTAATGCAATTTGATCTTTTTATCTAATAAAAACAATCGGCTCCTACCGTTTTATTAGTGAACTAATTCAGTGACCCAATATGCAAATTATTAACATTTCAGTCCAGGTGGATGGAAATTGGTGATTTTATGCAACCTTGACCTTTGACCTTTTGATTTAAAAAAAACAATAATTGGCTTATAGCTTTTGATTTGTCCGTTATGCAAATTCTTAAAATTTCTGGTCATTCAGATGAAAATTGACAATTTTATGCGACGCTGCTGTTTGACCTTTTGAACAAATTATTAATTTGCCTTCTTCATATTGTTATGTTTGTGGGGGGTAGGCAATGGAATACCTTAGGCCAGACAGGATTGCATACGGTAGTGTGCTCTGAATGTCTCGACGAAGAAGAATAACCTCCATGTAACTATGCTAGGCCGGGTTGTCGCATAAGGTTGTAATTTTTGTTTCCATGGCGAGGGGTGGGGCTATGTTAATTAGTTAGGGTATAAGGGTAATTAATTCCCTGTATGTAAATTGCCTCTGTGGTTTTTCCTTTGTTCCTTATGAGTTATGACATATGCAACACCAGCCATTCACTCCACACCTAAATTATTAAACATTAAAAGTGACCAGAACCAGGACATTCAAATACCACTGACGCCACCAGCCGAGTCATCACAACACCAAGCAAGCAGGGCCGTGAGGCCTGCCCCGAGGGGTGATGATTGGTCGGGGTGATGGACTGATACAATGGACTCTTTGATTGGAGCACGCGTGGACGTCATCATATGACGTTCGAGACCGGGGAACAAAAAGGCTGAGGACCACCATTTTCTCTCTCTTGCTTCGTGGATGTGGTCTCAAGCGGTCACAGTTCGTGCTCTTTCTCTTGGGCCCGACATCCACAGTGAACAGTCACGTTTTATTGTTCCTCTCTTGCTTTTCGACGTCCGAAGCAGGCGGTCGCAGCCCGTGCACTCTGATGCTCTTGGTTCGTGGCTGGGACACTCTGGGTGGACGCATCCTTCTCCTGTCTTACATCTGTGCTTTGTGGAGTGGACGACAAGAAAGGAGCGAGGGCCAGCTCTCTTCCCGTTCGGCAGCGATGGGGAACGGACTGCGTGCCAAGGCCTGTTTTCCTGCGCACAGACCAAGGACCCGCGCGGTGGCTGACAGGGTGGGGACTGCTTGAGGAGACCACGGAGTGCAGGCAAACGCACCACACAAACACCGTTATTTTTCACCTTTGTTTTCCCCTTGTGTTGTATACGAGTCCGTGTGGAGACGTCTCATTTAGGATTTTAGTACTGCACATTTCTTGTCCCTGGCATTTATTTTCATTAAACCTGTTTATTTGTTGCATTTTAATTCCGTGTCAGTCTTGTTGATTATCATGGTTCAAGGACACTCCACTGGAATCTGTGCAGGTAAAGGCCTTGCTGCCCTCCATCCTCATGCATATAAAATAACCACCAGAGTTGGACTGAACACCCGGAATGTAAAGCTCGATCAGCCATTCGTCACCTTGGGGATCCTAATCCCCGGGAACACGACAATATTCTCATGATAAAGCTTGGTTGAAAATTTGATGACAAAACTCAAATGGTAAATTTAAATTTCAGGTCAATCGGACGAATATTAATGATTTTAGGTGACACTGACCTTTGACCTTTTGACAAAATTATTAATTTGTCTTCTCCATATCATAATAAAGCTTTGGTGAACATTTGATCACAATAGCTCAAATGGTAAAAAAAAGTTGCGGCCCGGATAGACACACAGAGAAGTGATTGCAAAACCCCGTCTCCTCTATGCAGGGGACGGACTAATTTATTAATCAAAATCTTCATGTGCAGGACACTGAAGACTTTGATTGTTTTTTGGATGTTTTGGTGCTAGAACAATCACTAGTGTTTGGGTATTGTTGGTGACACGACTCATCCTCCCATTGAGACACGTTAGTTTCTTGATTTGAACCATCTCACTAATCCTCACTTCTCCTCCCAGCCTACACACTCACAACCTTAATGAAAATGATAATAATGCACATCACCCAACAGTTTATTAATCTATGAAGACAAATCATTATATCGAATTCCACTCGAGAAGTCCCAGGGCAGAACACTATTTTTAAAGACTAGTATGAACTCGGCCAGGGTTCGAACCTCTGATCTCCCATATGCAGAGTGGATGCTCTCACGATTACGCCACCGACTGTGGTAAAATTGTGGTGGCAGAGGATGGTTAAGTGGGTGAGGAGGTGAATATCTTTATAAGGTGTGTTGCACTTTACTCACCCAAGAACAAGACCCAGAATTGGACTTCCCTCACGCCTTGCTTTAAGCCTAATAATTGCTTCTAGAGATCACAACATTTGCACTGGTGACTTGATGAGCCACAATATTTTCATGTACATGTACATGCTTTCCAGGGCCCAGCATGTGAAATGTTTGAATATGCTCCACTAACTTCTAGCAATATCATCAGATGATTGTCCTCTGTTTATCTAAAGTAATAATTCAAATTGCTGTGGCAATTCATTGAAAATCAGAATAATCACCTTTCGCCATATTACATTCGTTCTTGTTCTTTGAATCCAAGTGTTTCATACTACTTGAAGATGACACAATGTTTCAAAGACTTTCAAACTAAGCCTGACAATTGTGAAAAGAATATGGATATAATTTGGAATTGGGTAAGGATAACCTTCGCGTAATGGCCTACATTTTTGAATAGCATTGTAGGAATCAATGTCCACCAGCAAATGATAGCAGATGGGACACGTTGCTTAACGTCTCCTCTGAAGGACAGCATACGCAATAATGCAACGCACTGCCTGGGGGGGGGGAGGCTCTTTAGGCTAAGGCACCATCTTCTTACTATAATTCACCAAATGTCCGTCCGTCCGTTCGAAGGTACCGCAAAAACGGCTCAACCGATCGCAACGATATTTTGGGTGGGTATTCCTGGGACCACTGGGAGTAAAATAGGCTATATTGTTTTTCCAAAAAATTTCCAGTTTTTCCAAACATGATGGAATAATATTTACCGATATGAACAGTGATGTGGCTTTTATTGAAATTCCACGAGTACTGTTTAGATTTTGATTAGAATTATGAACCTGCCGTGAATGCGGAAGTGGACAGATGATGGCAATGCGCGGGGTTTGATAATATCCCAATACAACCGTCATTCAATCGTAATGTTAAATCGTTAAACGTTAATCGTGTTAATCGTTTTGTTAAAGTATCAATTGATGATTGGAATTGAGTGAATACAATTACGATTTTGAATTCGTAATTGTGTTCACCCAACCATACGGAACTTTACATCAGGATTTAAATATTTGTTTATGTCACGAATGTTGTTAAAAGTTTATTTTTTATATTAATGTTATTTCATTTGTGATTGGAGTTATGCTGTTTGGAATGAAAAAAGAGATATCGAGTTCAAGTGAATGACGGAATGCCGTGACGGTTTCTACTTTCTAAACGTGAATTCGCGGATCGCCATATGCAGATTCGCCATTGACTGGGTATGGAACACACGTACCTGTTTGTTTGCGAACGGGTACGTTTTTCATGGAAGTCCTTCACGAACTTGCTGTCCATGTCTGACGTGCGACTGAAGGTGCTACAGGAATGTGGAATTTATTGGTTTCATGCTTTAGCATTCGCCGTTTCTGTATTGTCTGTTTGCTTCTGGCCTCCAACCCGTGCTACGCACGGGTACCTCACTAATAATGATAATTACACTCAGATATCAAACAGCACCCATAGGTCAACCTGGGCACTACATTGTGGATAAATGTGCCCATGAAAGTCCGTGGTAGCACCATTTTAGGCATCACTGTGCAGCATCTGCAGACAACTGTGTCCACTTTGGACATCAAAGGCAGCCGTCATCATACCGGCAACCTGGCCAGTCTGCTGTGCCTATGTGCATCAGACTTCACATTGCATTTACTGCACCTGCAGCCAACGATGCTCATAGGAATAGAGAGTGGGAAAGCGAAAACACACACCTCTATCACCTCAATCACTTATCTTGCAGGTTTTTCTCTTCTGTTCATTAGCACCAGCTCACACGGCTTAGGATTGGCAAGACTGCTTCCAAACCCTTTCCGAATGGATCATAAAATAACTCTCCAAGCCAATGTGTCTTCAGATGTGCAGTCCACAGTCACCCAAGGTGCAGTTGTCACATCTAAGGCAAGATAACCTCTGCAATGACTCCACTGTATCACTGCAAAGGTAGATGGACACTGGCACCTGTCTACCTGCAACATTCTGAAGCTTTGTCTTGTTCCATCATGATGGAAACTCCATAGCAGAAGCAGTTTCTTCAAAATGTTCCAGAATCGGTGACCACTTTACTGGGTCGTAAAGAAAACTAGCAGCATCATCCATACACTCAGATTTGTAGACAAGGTTCGTACACACCTTGTGGCAGAATTTCACTCAGATGATTGGATCCCTGTTTCATAACTCAGTTGATCTCTTTGCAGAACAGTGGGGGAGCAAGGACACAAACCTGATGCACACTAGACATGGTCACGAACAGAGGAGACATTTTAGTTGCCTTCAGCACAGCACCTCGTGTCTATGAGCAGCTATCAAAATAGGCCGAAGAAAATGTCCGCAATGCCCAAACCGCCCTCGGGATCTTTCATCGTGCCTTACCATTGACTGAATCAAATGTCTGCCAGCAGATTTGCTATTTTCAAAACAACCTGCAAAATATTTCAACATTAACAATGCGAGTTAATTTTAATTGGCTGTATTCAAGTTGATCAACAGAGCAAAAGTTGTATTTCAGTCAGTGATGTGTATTCTTGCACCTAGCGTTCGAGCTCTCATAGGACATCTCATACTCCCATTGAGACATCTGACGAAGCCTTGTGGGATGTTCTTCCGAGTTGTGTTATGTGTTCCACCTATTTTGGCACCTCAAGGATGCGAACTTGATGGAGTGCTAGATATGGTGAAAGTACAGACTATTGCATTTACACAATATAATTTCAACATTTTGGATGTGGCCCTGTGGCCTCGAGTGTTCACTAACAGCCACTCTTCTCATGTAGCATTGGCTGGAGGCAAGTATATCAAATGGAAGTTCTGCTTATCAATGTCCCAGAGTTTGGCCAATACGCATGATGTTTTACATCTTGAATCTTCATGCGATTGGCTGTTGGCCATTGCAGCTGCTCGAAAATAGAGACGTAAAAGCCGAGAGAGTGACTGTTTGGAGGAATGGCTGTCGTGCAAAGGGAGAAGAACACCTGAGTCTCTGGGTATGCAGAGCTGATTGTGATGGAGCTGTGAACATTTAATCCCCCAAAGCAACAGGGGCTTTGAGGGAAGCGACGGTTATGCCAGCTTGCACAGGAGAGCTGCCGACTTGTTGAATCCTGCTCAAGTACTTCTGCACAGTTTGTCTCCGGGTTTGAAATCGACCTCTTGGTCGGTTTGTAAGGTATTATTGTCAAGCGCACGAACTTGTGGAGCATCATCAAACCCTTGTGCCCATGAAAGTCCGTGGTAGCACCATTTTAGGCATCAATGCTTTTAGGCACCATTTTAGGCGAATTCACATAACTTCTAAAAGATATACGACATTGTGCTTGCATTCTGAAAGCAGCTAAATAAATTGAGTAAATCAAGAATGAGTGACAAGAATGAGTTATTTATTCAACAATTTACAAGTATAGTAATGTTAGGGTAAAAGGTCAAAACTACCTCTGAAACAAATCTATCGTTAATGGGTTGCTCGACAACATTAAGAGGCGCCTCTTCTTTGGTGGTGCAGATGTATTTGGTCTCGGCCATGTATTTCACCCCCAGGGAAATACAGCAATGCAGGGACTAATAAAATGATTGTTTCTTTTGATATTTTTGATAATTACTTTTGGCAATCTCATCTTTATTTGATTCATGTAATCCTTCTCACATGCCATTTAATTGTTAAACTAGATGGTATTCATAGAACACTTACTCTGTGCAGTCAACTTAGTGCGAGCCAACTCTTATGTTTTTGAAGGTTTTTTTTTTTTCATCCAATATGGCTGCCAGACCACATGGGCGATGACATCAATAATTTATATTCTCTAATGTAATTGTTGCATAGATCACACTCAATAAATTTCAAACTGATCAGAATAAGCGTTGTCTCTGTCAAATGACGTCATAATTATGGCACCAATGACATCATTGTTAACATCATCTATTCCCCATGTGGAGTTCTTTACAATGAGCCACTTTAAATTTTTCCATGTAGCAGTTTTCGAGACAGAGGTGCAACATTTTTCGATTTTTCCAAGATGGCGCTTGTACCACATTACCTATGACGTCATGATTAGCTTTAAAATATTCGACAGGAGGAGGCGCTCCAATGGTGGAAATTTTGTGTCCATCAGACCAACAGTTGCTGAGAAAAAAATTCAACGTGATCGGATAAGTGTTGTACTTGTCGAATTATGACGTCATAACGAAGGCACCAATGACATCATCATTAACATATCTTTTTCCCCAAGGGGAGTACTTGACAATGAGCCATGTTTCAATTTTTTTCCATGGAGCGGTTTCGGAGATATAGAGGTGCAACTCTTTTCGATTTTTCCAAGATGGCGTCTATACCATGTGATCTATGATGTCATAATTATCGTTTTAAAATTATACAGGAGGATCCGCTCTTATTCTGAAAATTTAGTGCATCGGATTAACAGTTGCAGAGAAAATATTTTTTTTCATACTAATCAGATCAAACATTGTATGTGTCAAATTATGACGTCATAATGTAGGCACAATGACATCTACATCAACAAGTCTTATTCCCCATGGGGAGTACTTCACAATGAGGATGTTTCATTTTATTCCATTGAGCAGTTTGGGAGATATAGAGGTTTAACGTTTTTCCAAGATGGCATCCATACCACGTGACCTATGACGTCATAATTAGGAATAAAAAACTTATACAGGCAGACGTGCTCCTATGGTTAAATTTCGTATTAATCGGACTAACGGTTGCCAAGAAAATGAATTTTTAAAATGCAGACACGTACCCCACACATACATAACCGAATGCCTAACCTTGCTTTTCGCTTCGGGACCGCAGGGTAATAAATATGCCTGGTATCGGGGTTGGATTCTGTTCATTATGGTGATCTCATTTGGTCTTATTTAGTGATTTTGTTATCGTACGATCATTAGACGGGTTGGCTCAACCCTGATTAGAGCACTCGCGATCTTCGGTTGCTCAGCCAGATTTGGAAGGTGGTGAGCACCTATCGGCGCATCACTCGATCAATTACACGCTCCCAATGAGTATTTAACGTGACAAACAGGTCCGGGAACTTGCTCGGGGCTGTGGACTTAGCTAGTGGTTGTGGTCATTTTGACACGACCCGGGAACTTGAACCGGGGCTTCCGTACCAGTCATGCAGCTGTTACAGTATGATAACTTTCACACTCCGATTGAGGTGCTTATGATGTGTTTGTTAAAAATAGAGCAAAGGTACAACGAACTGAATCCACAAATGATACACCACAATGAACTTTGCATCCTTAAAAATCACTTCATTACTGAAAACCGTTGATCTTACTGAAAGTTTATTTCTTTAGTACCTTCTCATGATCTCATACCTTAATAGGGAGCAGGGGGAGTGGAAGGGGGAGGAGAGGGAGGGGAAAGATATACGACATATACATCTTTTGGGGGGGGGGGGCTTTGACAGGCCCCTCCTTTTTTGGAGGGGGCGGGGGAGAGAAAGAGGAAAGATTTACCCATGTAAACAGTGCTTTAACCTCAGTGTTGCCCAGGTAAAAAATGAAATAGTAATACCCTCTGCCATCATCACCAGGTGGCGCACATTTACATAGATAATTTACGCCCCTCTCCCCCACACCCCTGCATGAGGCCGTGGCCACATAGCCTATGTTACCCCCCACAAAAAATTGTATTTGTATTTGTCTTTGAACCCCGAGTAAAGTATAAAAGCGTTTATAGCTGGAGTGCCTGGCGTTGAATGAATGAATGAATGAATGATCGTTTTAAGGCCATTTTCCCCGTTAGAGCGGGGGTTAGCCTTGCGGGCCCCATGACAATCATGGTTCCCTGTTTGAGGCAATGTTTTTATGGCCGGATGCCCTTCCTGACGCCAACGCTTGGTCACGCTCTTCGATGCGCAGGGATACGGTGTACCTATTCTAAATCGGGGTACACACCGTGATCATTCATCCCAGCAAGCTGGTACTCAATTTGCCGACCTCGGAAGGATGACAGGCTGAGTCAACCCCCCTGGCGTTAATTCAGTGATCGACCGGAATTCGAACCCAGGATCCTAGGATCCCAAGCCGGCACCCTATCCACTAAGCCAACACCAAGGGTCTGCCTGGCGTTGCTCAAGCGAAAAAGAAACATTAAGATATTTGAAATGAGGGAAGATATAATGGAAAAGCAATTGCATCCAAATCAGATTCCATCACAAATGTCAAATCATCATTTTACCTTTTCATTGAATATTTTCTGCTGAATGTGCCATTCATCACATTTCTGAGTTAAGTATGATGATGTTCAGGAAGAAGAATAAGAAGCCTTACCACCAATTTCGACCACTTCCAGAATTGTTTGATTATAATTTGTGTTCAAATGTCTGCTAATTGTTTTGTATTTATTTATGCAAATGTGTACTTGTATATAAGTGTCATTAATCAAAAAGGTTTAGGCAACATAGAGAGATTTTTTATCCAAAAAACGAACTTTTTTTGCCTAAAACTCCCCCAGGCACTCACTGATGAACCTCAGAAAGTTTGAAGAAAATCCGTTCAGCCATCTCTGAAATAAATGGCGACACACACAGACAGACAGACAAACGGCTCTCATATATATATATATATATATATACACAGTCACGTGAAAAAGTAAGGACACCCCATGTAAAGTTTTGACTTTCTCAACATATTTCAACATACAGCTATTTGATCTTCATTTCAACAATATTGATAGATAAAGGTGATATAATATAACAAATATCATGAAACATTTACATTTTGTAGTCCATTGTAAAATTTAAATAAACATAAATGCAAATTTCGCATGTGGAAAAAGTAAATACACCCCGACATTTATCACTACTTCAAATACCTAAAATTAGAATCAGGTGCACCAGCTCAGGTGCAAATGATTAGAACATCGTTAGAGAGGATCTTGGAGGAACCTGTCTTATTTAAACCTCAGACATTTAGTTTGGTTTGCTCTTTTTTTTCTTTTTTTTCTTTTTTTTTTGTATACAAGATCGAGGCTCGTGAAAGAGCGAACATTAATCACACAGAAAGACAAACAGACACACAAAACAAATAACATCGGGAGCGGTAGACAAGATGGGGAGAGAGGGGGAAGGACACAAACACAACATTTGAGAGCAGGGACCGAGAGACATGGAGACATCGAGAGAACTGTGGGAGGGAGAGGGCTTTGGGGGGGAGGCATGGGAAGGGGGGGGGGGGTGGGAGAGGTATAAAACATATGGACACTGCCAAGACTTCCAGGAAAGAAGTTGGAATTTCAAACAAGGTGGATAGTGGGGGTAGAAAAGATCAAGGTTTTGGATGGGGGAAGATAAGAGATGGTGGTGAACAGCTGTTTTGAAGACCTGGAGGGAGGAGTGTGATTGAAGTGAGTGTGGGAGTTTGTTCCAGAGGCGGGAGAAAAGAGGAATGAAAGAGTGAAGGTGAGCAGAGAGCCGAGATTTCGGCAGTTTAACCATCAGAGGGTGGCTGGCAGATCTTGTGCGACCTGTAGGAATATTTGGGGGACAGAGCACAGAGAGAGCTGGGGGAGCAAGGCCGGAGAGGAGTCGGTAGAAGACAGAAAGACCACCTACCTGCCTGCGGTGAGTGAGTGAAAGGCCCTCAGAGATAGCTTCATCGCGGGAGATTCCAAAGATTCTGAAAGCTTTGGATTCAACAGCGTGAAGCCGAGCCAGGTGTGAGGCAGGAGCACCAGCCCATAGGGGAGAACAGTATTCCATTGAGCTGCGGATGAAAGCCTTGTATGTGGTGAGGAGCTCAGGTGTGCCTAGGAAGGACTTCGCACGACGGAGGATGCCCAGTCGGCGACTGGCTTTGGAGGCCAGCTTGGAAATGTGGTTTTCCCAAGAAAGATCATGGCAGATGGTGAGACCCAAAACCTTGAGCGACAGAACTTCTTGGAGAGGATTGTTGAGAAAGTAGATGGGAGGGTTGTCCAGTCGATCTTTTCGGAGAGACATAGTAAGAGTGTGAGATTTGTCAGGATTGAAAGACATGTTCCACATGTTTGACCAGTCTGTGATTTTGTCCAGGTCTTCAGAGAGTGAGGAGGCTGCAGACTGCCGATCTGAGGGAAGAGGAATGGAGCGGCAGAGAGTGGAGTCATCAGCAAAGAGATACAGAGGATTTTCCAGAGAGTCGGAGAGATCATTGATAAAGACCAGAAAAAGCACAGGGCCCAGCACACTGCCTTGGGGAACTCCAGCCTGAACGGGAAGGGGAGATGAGAGAAATCCATTCAGGGCCACACGTTGACTACGACCAGAGAGGAAGTCCGCAAGCCATGCATGGAGATTTCCATGGATACCATAGGAGGAGAGTTTGGTGAGCAGAGCTGGGTGCCAGACCGTATCGAAGGCACGTGATATGTCAAGGGAGACAGCTCTGATTTCCTGTTTGGCATTGAGGACCTCCATCCATTGTTGAGACAGCAGAAGCAGCATGTCCAGAGTAGAGTGACCTGGTCTGAAACCAAATTGATGATCAGAGATCAAGCCATTGGAGAAGAGGAAAGATTTCATATCCGAAGCAATGATGGATTCCATGACTTTGCTGATAATTGGGAGCAGGCTGATTGGTCTGTAGTTGCAAGGATCTGTTTTTGCACCTTTTTTGTGTAAAGCGGTAATGTTTGCTGATTTCCAGGATGCTGGCAGATGACCTTGAGCAAAGGATAGGGTGAAAAGAACAGAGAGAGGGTGAGATAGAGCGGCAGAGCAGGATTTTAGGACCCGTGGGCTGATGCCATCTGGTCCAGTTGCAGAATCAGAGTCGAGGTTTGACAAAAACTCCTCCACCTTGTCAGGAGAGAAGGTCACAGAGTCCAGGAGCAGTTTGGTTCGACTGGGAAAGGTGGGAACAGAGAGAGATGGGTTTGGGACTAAGGATTTTGAGGCAAACACAGAGTTGAGGCATTCGGCTTTGTCACGTGCGATGTCAACTGTGTGGCCATTTGAGGTAAGGGAGGGGATGGAGGGGGAACAAACACCAGAAACGGATTTGACCAGACGCCACCAGGATTTGGAGGAAGGAGACAGGTTTGAGAGTTCATTCTTGAGTGAGGAGAGATAGTGCTTCCTGGCACTCCTGAGGGTAGACACACACTTGTTCCGAGCTTGGTGGAAGGAACTGAGATTTCCTTCAGTTGGATTACCCTTCCAAGAGGCAAAGGCAAGTTGTTTCAGGGCAACTGCCTCACCACAAGATTCAGTGTACCATGGACGGGAGGAAGGGTAAGACAACTGAAGGCGAGATGGGATAAATCTGTGCATGAGAGAGATCAGTTTGCTTTGGAAGAATTCCCAGGAAGAATTGATGTCAGAGGCAGTGGAGATGGGAGACCAATCCAGACGATTGATGGCTGCTTGAAGACCGTCCCAGTCGGCCTGAGTGAAATGCCAGACTCGTCGACGCTGAGGAGGCTCTCTGAGAATGGCCAGAGAGATGTCCACTTTGACAAGCACATGATCAGAAGAACCGATTGGAGCAGAAGAAGAGCAGCAGACATTAGCAGGGAAGTTAGTCATAACCAAGTCGAGAAGAGAAGATACTCCATTGGCTGAGATCCGGGTCGGGAAATTGACAGATTGTGTCAATCCCAGTGAGTCACAGAAGTCCTTTGCTGAGGTGCCATGACTGGTGAGAGAGGAACCCACACCCAACCAGGTGGCATGATGACAATTTAAGTCACCACATATGAGGAAGAGAGAGTTGGGATGAGTGGATAGAAGTTGGTCCATGTTGTCAGACAGTGAAATGTAGATGGAGTCATCACTGTTTGGGGGACGGTACAGAACACATATGAACAAAAGGTGGGAGCGGAGAGGAAGCCGTAGCCAGAGGTACTCCTGGGGGTGAGGAGGAGAGAGGGCAGTGCAAGGAGAGTGAGGAAGAGAGTTTTTGATAAAGATAGCCACCCCACCACCAGGCCGAGGCTCAGGTCTATCATACCGGAGGAGGGAGTAACCAGGATGAGATATTAAGGAATCAGAGACATCTTGAAGGAGGAAAGTCTCTGTTAAGCAGATCAAGTCTGGATTGTCAGAAGCAACCTGTATGGAGAGATCAGTCAGGTTTGAGCGAAGGCCCCGGATGTTTGAGGTCCATACCGTTAATGAAGAGAGAGGGGGAGCATCGGGTACAGGACAGGGGAGGGGAGGAGTAGGGTAAGATGAAGGATGAGAGGGGGAGGTAGGGAGAGCAGTTGTTAGTGTGTCAGCGATTGCAGAAGAGTTCCAAGAAAGGGAAGGATGAGGAGGATGAAAGGTTTGAAGGTGAAGGGATGAGGCACAGAGAGGGGTTGTTTGAGGGGGGGCAGAGGAAAGAAGAAGGTTGGGGGGGGTGGAGGTATGAGATAGAAGGGAGACGAAGTGGGGAGGAGGCAGCTTTGAGGAGGAGGGGGGAGGAGGGAGAATTGGAGAGGAATGGTATGGGGGGAGATTTGAATGGGAGGGGTTGGGGGGGAGTTTTGAAGGGGAGGAGTGAGGGGGGAGTTTAGGAGGGGAAGGGCAAGGGGGGAGTTTAGGAGGGGAAGGGCAAGGGGGGAGTTCAGGAGTGGAAGGGCAAGGGGGGAGTTCAGGAGTGGAGGGGTAGGGGGGGAGTTTAAGAGTGGTGGGGCAAGGGGGGAGTTTAGGAGTGTAGGTGCAAGGGGAGGGATTTGGATGGGAGGGATTTGGATGGGAGGGGCAAGAGGGGAGTTTAGAAAGTGGATGATTAATGAAAGACGAACATTGAAAACAAATTGGGTTTGTTGTGATTTTCAAGTTAGCAATCCGGTTCAGAATGATGGAGGAGGGATGGAATGAATGTGAATTTAGACCATGTAGTGAGGGAGACGTATAAGATATTGAATTTCTTTTTTTTGAGGTGGAATGAGTTGGAGAGGAAATTGAGAAAAGCCTTTTAAATAGGAAGAAAAACAGCGTGTTGTAAAATACCACTGAATAAAACACTGAAGGGGAAAGGTTAAACATATTTAAATAATATTTAAACAGAACCGTGAACAATCTTATGTGCACAAAAATACCAACGGGGGGAGAGCCGAGAGGGACCACCACGAGTCACGTGAAGGGCAAACGGTGGATGAAGTGTGCATAGTGTGCAGTGTGCATCTTTGTTGTTGAAGTGTGCGGCATCACCATGCCGAGATCAAAAGAGCTCTCTGAGGCCTTCAGAAAGAAGGTTATAGATGCCAACGAGTCTGGGAAGGGATTTAAAAAGATCTCCAAACAATTTGAAATCAATCATTTGACTGGCCGGAAGATCATCTACAAGTGGAGAAGATTCCAAACAACTGCCAACTTGTTCAGGCCAGGCCGCCCCAGCAAGTTCATCCCGAGAGCAGACCGCAAGATGCTGAAAGAAGTCTCTAAGAACCCCAGAATGTCATCACGGGACCTACAGATAGCTCTTGCCACTGTTTATGTCAAAGTGCACGAGTCTACCATTAGAAAGAGGCTGCACAAATTTGATCTACGTAGGAGGTGTGCCAGGAGGAAGCCTTTGCTGTCCAGAAAGAACATCAGGGCAAGACGAAAGTTTGCCAATGAACACCTAGGCAAAGACCAGCACTTCTGGAACAATGTGCTCTGGACAGATGAGCCAAAGGTAGAGCTATTTGGCCACAGTACCAGAAGACATGTTTGGCGAAAACCAAAGACAGCATTTGACCACAAGAACCTGATACCAACTGTAAAGCATGGTGGTGGAAATATTATGGTTTGGGGCAGCTTTGCTGCATCAGGGCCTGGGCAGCTCACCATCATATAATCCACTATGAATTCTTCATTGTACCAGAGGGTGCTTGAGGATAATGTGAGGCCATCTGTCGGAAAGTTGAAGCTCAACCGAAGGTGAACCTTGCAACATGACAATGACCCTAAACATACCAGTAAATCCACCAAGGAATGGCTGAAAAGAAATAAATGGAGGGTTCTGGAATGGTCAAGTCAATGCCCGGATCTAAATCCCATCGAGATGTTGTGGGGTGATTTGAAACGAGCTGTGCATGCAATTGTGCATGCTGTGCAACATTTTTTCGTTGAATAAATTATTGCAAAGTCAATTTTCCATTGTTTTTTGTTCAATTTTTTTTTTTTTATTTTTTTTTTTTTTGGATACAGAGTCGAGGCTCGTGAACGAGCTAACATTCATCAAAGAAACAAATCAAACAAACAAGCAAACAAAGTATATAAAAAGGGGAGCGGTCGACAAGATGGGGAGAGAAGGAGAGGAAGCACACAAACACAACATTTGAGAGCAGGGACATCCGGAGATGTGTGGGATAGTCAGGTTCACTTTGTTAACAAATATAATTTCGTTCAAAATTTTGGTAGATTAGCAAAACTATACATTTTTGGAATATTCAGAGCATGAGGAATCCAAAAATTAATGTTTACATTTGCGTAGACACCATTGCGAAAATGACACTCAGGACAGTGATGAAGAGTCAGGTTCACTATGTTAACAAATATAATTTCTTTCAAAATTTTGGGATTAGCAAACCTGTACATTTTTGGAATCTTCAGAGCATGGAGAATCTGAAAATCAATGTTGGCATTTGCACAGACACCTGCATGGCCGCCATTTTGGATTTTGAAAATGGCCGCCATAAAATACATATTTTGCGCGATCTCGGCTTCTCGTCAACCTCGAGACTTCATTAAATATGCTAATCCTATGTTTTCTGGGTCAAGGAATCCAATAAAGGCCTCAAAATAGTGCTCAGGATTATAGAAAAGCAACAAACAAAGGTAATTGAAAACCATTGTCTTTATATTTGTGATATAACTGTATTACATAATACATGATATTGCAAGTCCTTTGAAGTTATAGGTTGTTATAGGTTGTTATAGGTAGTATCAGATTGAACTATAAGTCCTATACACAGGATCTACGAGGTCTATACCGTTCAGGAATATGCTTTTACAGATCTTCATCACTGTCCTGAGTGTCATTTTCGCAAAGGTGTCTACGCAAATGTAAACATTAATTTTTGGATTCCTCATGCTCTGAATATTCCAAAAATGTATAGTTTTGCTAATCTACCAAAATTTTGAACGAAAAAACATTGTGAACCTGACTATTTCTGTATGGCAATTTCTTTGCTTTTCAGCTTTATAAACTCAAACTAGTGGGGCATCCTTGCAGACTGCAAGCAGAAGCTGGCGTGCATCCTGTGTGCAGACATAATAAACATACGCTTTCTATATTTCATGAAGTAGATTGTGCTTGCATTCTGAAAGCAGCTAAATAAATTGAGTAAATCAAGAATGAGTTATTTATTCAACAATTTACAAGTATAGTAATGTTAAGGTAAAAGGTCAAAACTACTTCTGAAACAAAACTATCGTTAATGGGTTGCTCGACAACATTAAGAGGCGCCTCTTCTTTGGTGGTGCAGATGTATTTGGTCTCGGCCATGTATTTCACCCCCAGGGAAATACAGCAATGCAGGGACTAATAAAATGATTGTTTCTTTTGATATTTTTGATAATTACTTTTGGCAATCTCATCTTTATTTTGACGATTTACTTAATGTAGGTCCTTGTTTTGTGTTGAACTTGCCAGGACAAAGTGATCATTATTTCTGGGTTTTCCAGCGATGTGGGTCATGATAACAGGATGAATATGCATTGAGGAAAACATGTTCTGAATGTCACGATCATTATATTAGAAGCGGGATTTTGTTATAACCAGGGTGCTGAACACAGATGTCTGACTCCAAATGCAAACAGCCAATACTTAAAATATGCACTGTAACCCTTACCAATGTACACCGACCATTAACAATAAATGATTACGACTTCCTAAAATATAACAAAAATTCGTGAAATAAAATAAAGTTCTAAAATGAAACAATTGTTTCCATTGTTGGGGGTTGCCAAGCAACATTAACAAGCAGAGATTGTGATTCTAAGTTAGAGATGTGTAAAGGGACCAAGCTGTTCGAGTTATCATCATGTTAAGTTAGCATCTTTCATTTTTGATATGTTGATTGAATTTAGATTAGTAATAATTGTATTAGATTAGTAATGGCTGCTAAAGAGAGAGTGATTCTTTGTCTGGTCTGGGTTCAATTCCTAACCGACGATAACATTTCAGATTGGTGATTCATTGCCTCCAGAATATCATGTACAGACTGCCCCAGGCCATGATATTCTGCCCCCTCTCTCCCGGGAACAAGAACGAAGCAAAACCACCAGGCTTTTCTTTATGGATATTTCTTCATTTATGGACATTTTCCAACTGCTTTGTGATTTTGTTTTCCTGTAACATTGGCTTTAGTTTGCATCAGTATGCAAAGCTTCAGCATTCTACCCCACCTAGAAGGTACTAAACATTTATATCAGTGAGTCACAGTCAGTGGTTATAGAAAGCGCTTTATATATTAGATATGATCACTGCTCACCCCCACCCATTAGTTCCTTTCTTTTCCCACCTTTGGGACCAACTTCCACATTTTCTTCAATCTCGTTCCTCCCTCCACGTACTCAAAACAGCTGTTCACCACCATCTCAGAACATCCCCCATCCAAAACCATGATCTTTTCTACCCCCATTGACCTTCCTCAAACCCACCTCATTCCAAGTTTTCATTCCTGAGAGTTTGCTTCTGTATCAATTTTGCCCACCCATGCATGTGTGTTTTGCATCCTGTTTTTTTCTGTTATGTCCTGATTTATTTACTTGTTTTTCCTGGGCCGGTGCAGTAGCGGAGTCTGAATCGAGGGTTGAAAGAACCTCCTCTACCTTCTCCGGTGAAAAAAAAGGTCACAGAGTCAAAATATATTGTTATGAATTTTGGGGTAGAGTGACATATAGATCAGGTAGATCTGTGTAGGTATCATGCTCCGACTGTTGTGAAGAAGAAGAACCATTTCGATGTACATAAGTAGAGGACCTGTTTAGCCCGGATGTCGGTTTAAGCTTGTATATTTGTGGTCATACGAGGATGGTCCTGTGCTAATTATCGTAGGGATTATGCTAATTCCCTTGTGTGTGAGACCTGGTGATTTATCCTTCGTCCTGTATGGCAACGCACTAGACACGTAGAGCAGGAAAGGCCCATTAGCAACACACACACATACTAATTAAATTCCCACCCCAAAATAAAACTCACCGGAAGGGCAGGCAGGAAGCGCCCACGCATTGGGCTGAGGCCATGCCCACCTCGCAATGGATTGGTTGAGGGGTTGATGGGGAGATCACACCATTGGGCCAGTCGCTGTCTGGGAATCTTCTGTCGTGCAAATTCCTTTCTGGGCACTTCTGATCCTCACTTCAGCACATACAAAGCTTTCATCCGCAGCTCAATGGAATACTGCTCTCCCCTCTGGGCTGGTGCTCCTGCCTCACACCTAACCCGGCTTCACACGGTTGAAACCAAATCATTCAGAATAATTGGTATCTCCCACGATGAAGCTGATTCTGAGGGGCTTTCTCTCTCTCTCACCGCAGATAGGTAGGTGGTCTTTCTGTCTTCTACTGACTCCTCTCCGACCTTGCTCCCCCTGCTCTCTGTGCTCTGTCCCCCAAATATTCCTGCAGGATGCACAAGATCTGCCAGCAACCCTCTTCTGGTGAAACTGCCAAAATCAAGACTCTCTGCTCACCTTCACTCTTTAATTCCTCTTTTCTCCTGCCTCTGGAACAATCTCCCAAACTCTCTTCGATCCCTCTTTTCCCTCCATATCTTTAAAACAGCTGTTCACCGCCATCTCTTATTGTCCCCCGTCGCACCGCGGAGTGAAAGGGGGACTATGGTTTTCCCTTCCGTCCGTGTGTGCATCAGTGCGTGCGTCCGTGCGGACGTGCGTGCGTGCGTAAGCGAAGGACCGAATTCTAATTTGGTGTGTGGGTGCAACTAAGCATAAGGAAGAATGCTATTGAAAATTGGGTCGCCACGTCAAATGCCAAGATGGCCGCCACCATATATATGTCTGAAACTTGTGAGTGAAATATCTTGAAATATAAGCGAACTACTAACTTCTAATCTGGTGTGTGGGTGTATCTACGCATAAGGAAGAACGCTATTGAAAATTGGGTCGCCACGTCAAAATCCAAAATGGCCGCCTTGCGTCTTCCACTTTGTCAACTCACTTCACTTCACCGAGGGGGGACCTAAGCGTAACGCATGTTGTATGTTTTATTTGGCTGTGCCTGTTTTCATGTTCAATGTGTTAGCTCTCACACGAGCCTCGATTCTGTATACAAAAATAAAAAACCCAACTCCTCTCAACCCCTTTATTTCCTCCAAATTCCTACTCCATATACTCCAAACCGTCTCCCCTGCCCCTTCCCATCCATCCCATTCCACCTCATCTGAGAATCGACACCAATCTCACGCTTGGCCTTTTCAGTTTTGAAATTGAAAACTATGTTGACAATACATGAATCCTACTCTCCTCAAGGAAGTCTGTTTTCCATTTCTCAAACATGCAATTATCGGAATTTAATGAATAGCCATACAGTCCATATAATTCCTTACTCTGAATAATAATAGAATAAAGATTGAAACTTTTGTTAAAATATGTGGACAACTTACAAATAAACGGAAAAGCGTGTTTCAAAGGCAAGAAAGCATTTCAGCAGAATGAACAAACGCAAATGAAAAGAGAAATGCAATTTATATTATAAAATGCAACAAAGAGAGTCTGGTGTCTTTTGTAACTTACACAAAGATACAACGAAGAGTAACTTATTCTTACAGAACAGGTCATTATAGCTCCACAGTCACCATGTGATGAATGACTGCTCTGCTAATGGTACCGCAGCATATTTACTCTCGACCCTAACCCTCACAAATATGACATGCCACATATAAATGCATTCTTTTACATACACGACCTAAATACACATAATCATGAAAAAACAAAATATTGTCACCTTCAAACACGAAATAATACTCTTGGGTATTATGGTGTGGAAAAAAATGGTGGTTCCATCAGCTACATACAAAATTAAAGTTAGAGTATCTTCTCTAAAAAGTTGTTTAAGCTACATATGAGAACCTAGATGCTCTGTTCAACTGATTGTCAAGGCAGGGTGTTATATTTTTTATATTTTCATTTTATTTTCAGTGTTATATTTATGAAAATACAACATGCGTTACGCCTAGGTCCCCCGTCAGTGACGTGATGTGAGTTGACAAAGTGGAAGACGCAAGGCGGCCATCTTGGATTTTGACGTGGCGACCCAATTTTGAATAGCGTTCTCCCTTATGCCTAGATACACCCACACACCAGATTAGAAGTTAGTACTTCGCGTATTGTCCCCCGTCGCACCGTGGAGCGAAAGGGGGACTATGGTTTTCCCCTCTGTCCGTGTGTGCGTGCGTCCGTCCGTGCGGGCGTGCATGCGTGCGTACGTGCGTGCGTGCATAAGCGAAGGACCGAGTTCTAATCTGGTGTGTGGGTGTAACCCACGTCAAAATCCAAGATGGCCACCGCCATGTATGTCTGAACCTTGTGAGTGGAATATCTTGAAAAATAAACGAACTACTAACTTCTAATCTGGTGTGTGGGTGTATCTAGGCATAAGGAAGAACGCTATTGAAAATTGGGTCGCCACGTCAAAATCCAAGATGGCCGCCTTGCGTCTTCCACTTTGTCAACTCACATCACTTCACCGACGGGGGACCGAGGCGTAACGCTTGTTTTTCAAGATATTTCGCTCACAAGGTTCAGACATATATATATGGTGGCGGCCATCTTGGATTTTGACGTGGCCACCCTGTTTTTACCTTTGTCACCGAAGATGGGCCACGGTTATGCTTTCACCCCTGTCTGTCTGTCTTTCTGTCTGTTGCTTGGCAAAAAAAAAAGTTTTTTGACAATTATGTTGATCACTCCGGTTTGTGTGTGTTTGTTTGTTTGTGTGTTTGTCTGTCCGCTCTCTTATACTTGTCTACAGGTCACAATTTTAAACTGATCTTCACAAAACTTCACCAAACGGTAGAGTTAGTGGTCTGACAAAATCCTATATATTTTTGAGGTCAAAAGGTCAACATAGACCAAAGGTCAACCACTTTTCTTCAAATTTCTAAAATCCTCAATTGATTTGAAATCTGAATAGGATTTGCATATCAGCTTACTGAAACCAACCACTAACTATTTTTGAGGTCAACATCAACATCCATCCACAACATCAGCCCCTGGGCGATCATCTGGTAGAATTATGCGGTACACTACACTGACTAAAGGTATTTTAAACAGTATCACAGTATTTTAAACCAATTTCAATGGTTGCTAGAACACAGGGCAGCATGTAGAATTATACTAACATAACCATAAGACTTTAAAGAAACAAACAAAATTACCTATTTTGTGGGGCAACCCCCCACCCCTCAAACCCCCTCAGACCCAGATTTTTCAAATGCCATGAACAAAATTGTGTCTAGTTTTGGAGAAGAGAGAAAATACCTAGTTTAGGGGTCAAACACCCCACACACCCCTTACACCTTGATCATTTATGCCATGAAGAAACGTTGATGCATCACGGGTGATGAAGGTTGGGGTCAAGTTTAATCAAAATCATGTGTGTAGTTTCTGTGAAGAAAGCAAATATCTATTTTGGGGTGTCAAACCTGGACCCAGTTTGCCCTTGGTAGACCCCATAGAGCCCGATTTTTAAAATGCCGTGAACAAACTTGAGTTGTAACAGACTAAATAACATTTGTGCCAAGTTTGGTCACAATCGCATCAGCAGTTTCGGAGAAGAAGTTGCAAGTGTTTACGGACTGACGGACGATGCGCCATCCCATCAGCTCCCCGAAACTACATTGGTCATCAGGAAGTCTCTTGGTCCACATACAGAGAACAGCTCAAGTCTCTTGAACTTTACCACCAACAAGCTCTCCGTGATGTATTTTTTTTTTTTCCATCAACCTCCTCCTGGTTAAATTACTAAAATTCAGGTTGATTGCACAGGCATGGTGAGGAGCAAATTAATGTGTGTGCCTCCAGGCATGGTGAGGAGGAAATCAATATGTGTGTGCCTCCAGGCAGGGCAAGGAGGAAATTAATGTGTGTGCCTCCAGGCAGGGCAAGGAGGAAATTAATGTGTGTGCCTCCAGGCATGGTGAGGAGGAAATTAATGTGTGTGCCCTCCAGGCAGGGCGAGGAGGAAATCAATGTGTGTGCCTCCAGGCAGGGCAAGGAGGAAATTAATGTGTGTGCCTCCAGGCAGGGCAAGGAGGAAATTAATGTGTGTGCCTCCAGGCAGGGCGAGGAGGAAATCAATGTGTGTGCCTCCAGGCATGGTGAGGAGGAAATCAATGTGTGTGCCTCCAGGTAGGGCGAGGAGGAAATCAATGTGTGTGCCTCCAGGCAGGGCGAGGAGGAAATCAATGTGTGTGCCTCCAGGCAGGGCAAGGAGGAAATTAATGTGTGTGCCTCCAGGCAGGGCGAGGAGGAAATCAATGTGTGTGCCTCCAGGCAGGGCGAGGAGGAAATCAATGTGTGTGCCTCCAGGCAGGGCGAGGAGGAAATCAATGTGTGTGCCTCCAGGCATGGTGAGGAGGAAATTAATGTGTGTGCCTCCAGGCAGGGCGAGGAGGAAATCAATGTGTGTGCCTCCAGGCATGGTGAGGAGGAAATCAATGTGTGTGCCTCCAGGTAGGGCGAGGAGGAAATCAATGTGTGTGCCTCCAGGCAGGGCAAGGAGGAAATCAATGTGTGTGCCGCCAGGCATGGTGAGGAGGAAATCAATGTGTGTGCCTCCAGGCATGGTGAGGAGGCAATCAATGTGTGTGCCTCCAGGCAGGGCGAGGAGGAAATCAACGTGTATCCCTCCAGGAAAGGCAAGGAGGAAATCAACGTGTGTCCCTCCAGGCAGGGCAAGGAGGAAATCAACGTGTGTGCCGCCAGGCAGGGTGAGGAGGAATATCAATATGTGTGTTCCTCCATCAGATGGTCGTTAAACTGGACGCCCCCGGTCGAGAAACCAATGCCCGTCTACAGACATTAGTTGGTAAATGTAAGAGATCCCACGGTGTCCTTCGCGGAGAGTTGGCGAGCTATCGCCTGCACCCTGAACAAATTCCAAATTCCCGCTCTAACCTGCAGGGGGAACTGCATCGGCGGCACAACTGCCCTCCTCCCTCTCTTATAATATTAGTCAATGATGCTGCTCATCGCAGCCTTGTTCTGCATACGGAAGAAGAAGCATAGATCTTGTAGAAAAGAAATACAAAAAAAATGCAGTTTCCATTGTCAAGCAAACAATTAATGGAAGTTGGTTTTAGAATAAAGGGTAAAAAATAGGATGTTCATGTTATGTTCACATCTGACATGTTGCTAAATGTGAGTGAAAGATGCAGAAACGAAAGGGAAGGTTGATCAAAGAGTGAGCAGAAGCTCTGACAATCATCAAATGAAAGCTCAAGGGTACTGGAAGGGTGGGAGAGGGGAAGACGGGGTATGGGGGCAGGAGGGGTGAGGGTAGGGGGGATTCCGTGCCATAATTAACGTTGTCTACTTAGTGTAGCGTAAAAGAATGGCTTTGCAGGTGGCGGTGGAACGGAGATACGTAATGGGTTCGAGACATGCAGTAAGCTTTTCCTCCCTAATGAGACTAGGTAATTAGAATTTGGTGTGCATGCGCCAGCTCGTTCATAATGAAGAAGACCATGTGTACGTGCGCATTGCACACGCACTGACATGTGTGTATAAGGGGACTGGAGGTGGGATATTTGATTTTAAACAACCCCCATATCTGCACTGTTCATTAGCACAGGTGTGCGTGCCTATGTAACTATTTGAGCATGAATGAATTACCATGTGCGCCAATAAGGTTCTCAGACTGCATTTTTAAAGAGATTTTCTGAGAAGCATTTAAAAGATGCAACATTCCAGGGATGGATACTTTGCCTGGAAGATTGCTGGAGGCTGCGCTTATTGTTGTGCTGGAGGCTGCGCTGATTGTTGTGCTGGAGGCTGCGCTGATTGTTGTGCTGGAGGCTGCGCTGATTGTTGTGCTGGAGGGTACACTGATTGTTGTGCTGGAGGGTATGCTGATTGTTGTGCTGGAGGCTGCGCTGATTGTTGTGCTGGAGGGTACACTGATTGTTGTGCTGGAGGCTGCGCTGATTGTTGTGCTGGAGGCTGCGCTGATTGTTGTGCTGGAGGGTACACTGATTGTTGTGCTGGAGGGTACGCTGATTATTGTGCTGGAGGGTATGCTGATTATTTTGTTGGAGGGTACACTGATTGTTGTGCTGGAGGCTGCGCTGATTGTTGTGCTGGAGGGTATGCTGATTATTTTGTTGGAGGGTACACTGATTGTTGTGCTGGAGGCTGCGCTGATTGTTGTGCTGGAGGGTATGCTGATTATTTTGTTGGAGGGTACACTGATTGTTGTGCTGGAGGCTGCGCTGATTGTTGTGCTGGAGGGTATGCTGATTATTTTGTTGGAGGGTACACTGATTGTTGTGCTGGAGGCTGCGCTGATTATTGTGCTGGAGGCTGCGCTGATTGTTGTGTTGGAAGGTACACTGATTGTTGTGCTGGAGGCTGCGCTGATTGTTGTGTTGGAGGGTGCACTGAATGTTGTGCTGGAGGGTACCCTGATTGTTGTGCTGGAGGGTACACTAATTGTTGTGCTGGAGGGTACACTGATTGTTGTGCTGGAGGGTACACTGATTGTTGTGCTGGAGGGTACACTGATTGTTGTGCTGGAGGGTACCTTTATTGTTGTGCTGGAGGGTACCCTGATTGTTGTGCTGGAGGGTACCCTGATTGTTGTGCTGGAGGGTACGCTGATTGTTGTGCTGGAGGGTACGCTGATTGTTGTGCTGGAGCGTACGTTGATTGTTGTGCAAGAGGGTACTACTGATTGTTGTGCTGATTGTTGTGCTGGAGACTGTGCTGATTGTTGTGCTGGAGGCTGCGCTGATTGTTGTGCTGGAGGCTGCGCTTATTGTGCTGGAGGCTGCGCTGATTGTTGTGCTGGAGGCTGCGCTGATTGTTGTGCTGGAGGGTACACTGAATGTTGTGCTGGAGGGTACCCTGATTGTTGTGCTGGAGGGTACACTAATTGTTGTGCTGGAGGGTACACTGATTGTTGTGCTGGAGGGTACACTGATTGTTGTGCTGGAGGGTACACTGATTGTTGTGCTGGAGGGTACCTTTATTGTTGTGCTGGAGGGTACCCTGATTGTTGTGCTGGAGGGTACCCTGATTGTTGTGCTGGAGGGTACGCTGATTGTTGTGCTGGAGGGTACGCTGATTGTTGTGCTGGAGCGTACGTTGATTGTTGTGCAAGAGGGTACTACTGATTGTTGTGCTGGAGACTGTGCTGATTGTTGTGCTGGAGACTGTGCTGATTGTTGTGCTGGAGGGTACACTGATTGTTGTGCTGAATGGTACACTGATTGTTGTGTTGGAGGGTGCACTGATTGTTGTGCTGGAGGGTACACTGATTGTTGTGTTGGAGGGTGCACTGATTGTTGTGCTGGAGGGTACACTGATTGTTGTGCTGGAGGGTACACTGATTGTTGTGCTGGAGGGTACACTGATTGTTGTGCTGGAGGGTACACTGATTGTTGTGCTGGAGGGTACACTGATTGTTGTGCTGGAGGGTACACTGATTGTTGTGCTGGAGTGTACCCTGATTGTTGTGCTGTGGGCTCTCCTCTTTGGGCTGGCTCCCATGCTTCACACCTTGGTCAGCTTGGACGCTGTGGAAACCAAGGTCTTCAAGATCATTGGAAGCTGCGTCTATGGGCCTATCACTTTCCCATCACAGACAGGTCGGTGGTCCCTCTGTCCTCTACCACCTCCTTTCTGGTTTTGCACCCTCTGCTCTTTCCTCAGGTTTCTGCAGGGCGCACATGGTCCACAATCAACAACCTTCTGGTTAAACTACATAAATCCAGGATCACTGCTCACCTCCACTCACTTGTTCCTCTTTTTCCCCACCTGTGGAACCAACTTCCACATTCTCTTTAATCTCATTCTTCCCACCAGGTTGTTCTGTTCTGTTCATCTGAGATCTTCCCTAATCCAAAACCATATTACCTCCCCTTTCTCCCCCTTTCTCCCCTCACCCGACCCCTTTTTCCAGATTTCCAGGTTTTCCCTCGTGAGTTTCCTTATTGATCCATCTTGTCCACTCCATGCTTCCTTTCCTGCCCCTCATCCTCCCCCCCCCCCCCCCCACCACCACCCATTGTTTGGCCTAGTCTACCTCTATCTTGTCCTTCATCTCTGCTGTTGATGCTCCCCCTCCCTTTTTCAATGGTTCTTTTTGTCCTGCAACGTCCTGATCTGTTCAGTGCACTCGCTCTTCCATGAGCCTTGACTCTATAAAAGGTGTGCTGCCATGTTTATGCTCCAATCAGAATCCCTGGATGATATGTCAGACCCAAACTGTATCACACATGTCATTATAATGAATGTAAAAGTATGCCAATGTCTCCCAAAATCTTCGTCCTGCATGTGTTTTATGTACGAGCTCCACATTAGCCTTGGATAAATGTGAGACAAAAATACATCATCAAGGACAGAATGTTAACCTACATTGTTGTGTTGACCTTCTTTCTGACATTTTACCTGTATTATCCTAGGTAGTAGTGCTAATTCTGTCTGACCTTTAAGCTGTATTGTTGCCAGGTAGCAGTGCTGATTCTGTCTGACCTTTAACCTGTATTATCCCCGGTAGCAGTGCTAATTCTGTCTGACCTTTAACCTGTATTATCCCAGGTAGCAGTGCTAATTCTGTCTGACCTTTAACCTGTATTATCCCAGGTAGCAGTGCTAATTCTGTCTGACCTTTAACCTGTATTATCCCAGGTAGCAGTGCTAATTCTGTCTGACCTTTAACCTGTATTAACCCAGGTCGCAGTGCTAATTCTGTCTGACCTTTAACCTGTATTGTTGCCAGGTAGCAGTGTTAATTCTGTCTGAACTTTAACCTGTATTGTTGCCAGGTAGCAGTGCTAATTCTGTCTGACCTTTAACCCGTATTGTTGCCAGGTAGCAGTGCTAATTCTGTCTGAACTTTAACCTGTATTATCCCAGGTAGCAGTGCTAATTCTGTCTGACCTTTAACCTGTATTATCCCAGGTAGCAGTGCTAATTCTGTCTGACCTTTAACCTGTATTATCCCAGGTAGCAGTGCTAATTCTGTCTGACCTTTAACCTGTATTATCCCAGGTTGCAGTGCTAATTCTGTCTGACCTTTAACCTGTGTTGCCAGGTAGCAGTGTTAATTCTGTCTGAACTTTAACCTGTATTGTTGCCAGGTAGCAGTTCTAATTCGGTCTGAACGTTAACCCGTATTGTTGCCAGGTAGCAGTGCTAATTCTGTCTGACCTTTAACCTGTATTATCCCAGGTCGCAGTGCTAATTCTGTCTGACCTTTAACCTGTATTGTTGCCAGGTAGCAGTGTTAATTCTGTCTGAACTTTAACCTGTATTGTTGCCAGGTAGCAGTGTTAATTCTGTCTGACCTTTAACCCGTATTGTTGCCAGGTAGCAGTGCTAATTCTGTCTGAACTTTAACCTGTATTATCCCAGGTAGCAGTGCTAATTCTGTCTGACCTTTAACCTGTATTATCCCAGGTCGCAGTACTAATTCTGTCTGACCTTTAACCTGTATTATCCCAGGTCGCAGTGCTAATTCTGTCTGACCTTTAACCTGTATTGCCAGGTAGCAGTGCTGATTCTGTCTGAACTTTAACCTGTATTATCCCAGGTAGCAGTGCTAATTCTGTCTGACCTTTAACCTGTATTATCCCAGGTCGCAGTGCTAATTCTGTCTGACCTTTAACCTGTATTATCCCAGGTCACAGTGCTAATTCTGTCTGACCTTTAACCTGTATTGCCAGGTAGCAGTGCTGATTCTGTTTGACCTTTAACCTGTATTGTTGCCAGGTCGCAGTGCTAATTCTGTCTGACCTTTAACCTGTATTATCCCAGGTCGCAGTGCTAATTCTGTCTGACCTTTAACCTGTATTATCCCAGGTCGCAGTGCTAATTCTGTCTGACCTTTAACCTGTATTGCCAGGTAGCAGTGCTGATTCTGTTTGACCTTTAACCTGTATTGTTGCCAGGTCGCAGTGCTAATTCTGTCTGACCTTTAACCTGTATTGTTGCCAGGTAGCATTGTTGATTCTGTTTGACCTTTAACCTGTATTGTTGCCAGGTAGCAGTGCTGATCTGACCCTGTGGAATCGATACTCGACTCCCTTCTCTCCTGTTTCTCCCTCTCTTTTCCAGGTGTTACCATCATCTTAAATTAACAAAAAACAACTCAATAAGTTTCAGAACAGCGAAGCTGATGTTGAACTACAAACACAAATGTTGCTTTATTTTCATGTTTAATACTAGCCTGCCACAACTCAGGTGTTAAAGCACCTCACCATAGTGAGCGCAGTGCTCGCCATGTCATCCAGGGCGACTCGAGTAGGTATAAAGACTGCAGTTTTCATTCATTGAACCGTCACTCTCAGTCTCTCGTCTTGGCCTCACGATAAAGAGACATTGACAGGTGGGAGTAAGTGTGGATGTAGATCAGGCGGGAGAAAATTTGAATTTTGTTAACGTACCAGGGCTAAGGCCCATTTTTTATAGAGATCATTACATGTATCTGATAAAACAGGTTTGCTGTAAAAATCACTGGCCCAGCTTGGTAATGCATTCATGTTGGAATTACTAACAGGGATAACAGTCTCGGTTTTGCTCTCATCGGTGATGTAAAGTTAGACTGATGAATGATTATCCACTGCAACCCTACTAGCTGGGACTGTGAAATAATCTCCTTCAATGTGGATCCAAAACAAACTCCCACAAGGAAGCAATTGCTCAAGGAAAACTCCCACAAGCTCTTCCACAATAATCAATTATCCCACAATAATCAATAATTATCCCACAATAATCAATAATTATCAATTAAAGGTCAAATTAATTAAAGGTCAAATTATCAATCAATAATAATTATCCCACAATAATCAATTATGGGAAAACTCCCACAATAATCTCCTTCAATGTGGATCCAAAACAAACTCCCACAAGGAAGCAATTGCTCGAGGAAAACTCCCATAAGCTCTCCCACAATAATCAATTATCCCACAATAATCAATAATTATCCCACAATAATCAATAATTATCAATTATCAATTAAAGGTCAAATTAATTAAAGGTCAAATTATCAATTATCAAAAATAATTATCAAAAATAATTATCAAAAATAATTATCAAAAAAAAATTATCAAATAATTATCAATTAAAGGTCAAATTAAAGGTCAAATAATTAATCAATAATTATCCCACAATAATCAATTATGGGAAAACTCCCACAATAATCTCCTTCAATGTCGATCCAAAACAAACTCCCACAAGGAAGCAATTGCTCAAGGAAAACTCCCACAAGCTCTCCCACAATAATCAATTATCCCACAATAATCAATAATTATCCCACAATAATCAATAATGATCAATTTATCAATTAAAGGTCAAATTAATTAAAGGTCCAATTATCAAATAATTATTTGAAATAATTATCAAAAATAATTATCAAAAATAAATTATCAAATAATTATCAATTAAAGGTCAAATTAAAGGTCAAATAATTAATCAATAATTATCCCACAATAATCAATTATGGGAAAAACTCCCACAATAATCTCCTTCAATGTGGATCCAAAACAAACTCCCACAAGGAAGCAAATGCTCAACGAAAACTCCCACAAGCTCTCCCACAATAATCAATTATCCCTCAATAATCAATAATTATCAATTATCAATTAAAGGTCAAATTAATTGAAGGTCAAATTATCAATTATCAAATAATTATCAAAAATAATTAATCAATCATTATCCCACAATAATCAATTATGGCAAAACTCCCACAATAATCTCCTTCAATGTGGATCCAAAACAAACTCCCACAAGGAAGCAATTGCTCAACGAAAACTCCCACAAGCTCTCCCACAATAATCAATTATCCCACAATAATCAATAATCAATAATTATCCCACAATAATCAATAATTATCAATTAAAGGTCAAATTATCAATCAATAATCATCCCACAATAATCAATTATGGCAAAACTCCCACAATAATCTCCTTCAATGTGGATCCAAAACAAACTCCCACAAGGAAGCAATTGCTCAACGAAAACTCCCACAAGCTCTCCCACAATAATCAATTATCCCACAATAATCAATAATTATCCAACAATAATCAATAATTATCAATTAAAGGTCAAATTAATTAAAGGTCAAATTATCAATTATCAAATAATTATCAAAAATAAATTATCAAATAATTATTATCAATTAAAGGTCAAATCGTCAACCCTCGACTCTGATTCTGCAACTGGACCTGACGGCATCAGCCCACGGGTCCTAAAATCCTGTTCTTCCGCTCTTTCACTACCTCTCTCTGTTCTCTTCACCCTCTCTTTTGCTCAAGGTCATCTTCCATCTGCTTGGAAATCTGCCAACATCACCGCTTTGCACAAAAAAGGTGCAAAAACAGATCTCAGCAACTACAGACCAATCAGCCTTCTCCCAATTATCAGCAAAGTCATGGAATCCATCATTGCTTCAGACATGAAATCTTTCCTCTTCTCCAATGGCTTGATCTCTGATCGTCAATTTGGTTTCAGACCTGGACACTCTACTCTGGACATGCTGCTTCTGCTTTCTCAACAATGGATGGAGGTCCTCAATGCCAAACAGGAAATTAGAGCTGTCTCCCTTGACATATCACGTGCCTTCGATACGGTCTGGCACCCCGCTCTGCTCACGAAACTCTCCTCTTTTGGTATCCATGGAAATCTCCACGCATGGCTGGCGGACTTCCTCTCTAGTCGTAGTCAACGTGTGGCCCTGAATGGGTTTCTCTCATCTCCTCTTCCTGTTCAGGCTGGAGTTCCCCAAGGCAGTGTTCTGGGCCCTGTGCTTTTCCTAGTCTTCATCAATGGTCTCTCTGACTCTCTTGAAAATCCTCTCTATCTCTTTGCTGATGACTCTACTCTCTGTCGCTCCATTCCTCATCCCTCAGCTCGGCAGTCTGCAGCCTCCTCACTCTCTGCAGACCTGGACAAAATCACAGACTGGGCAAACAAGTGGAACATGTCTTTCAATCTTGACAAATCTCACACTCTTACGATGTCTCTCCGAAAAGACCGACTGGACAACCTTCCCATCCAGTTTCTGAATAATCCTCTCCAAGAAGTTCTGTCACTCAAGCTTTTGGGTCTCACTATCTGCCATGATCTTTCCATGGAAAACCACATTTCAAATCTGGCCTCCAAAGCCAGTCGCCGACTGGACATCCTCCGTCGTGCGAAGTCCTTCCTTGGCACACCTGAGCTCCTCACCACATACAAGGCTTTCATCCGCAGCTCAATGGAATAATGCTCTCCCCTCTGGGCTGGTGCTCCTGCCTCACACCTAGCTCGTCTTCACGCTGTTGAAACCAAAGCATTCAGAATCATTGGAATCTCCCGCGATGACGCTATCTCCGAGGGCCTTTCACTTACTCACCGCAGGCAGGTTGGTGGTCTTTCAGTCTTCTACCGACTCCTCTCTGGCCTTGCCCCCCCAGCTCTCTCTGGGCTCTGTCCCCCAAATATTCCTGCAGGTCGCACAAGATCTGCCTGCAACCCTCTTATGGTTAAACTGCCAAAATCAAGACTCTCTGCTCACCTTCACTCCTTCATTCCTCTTTTCTCCCGCCTCTGGAACAAACTCCCTCACTCTCTTCAATCCCACTCCACCCTCCAGGTCTTTAAAACAGCTGTTCACCACCATCTCTTATCTTCCCCCATGCAAAACATTGATCTTTTCTACCCCCGCTTATTTCACCCCAATTCCACTTTTTTTAAATACCAACTTCTGTCCTGGAAGTCCTTGGTGTCCTTGTGTTTTGTACTTCTCCCTCCCCCCCCCCCCCCTTCCCACGCCTTCTCCCCCCAAGCCCTCTCCCTTCCACACATCTCCCTGCTCTCAAATGTTGTGTTTGTGTGCTTCCCCTTCTCTCCCCATCTTGTCTTCCGCTCCCTCTTTTTATATATTTTGTTTGTCTGGTTGATTTGTTTGTGAAGTAAATGTTAGCTCTTTCACGAGCCTCGATTCAGTATACAAAAAAATAATAATACTAATAATAATTAATCAATCATTATCCCACAATAATCAATTATGGGAAAACTCCCACAATAATCTCCTTCAATGTGGATCCAAAACAAACTCCCACAAGGAAGCAATTGCTTAGTCCTTGGGCCTGTCTATCACGCACTAACCTTTACGAAATCCTCATATTTCTTCTTCGTGACAGATCCTCTAACTCCCCTGCTTAACATGGCAGAAAACAATCTTCCAAATGAGTGATGGAGCCATTATTTCACTGTTTCGGACAGCATTAACTGTTCCAGTTTGCTCGTCTGTCTTGTGCTCAGGCCCTCTGGAGTAGATGATTATCTAATGGGTAAATCTATAATCTCGTTAAACTCAACCAGAGAGTGAATAGTGCAAATATCTCGGAGCCAGGTGGAACTGAAGTCGGATGGATTTAAATGATGGGGAGAGATTAGGTGGAAAAGGACATTGTTACTCGGAAAATGCTTAGCAAAGTACATCTCGTATGGTGCAGGTGAACGATGGCCAAGGTAACATGCTTACGGCAGGTAGAAAAGTGGTGCTCCAGCGCAAGGAAAATTTAAATAAATGCTTCGGTAATTGTGAGCCAGAACCTGCATGGCAGGTGCCTGGGAAGAAAAGTTAATACAGGACACATGACGACAGCTTGTTTGAAGTGAGAGATGTAGAAGGTGTGCTACTGGTGTGGACAAACACATGCATGATGTGAAGACATGCTTCAGTGGCCATGACCTGCCGCAGCTTCGTTTATAAGGTATCGGTTGTCATCATCTTTAAAGGAAAAGGTTGTTGGATAACAGAAGACCAATGGAAGAGATCTAGTTGTTGAGTGCCTACCTTTCTAAGATTGTAGATTATTTCAGAATCTAACTAGAACGGAACTCGGTGGAGAGCAATCTCCGCCAGGCTGAACAGTTTACGTTTTGGATCCCACTGATAGGCCGGATCTGGATTCTTACCTGAACCAAAATCTAATTGGCTTCTTCCTGTCACCTAACCAACTCATCCCCCAAGTTTTGCCATCATCCGTCAACAACTTTTTGAAATATCATGCTACATATCGTTTCTGGCCCCATCACTCAATGGTGAAGAATCACTGAAAAAATCAAAAAAATGTCGTATCCGGATCCATTTTCAAATCTTCACTAAAACCTAATTGTTCGTCCTTGTCTCATACCCAACCTGTCCGGCAACTTTCGTCCGTATATGTCCTCAGCTTTTTGAGATATCGTGCTAGAAATCTGTTTTTGCCCTATCTCTCAGCGGTTTGTCCCCCAAATATTCCTGCAGGTCGCACAAGATCTGCCTGCAACCCTCTTATGGTGAAATTGCCAAAATCAAGACTCTCTATTCACCTTCACTCCTTCATTCCTCTTTTCTCCCGCCTCTGGAACAAACTCCCTCACTCCATTCAATCCCACTCCACCCTCCAGGTCTTTAAAACAGCTGTTCACCAACATCTCTTATCTTCCCCCATCCAAAACCTTGATCTTTTCTACCCCCGCTAATTTCACCCCAATTCCACTTTTTTGAAATACCAACTTCTTTCCTGGAAGTCCTTGGTGTCCTTGTATTTTATATTTCTCCCAACCCCCCCCCCCCCCGCCCTCCCTCCCCTTTCCCACGCCTCCTTCCCCTAAGCCATCTCCCTGCTCTCAAATGTTGTGTTTGTGTGCTTCCCCTTCTCTCCCCATCTTGTCTACCGCTCCCTCTTTTATATATTTTGTTTGTCTGTTTGATTTGTTTTTGTGATAAATGTTAGCTCTTTCACGAGCCTCGATTCTTTATACAAAAAAAATCAAAAAATCACTGTAGAACTCTCAGATCCATATTCAGATCTTCACCAGAATCGAAAAGATTCGGCCTTGTCCCATACTCAACATCTCCACCAAGTTTCGACCAAATCCGTCCATAGCGTTTTGAGATATTGCCTCACCTATATATCATCACCTCACCTCACCTATATACCTCACCTCACCTATATACCTCGCCTCACCTCACCTATATACCTCACCTCACCTCACCTAAATACCTCACCTCACCTATATAGCCTCACCTCACCTCACCTATATACCTCACCTCACCTATATACCTCACCTCACCTATATACCTCACCTCACCTATATACCTCACCTCACCTATATACCTCACCTCACCTATATACCTCGCCTCACCTATGTACCTCACCTCACCTCACCTATATACCTCACCTCACCTCGCCTATATACCTCACCTCACCTATATACCTCACCTCACCTCACCTATATACCTCACCTCACCTCACCTATATATCATCACCTCACCTCACCTATATAACCCTACCTCACCTATATACCTCACCTCACCTCACCTATATACCTTACTCACCTATATATCCTCACCTCACCTATATACCTCACCTATATACCTCACCTCACCTCACCTATATTCCTCACATCACCTATATACCTCGCCTCACCTCACCTATATATCCTCAGCTATATACCTCACCTCACCTATATACCTCGCCTCACCTATACCTAGTACCAATCCCTATATATCGTCTTTGCCCTATCACTAATAATGAAGAATCACTTTAAAATTCTGAGATCTGGATCCGGATCTTCACCAAAATCTAAATATTTCGTCCTTGTCACATACTCAACCTCTTCACCTAATTTCGTCCAAATCCATCCGCAACTTTTTGAGATATCTTGTTCACAGACAGACAGGGGTGAAAACATAACCTCCATTCACCTTCTGTGCCGGAAGTAATACAACTGTTAGAGAAATGCCTCTTATCGTGTGCAGTCATACACTAAATATTACACCAATAATTGTCACACACCAACACCTTGTTTGTAGCATCAGCTAGGTCTAATGTAGTGCACACTACTCCTACCTGGGGTTACACGAGCACACGTTTCGTGGTCTGTACCTCTCGCCACAGTCACACAAGTCGGGATCTGAGGAGAAATCCAATTTGAACGGCCATTACTGCTTTGGACCTTCCAACATCCGTTCTCAGAAGGTTTACCGTAGTCATTTCCAGATGGCCAGCTGTTCTTCCCACCTGTTGGTAGATGTTCTTCTGGTTTGAGATGTGTCTGGATGGCCTCGTCTTCCTCCACAAAGTCCTCCAGGATCCCAGATGTATTTTTATTGGAGTATCTGCAATTGGCTTTGTGGAGTTGTTGAAACTCTTCCTTGATCTCAGCTTACTCTTCACTACATTATGTTCATGGAGGAGGTGTATTTTCTCATCAATCAATCTTGATCACTCCATTCTGCTTTCTGTGGCTCTTCTGATACTTGGAGGGCATTGTGGAAAGGACCACGGGCTGTTGACATTTCCTACTTTCAGGAAATCCTGTATCATTTTGGGAGCTGCCATTCAGTGCAGGGTCTAGTTCTTTTAGCATGGAAAGATCTTTCCCACGCTGGGTCGGGATATTCTGCTATGATGTACCATTAGATCAGTGCTGTCGGTTGAAGTGTGGAGGGTTGACCATCCCCTTTCGAGTTAAGCTTTCTGAAAATCTTGTGACTGTTCACTCTAGCCTTTGCCTGCTCTCCTGTACCTTATAAGACAAAGTGCAGTCCAGTGTCATTTCCAGGTAAACTGGGCTGCATTATTGGGTAAATGGTGCCCTATTGTAGGTTTTCCGTTGGCATCACTGTTCCGTAAGTAGAAGCTGATGTATCTTGTAGTATGAGGACGGTCTAGACTTATCAGCTCTGAGATGATGGTGTAGATGTTGAAACAGCTGAGGATCTAGTACGCTGCCCTGTGGCAGGCCAACTCTATCTGTGCCACCAGCTCTGACTTTCTAAATTTTTTGGAATATAACACAGAAAAGGAAATGAGGTCAAGTGGTGGAAGGAAAATCCATATGGCTAAAGAATACTAGTTTCACCACAATGGCCTGATCTTTATTCCCGTCTTTCGTACTTCCTGCGTTGCTGCAGAAACCAGGCTGGTGGAGTCCTCCCCAGCTGTGCATTATTTCTGCAATGGGTTCCTCCATTTAATATCTCTACATTAGCCTTCCTGAACCTTCATGACCCCGAGAAATGTTGATCAGTCTGTGAGGGTCACTTCCCCACATGTCGTCAATGGCTTGTCGTTACTATGACATCAATAACCATTCTTTCTTCCTCTTTTTCCTTTAAATTTCAGGTGCACTACTCAGAAAGGGGATTGCTTGAGGCTTACCAGGTGTGTTATCACCTTGTCCCACCAATGAATGGCGTTTCACATCATCATCTACCAACGGAACGAATGTTGAACTTCCCTCGCATTCATGGCTTCCTCTCTCACTCTGTTTCCTGGAGGTCAGATATTACTTATTACTGCAGCAATGGGGCAATTATGTCATAATCTCCTTCATTAGTCTTAATTAATTGACGTTATAACATTCTCCATTCAAATGATGGCAATTCTGCCACCAGGGAGACCCGTAATTGATCTGGCGGGGTATAGCAAAGGGGCAGGTGGGGCTAGTAATTCTGCTAGACTGACCCATCGATTGATTATGGGTTATTGGCTCATTTTAAATCAGCACAGATGCCCCTCTCAGTAAGAGGAATACGTATACTCTCATCTTGCTTCCGAACACGTCCGTCACCTGATTCGCAGGAGTTGCCCAATACTATCCTCTAACATGGCGACTTCCAATACAAAAGGCTCAAATGCAGAAGGAATTTAGAGCATCGAATGGAAGTTCCAAGAGGCTCCAATCACTGACAGCAGCACAATGAATTACAAAAAAAAAAAAAAAAAATGTTTGCCTGTCCTTATCCAGGGCTTTCCTTTTGCCCTGACATTTTCACGCTCACATGGTTGGTGCTTTAATTGTACCGCCACCCCCGGTGCCCAAAAGCACGAGGAAATGGCTGTGTGTAATGACAGCTCGTCTCGCATAATAAGCACAACAAGCCTGATTATAGGCTGAGGGCTCTGGCCATGCGGAAACTGTAGCCGGCATGATGGATGCCAAGCCGGACTGTCTGATCAGCCCTAATTACTGCCAGGTTTGTTAAGCAGCCCAGAGAAAGCACTAATTATGCCAAGGGCATCTTCACCGCTGTATGCCCGAGCAGTATTTGCAGGTGGAGTGCACTCTTATTCACAACATGCTGCTTCTGTCACCCACACCTAACCTGATGTCACCCCCAAAGGTATCTCACAAGGCCCCTCACATGGGCTGCTTCTGTCACCCACACCTAACCGAATGTTGCCCCCAAAGGTATCTCACAAGGCCCCTCACAAGGGTTGCTTCTGTCACCAGCACGTCACCTGATGTTGCCCCCAAAGGTATCTCACAAGGCCCCTCACATGGGCTGCTTCTGTCACCCACACCTAACCTGATGTCGCCCCCAAAGGTATCTCACAAGGCCCCTCACATGGGCTGCTTCTGTCACCCACACCTAACCTGATGTTGCCCCCAAAGGTATCTCACAAGGCTCCTCACATGGGCTGCTTCTGTCACCAGCACGTCACCTGATGTCACCCCCAAAGGTATCTCACAAGGCCCCTCACATGGGCTGCTTCTGTCACCCACACCTAACCTGATGTTGCCCCCAAAGGTATCTCACAAGGCCCCTCACATGGGCTGCTTCTGTCACCAACACGTCACCTGATGTTGCCCCCAAAGGTGTCTCACAAGGCCCCTCACATGGGCTGCTTCTGTCACCAGCACGTCACCTGATGTTGCCCCCAAAGGTATCTCAGAAGGCCCCTCACATGGGCTGCTCCTGTCACCAGCACATCACCTGATGTTGCCCCCAAAGGTGTCTCAAGGCCTCTCACATGGGCTGCTTCTGTCACCAGCACCTAACCTGATGTTGCCCCCAAAGGTGTCTCACAAGGCCCCTCACATGGACTGCTTCTGTCACCAGCACCTAACCTGATGTTGCCCCCAAAGGTATCTCACAAGGCCCCTCACATGGGCTGCTTCTGTCACCAGCACGTCACCTGATGTTGCCCCCAAAGGTATCTCACAAGGCCCCTCACATGGGCTGCTTCTGTCACCAGCACGTCACCTGATGTTGCCCCCAAAGGTATCTCACAAGGCCCGTCACATGGGCTGCTTCTGTCACCAGCACGTCACCTGATGTTGCCCCCAAAGGTATCTCACAAGGCCCCTCACATGGGCTGCTTCTGTCACCCACACCTAACCTGATGTTGCCCCCAAAGGTATCTCACAAGGCCCCTCACATGGGCTGCTTCTGTCACCCACACCTAACCTGATGTTGCCCCCAAAGGTATCTCACAAGGCCCCTCACATGGGCTGCTTCTGTCACCAGCACGTCACCTGATGTTGCCCCCAAAGGTATCTCAGAAGGCCCCTCACATGGGCTGCTCCTGTCACCAGCACGTCACCTGATGTTGCCCCCAAAGGTGTCTCAAGGCCCCTCACATGGGCTGCTTCTGTCACCAGCACCTAACCTGATGTTGCCCCCAAAGGTGTCTCACAAGGCCCCTCACATGGACTGCTTCTGTCACCAGCACCTAACCTGATGTTGCCCCCAAAGGTATCTCACAAGGCCCCTCACATGGGCTGCTTCTGTCACCCACACCTAACCTGATGTTGCCCCCAAAGGTATCTCACAAGGCCCCTCACATGGGCTGCTTCTGTCACCAACACGTCACCTGATGTTGCCCCCAAAGGTATCTCACAAGGCCCCTCACATGGGCTGCTTCTGTCACCCACACCTAACCTGATGTTGCCCCCAAAGGTATCTCACAAGGCCCCTCACATGGGCTGCTTCTGTCACCAACACGTCACCTGATGTTGCCCCCAAAGGTATCTCACAAGGCCCCTCACATGCGACTACTAGTGCTAGGGACAACTAATTAGTCCGTGGGAGCCATCTTTGAGCATGCCATGACCTTACATGTATTGATCCACTTTCAAAAAAAGAACATTCTACATTGGTCTAAGATCCTCATGGAGTAGTTTGTACATACATTTCACTTGTGTAATCCTCATGGTGGCTCATGTACACAGGACATTTGGAGACGTGTTCTTTACTTGAATTAAATGAAAAAAATATTTGTATACATAGTCGGGGCTCGTGGAAGAGCTATGGTACTAGTGAACAGTAATTATATGGGGGAAGCACCAACAGCTGAGGAGGACAAACAATGGGTGTATGGAGGAATGGGGGGCAGCAGAGGATGCATGGGGTGGACAAGATGGAAACTTTCAGGTGGGACAACTAGAAATTTGGAGAGAAGAGGGATTGGGAGGGGGTTCACGAGGGTAGAAAAGATCATGGTTTTGGATTGGGGATGATCTGAGATGGTGGTTACATCCAGTAAATTAGTCTAATCAAATAAACACGGTGTATGATTTGATGAGAGCACAACCCTTTTTGATGGTATTTATTTTTAAAATCGCACCCACATCCGAAGGAAGGGATTCGGTTTGGCATTTTTAAATATTAAATATGCAAAGCCTAGAAACGAATGAAACCCATTTGAATTGCCCTTTAAAACACTTTGGAACCCATTAGAACTACCCTGTAGAACCCCTTAGAATTACCCTATAGAACCCTCTCGAATTACTCTTTAAAACCTTTCAGAATTACCCATTAAAACCCTTTAAATTACCTGTTAGAACCCATGAAATTACCCTTTAGAACCCTCTCGAATTACTTTGGAATTACCCTTAAGAACCCTTCAGGATTACCCTTTAGAATTACCCTTTAGAATCATTCTTTAGAACCACTCTTTAGAACCCTCTAGAATTACCCTTTAGAACCCTTTAGAATTCCCCCTTAGAATCCTTCAGGATTAAAAAAAATTCTAACACGGTGGGTTAAAAAGGTTCTTATTCATTTTTGATGGACAGAAGGACAAAGCCAAATATTGAAGCGACTTCACCGCTTAAAATTGTAAATTAAGTTCAAAGCGCCTTTGGGCTTCATGAAAAGCGCTATACAAATAAATAAATAAATAAGTGAAAATGCGCCTTGCTCCAGTCTACCCCATCCTACCTGACTGACCTCCTCCAGACACACTCCCACCCGCAACCTCCGCTCTGCTGGTACTAACCTCCTGATCCCCCCCCCCCCCCCCCCCCATGCGGACCAAATTCAGATCCCGGGGGGACAGGGCCTTCTCCATCGCTGCTCCACCCTCTGGAACTCACTACCTCACACCATCAGAGACTCCTCCTCACTCACCACATTCAAAACATCACTCAAGACCCACCTGTTCAACACTGCATTCAACCCCTGACCGTCTCTTCTCCTTCTCCTTCCTTTTGCTTTGATTATTTACCTATTGATTTTTGTCTTTTTGCACTTGTTTTTTGTACTCTGTCAAAGCGTCTTTGGGCTTCTTGAAAAGCGCTATATAAAATAAATGTATTATTATTATTATTATTATTACCTTGTGAGAAGCAATTTTGTTCTGGTCAGCCAAAAATTAGTAGAGTAATGGTATAAAATGTAAAAAACATTTCTATAATAATAACCTCAAAAAGTCGGTCGAGGTGAAAACATTTAGGTCAACCTGACATACTTTGTATGCCCATTATTGATGCAAAATTTCATTCTGAAAGTCTCAGCCAGATGCGACCTCGGAACATTGGAAGAAAATAAAACGAAGAAATAAGAAAACCTAACTAATGGTTTACTACTGCTCGGGGTCGAAGAAACTCTCAGGTACCATTAAACATAGGGGCAATACCCCTGGTGCTCACATGGTAGATTAAAAGGTATTTTAATCCAATTTTAATGGTTGCTAGAAGACAGGGCAGCATGTAGAATCATATTAACGTCTAACATAATCATAAGACTTTAAACAAACAAACAAAAAAATACCTATTTTGGGGGGCAACCCCTCTTCCCCTAACCCCATATACCTCCGAAGACCCCAATTTTTCTAATGCCTTAAACATTGGTACATCATGGGTGATTAAGGTTGTGCTGAAGTTTCATCGAAATTGTGTGTAGTTTGTGATAAGAAAGCAAATACCTATTTTGGGGTTCAATCCCCCCCCTCCCAGCCCCTCCCGCCGCCCCTCCCCCCCCCCCCCCCCTAGACCTCCAAAGAGGCAGATTTTTTTTAATGCCGTGAACAAACTTCGGTACATCACAGGTGATGAAGGTTGTGGTCAAGTTTAATCGAAAGTGTTTGTAGTTTCAGAGGGAATAACAAATTCCTATTTTGGGGGTCAAACCTGGATCCACTTTGACCCCGCTAAACCCCCTTCGACCCCGATTTTTTTAATGCCGTGAACAAACTTTAGTCATAACACAACAAATATAATTTGTGCCAAATTTGGTCGCAATCCCATCAGCGGTTTCGGAGAAGAAGTTTCAAGTGTTGACGGACGGACGGACGGACGGATGGACGGACGGACGACGCGCTATCGCATAAGCTCCCCTGAACTTCGTTCCAGGTGAGCTAAAAATTGGGGGCACTATTTGTAGAAACGAAGCCGACAACATGTATAATTCTCCCCCTATAATTAGAGGGATGGTTAATTACAAAGAGAACATGGTGAAGAAGTAGGGACAGAAGCTCAGAAGGGAGACATGGGAAGAGTTTATAGTATCTCCAGACTGTTACACAAAGACAGAACACGAGGGATAAGCCAGTAAAAGATGAACAAGGACATGTATTCATTTTAGAGAGGGAAAAGTCGGAAAGATGGGCACAACACTTGAAGGAGGTTTTGAATAGAATGAACAATGACAGACAAGATGAGATAGAAGAACCGACAGGAAGGTATCTACCAATACTTTTGAAATATAAATATATAAATATAAATATATATATAAATATATATATATAAATATATATATAAATATATAAATATAATTATAAATAAATATAAAATATAAAATTAAAATACTTTTGAAATAATGTAATGTGCCCCAAATGCTCAGTACAGAACCCCTTGCCAATGAAATAAGTTGGGGTGGCCTGGATATATTTCATGCCTCCCAGGTAAGGATTGCAGAATGAAACGGTAAAAAACACTTTTGATGATATAAAGATTAACTGGTTAGAATTTGGGGTCAACAGGTCAAATGTCAAAGTCTGTTATAGGTCTATAACTTGAGAATGGCTAAAGTGATCTAATTTAAACTTGGTACAGGTATGTATAATGATGTAAACATGAAGTTATTAAATTTTGGGGTCAAAGGCCTGAGGTCATGTCAGGTACAAATGTGATAACTTGTGAACACCTGAATGGATTTAAATCAAATTTGGTACAGGTATGTATAATGATATAAAGATTAAATGATATAAAGATTAACTGGTTAGAATTTGGGCTCAAGAGGTCAAAGATCAGAGGTCGTGCCAGGTAAAAATGTGATAACTTGAGAACAGCTGAATGGATTTAAATCAAACTTGGTACAAGTATTATAAAGATGTAATAATGTGTTGGAGGCATATCGGTCGACGTCGTGACGTCAGTGTCGTTCTAGTTCACTATTGATACCAAATCCATGTACGCGGTGATTCCTGATGGCAAGGGTCGTCGGGAACTCGCACACCGTTTTGATCCCCATTGCCATCGAGGAACCGAGAACTGAAAATCCACCTCGTTCATCAAATTTGTTATCCCTGTGATTTCCTTCCATTTTCTGAATAATTCTACAAGCAAACCAATTGGGTGGCCGTGGCCACTAAGATGTGTCCCCAGTGAGATTCGTTTGATTTGGTCCCACACCAGAACATCTCGGGCGCTGTCGATTTACACTGATTACTGCATCGGTGCACCTTCCTGTAGGAGACGGAAACATGAACACTCTGTCGATTTTGTCAATTCCTTTCATTCTGTCCCTTCATTTCACCTGGGACGTGTCTGTCCTTTTTTTCAGCACAGACGTTTCAGTAAATGTCAATGAATGGCCACCACTGTCCACTACAAGCCTACAGTGATTTCCACAGTTATCCGTTAAATGCATCCTCTCACTCTGTCGACCTTAAAAGTTCTATTCCCTGTTCTCAATTCCTTAGGCAGCGATGATTCCGTTTGTGCAGCGATAACTCGGACTTCAAATCAGAGACTGATGAGACGTGTCTATTCTTCGCCGAGCATGGTTATCCCATTTCCATTGAGGGCACTGTGGCCACTGCATTGGACCGTGCTCACAACATTGCCAAAGCTTGCTGTTGGCCGGATGGTTAAGGTGGTTGCCTTAAGATCTCATGGTCTTGAGTTGGAGCCCTGTGCTGCCCTAGAAATAACACCAGGTGGGTTGCCTCAACCTGTCCTCCTTCCTCGGTGGGCAAAATGTGTACCAGCTTACTGGTAACTGGGGCGTTGCATCAGTGGCGCAGTGGCGCTTCCAGAAAAACGATGCAACCAGCAGCCACAGGCTGAATATGAAACATAAACAACACTGCCAGAGGGGGCAGCTTAATACAACTTCCGGAGCCAGAGACCGAAAAAAGAAGATTCCACTCACGTTGACCGATCATACGAATAACCTTTCAGTCAAGAACGACATTCAGAGAAAGTTTAAGTTGCTGCAAAATTATCCTGAAACCACCTCGGCTTTTCTTATTCCTTCTAAACGTGGCAGGAATTTGTGGAATTCTCGGGTTTAAGGACCATAACTCAATGACCTCCTACCAGGATCCTTTGGATGTGCAAATAATTAATTGCTGCACCACCTGTGCTTTTATAAGGACAACCACCCCAACGTCAGGGTCGAAAAGCTCCTCAAAGCTACAAACCTTGACGACCTACCTTGACTGCACTTCCACTAACATTGCATGTATTGTCTAGCCAGGTGTAGTCTTTGCGACAAACGATACATCAGTGACACAAGGGAGAGACTGGAACTTCATAATCCTCACCATCATATACAGCACCCTTTTTTTTTTTTTTTTTTTTGTATACTGAATCGAGGCTCGTGAAAGAGCTAACATTTACTTCACAAACAAATCAACCAGACAAACAAAATACCCAAAAAGAGGGAGCGGAAGACAAGATGGGGAGAGAAGGGGAAGCACACAAACACAACATCCGAGAGCAGGGAGATGTGTGGAAGGGAGAGGGCCCGGGGGGAAGAGGAATGGGAAGGGGGGGGGGGGGGGGAGGGAGAAGTATAAAACACAAGGACACCAAGGACTTCCTGGACAGAAGTTGGTATTTCAAAAAAGTGGAATTGGGGTGAAATTAGCGGGGGTAGAAACGATCAAGGTTTTGGATGGGGGAAGATAAGAGATGGTGGTGAACAGCTGTTTTTAAGACTTGGAGGGTGGAGTGGGATTGAAGAGAGTGAGGGAGTTTGTTCCAGAGGTGGGAGAAAAGAGGAATGAAGGAGTGAAGGTGAGCAGAGAGTCTTGATTTTGGCAGTTTAACCATAAGAGGGTTGCAGGCAGATCTTGTGCGACCTGTAGGAATATTTGTGGGACAGAGCCCAGAAAGAGCTGGGGGGGCAAGGCCAGAGAGGAGTCGGTAGAAGACGGAAAGACCACCAACCTGCCTGTGGTGAGTGAGTGAGAGGCCCTTGGAGTTAGCTTCATCGTGGGAGATTCCAATGATTCTGAATGCTTTGGTTTCAACAGCGTGAAGGCGAGCTAGGTGTGAGGCAGGAGCACCAGCCCAGAGGGGAGAGCAGTATTCCATTGAGCTGCGGATGAAAGCCTTGTATGTGGTGAGGAGCTCAGGTGTGCCAAGGAAGGACTTTGCACGATGGAGGATGCCCAGTCGGCGACTGGCTTTGGAGGCCAGATTTGAAATGTGATTTTCCCAGGAAAGATCATGGCAGATAGTGAGACCCAAAAGCTTGAGTGACAGAACTTCTTGGAGAGGATTATTCAGAAAGTGGATGGGAGGGTTGTCCAGTCGGTCTTTTTGGAGAGACATCGTAAGAGTGTGAGATTTGTCAGGATTGAAAGACATGTTCCACTTGTTTGCCCATTCTGTGATTTTGTCAAGGTCTGCAGAGAGTGAGGAGGCTGCAGACTGCCGATCTGAGGGATGAAGAATGGAGCGACAGAGAGTAGAGTCGTCAGCAAAGAGATAGAGAGGATTTTCAAGAGAGTCAGAGAGATCATTGATGAAGACCAGAAAAAGCACAGGGCCAGAACACTGCCTTGGGGAACTCCAGCCTGAACAGGAAGAGGAGATGAGAGAAACCCATTCAGGGCCACACGTTGACTATGACTAGAGAGGAAGTCCGCCAGCCATGCGTGGAGATTTCCATGGATACCAAAAGAGGAGAGTTTGGTGAGCAGAGCGGGGTGCCAGACCGTATCGAAGGCACGTGATATGTCAAGGGGCCCCGTGCTTTTTCTGGTCTTCATCAATGATCTCTCTGACTCTCTCGAAAATCCTCTCTATCTCTTTGCTGATGACTCCACTCTCTGCCGCTCCATTCCTCTTCCCTCAGATCGGCAGTCTGCTGCCTCCTCACTCTCTGAAGACCTGGACAAAATCACAGACTGGTCAAACAAGTGGAACATGTCTTTCAATCCTGACAAATCTCACACTCTTACTATGTCTCTCCGAAAAGATCGACTGGACAACCCTCCCATCTACTTTCTCAACAATCCTCTCCAAGAAGTTCTGTCGCTCAAGATTTTGGGTCTCACTATCTGCCATGATCTTTCTTGGGAAAACCACATTTCCAAGCTGGCCTCCAAAACCAGTCGCCGACTGGGCATCCTCCGTCGTGCGAAGTCCTTCCTCGGCACACCTGAGCTCCTCACCACATACAAGGCTTTCATCCGCAGCTCAATGGAATACTGTTCTCCCCTATGGGCCGGTGCTCCTGCCTCACACCTAGCTCGGCTTCACGCTGTTGAAACCAAAGCTTTCAGAATTATTGGAATCTCCCGCGATGAAGCTATCTCTGAGGGCCTTTCACTCACTCACCGCAGGCAGGTAGGTGGTCTTTCTGTCTTCTACCGACTCCTCTCCGGCCTTGCACCCCCAGCTCTCTCTGTGCTCTGTCCCCCAAATATTCCTACAGGTCGCACAAGATCTGCCAGCAACCCTCTGATGGTTAAACTGCCGAAATCTCGGCTCTCCGCTCACCTTCACTCTTTCATTCCTCTTTTCTCCCGCCTCTGGAACAAACTACCTCACTCCCTTCAATCCCACTCCTCCCTCCAGGTCTTTAAAACAGCTGTTCACCACCATCTCTTATCTTCCCCCATCCAAAACCTTGATCTTTTCTACCCCCGCTAATTCACCCCAGATCCACCTTGTTTGAAATTCCAACTTCTTTCCTGTAAGTCCTGGCAGGGTCCATATGTTTTATACCTCTCCCACTGCCCCATTCCCACGCCCCCCCCCCCCCCCAAAGCCCTCGCCCTCTCTCAGATCTCTCAGATCTCTCGATGTCTCCATGTCTCTCGGTCCCTGCTCTCAAATGTTGTGTTTGTGTCCTTCCCCCTCTCTCCCCATCTTGTCTACCGCTCCCTATGTTATATGTTTTATGTGTCGGTTTGTCTTTCTGTGTGATTAATGTTCGCTCTTTCACGAGCCTCGAACTTGTATACAAAAAAAAAAAAAGAAAAAAAAAGAAAAAAAGGAGACTGCGCTAATTTCCTGTTTGGCATTGAGGACCTCCATCCATTGTTGAGAAAGCAGAAGCAGCATGTCCAGAGTGGAGTGTTCAGGTCTGAAACCAAATTCATGATCAGAGATCAAGCCATTGGAAAAGAGGAAATATTTCATATCTGAAGCAATGATGGATTCCATGACTTTGCTGATAATTGGGAGAAGGCTGATTGGTCTGTAGTTGCTGGGATCTGTTTTTGCACCTTTTTTGTGCAAAGCGGTGATGTTGCTGATTTCCAAGCAGATGGAAGATGACCTTGAGCAAAAGAGAGGGTGAAGAGAACAGAGAGAGGGAGTGAAAGAGCAGAAGAACATGATTTTAGGACCCGTGGGCTGATGCCGTCAGGTCCAGTTGCAGAATCAGAGTCGAGGGTTGACAGAAACTTTTCCACCTTGTCAGGAGGAAAGGACACAGAGTCCAGGAGCAGCTGGGTACGACAGGGTACGGTGGGTACAGAGAGGGATGGGTTTGGGACACAAGATTTAGAGGCAAACACAGAGTTGAGGCATTCAGCTTTTTCACGTTCGGAGTCAGCCGTGTGGCCATTTGAGGTGAGGGAGGGGATGGAGGGGGAACAAACACCAGAAACAGATTTGACCAGACGCCACCAGGATTTGGAAGAGGGAGACAGATAAGAGAGTTCGGTCCCTTGGCTCCAATAAGTGGTATTGCCCCCTTTGGCAGAAACAACCTCAAGTACGCGTTTCTTATAACTGTCTACCAGTCTCTGACATCACTGGGGGAAATTTTTGCCCACTCCTCCATGCAGAATTCTTTCAGCTGTGCGATGTTTGAGGGGTTTCTTGCATGCACAGCTCGTTTCAAATCCCCCCACAACATCTCGATGGGATTTAGATCTGGGCTTTGACTTGGCCATTCCAGAACCCTCCATTTCTTTCTTTTCAGCCATTCCTTGGTGGATTTACTGGTATGTTTAGGGTCATTGTCATGTTGCAAGGTCCACCTTCGGTTGAGCTTCAACTTTCCGACAGATGGCCTCACATTATCCTCAAGCACTCTCTGGTACAATGAAGAATTCATAGTGGATTCTATGATGGTGAGCTGCCCAGGCCCTGATGCAGCAAAGCTGCCCCAAACCATAATATTTCCACCACCATGCTTTACAGTTGGTATCAGGTTCTTGTGGTCAAATGCTGTCCTTGGTTTTTGCCAAACATGTGTTCTGGTAATGTGGCCAAATAGCTCTACCTTTGACTCATCTGTCTAGAGCACATTGTTCCAGAAGTGCTGGTCTTTGCCTTTCCAGAAGTCCATTGGCAAACTTTAGTCTTGCCCTGATGTTCTTTCTGGACAGCAAAAGTTTCCTCCTGGCACACCTCCCATGTAGATCAAATGTGTGCAGCCTCTTTCTAATGGTAGACTCGTGCACTTTGACATCAACAGTGGAAAGAGCTACCTGTAGGTTCCGTGATGACATTCTGGGGTTCTTACAGACTTTTTTCAGCATCTTGCGGTCTGCTCTCGGGATGAACTTGCTCTGGCGGCCTGGCCTGAACAAGTTGGCAGTAGTTTGGAATCTTCTCCACTTGTAGATGATCTTCCGGACAGTCGAATGATTGATTTCAAATTGTTTGGAGATCTTTTTAAATCCCTTCCCAGACTCGCAGGCATCTATAAACTTCTTTCTGAAGGCCTCAGAGAGCTCTTTTGATCTAGGCATGGTGATGCCACACACTTCAACAACAAAGAGCAAACCAAACTAAATGTCTGAGGTTTAAATAAGACAGGTTCCTCCAAGATCCTCTCTAACAATGTTCCTCCAAGTTCCTCCAAGAACAATGTTCCTCCATGGTTCCTCCAAGATCCTCTTGCACCTGAGCTGGTGCACCTGATTCTAATTTTAGGTATTTGAAGCAGTGATAAATGTAGGGGTGTACTTACTTTTTCAACATGCGAAATTTGCATTTATGTTTATTTAAATTACACAATGTACTACAAAATGTAAATGTTTCATGATATTTGTAATGTTATATCACCTTTATATATCAATGTTGTTGAAATGCAGATCAAATGCTGTATGTTGAAATATGTTGAAAAAGTCAAAACTTTAAATGGGGTGTACTTACTTTTTCACGTGACTGTATATATATATATTTATATATATATATGAGCCTGTTTTGAGCAAACTTTTGAACAAAGTGTTCCCTTTACTCATGTTGGGGATGCACTTGGCAAATGTGAGTTGGTGAGAGAGTTGCGACAGAAATTTGGAATTTATTCGGACTTCCGGCAATAACTCGCTTACCCTTTGCCAAAGACACTACGGGATGTTTCACGTCCACCAACAACGAATGCTAGGCAGAAGGGCCTGCCAATTTAACGTCCGACCGAGGGATGGCACACGCATTGATGAATCACCCTGCCTAAGAAACACCAGGGTGACCTTTTATAGGTGGGTCAGAATTCAAACCCAGGCTAGACAGCTCAGAGACCAGTGTGCGTACCGATTGGCTATCCTTGTAGCCTCATGAATACATACTTGATGTATAAAACCTAACAAGACAGATCCATATGAGCTAATTGCCGGACCCTTCAATCTTCCGGAACATTCTACAACCCCATGCCTATTTGCCCGCCTCTGTTCATCATGATCACTACAACCTGGCGGAGATGGTTGTGTGAAGTTCTAAGTCACCCACCATGGAGTCCAGACTTGTCACATTGTGATTGACGTCTCTTTGTACCACCAAAAGAACATCCAACTCATTCTGGCATAAATGTACTAACATTGTCAATGGCCACCTACCTGAAAAATGGCTGCATCCCCATACCGAAGACTTCTACGCAGGTGGCACCGATCACTGCCTGGTGGCAGCAATTGGTGCCACCTGTGTAGAAGTCCGTAGAAGTCCTGCCACCTGCGTAGAAATAACTCAACCTGGTGTGACATCCATAAAATTACTCTTTGAAAACCACACACATAATCATTTCCGTTGTGCTCAAATCTCCTATGCCGTTGCATGACCACACAATTCATGTTCACATATTTACCAAGCTCATGTATATATATATATATATATATATGTTGGAAATAATGCACGCATTCTATTTATTTTAGTGTTCTCCTACTCCTGCAATCAAGACTACATTTGTAATGCATTGCGAAGGGGTTTCCCAATCGGGATGCACATTGCACAGTTTGAATGATTGAAGAGGTCGAGAAGACGCAAAGCTGCAACAAATTAGAGACTCGCTTCCCGGCAACATATCGCGCGCACCAAGCGATTGTCAAAGCGACTATAAGCATTCACGTGGAACGTCTTCATGCCAGGAAAAGGGAAGATTGAATCACCGCCGATAATGGCAATCCGTCGTTGAGTGACAATCCTATTTGACCATCAGAGGCGCATCTGATCTGTCTTTCCAGTTTACGGTCTAATTCAAGTCGTGAATCTATTAGCATCTGCTCCAAGTCGCCCTGATTGCCTTGCCTGACAGCTCGTGATGCCAGCGGGGTAGACAGGCCCCGGTAAATACAAACCCGACAATGGCAGCATCCCTGTCATTTGGGATATGCGATAGGGTTCACCCCTGAAGGTCTTCTTCATAAGGCTCGGTGATTAGCTGGCGCTATTTGCCCTTTTCAAAGGTGGGTGAAGGTCACGATTTTATAAGGGCAAAGGAAAATGTTAATGAATGTACATCTTGCGATGCAAGTCAAAGCCTCTGAGCTTGGTAATGGTCATTTAACATTTCTTGAGTGTGTTGCTCAGCACACGACGCACTATTAGGCAGAGGAACTCCAATCCAAACGATGTTGATTGCAATAATGTGTCAAACGGTCGCCCTCTGTATGAAAGGATGGCACCGAGAAAAAAATGGCCGCCCCATCAAATGTGTGCAAAATGATACATGAAAAGAATATACATAATGACTACGTGGGTTCTTAACATGCTGCAGGTCATAGGGTCGCCATTGAGGGAGCTCCATAATATAATACAGGACAGTCGCATTTATTTAGTGCACATGATTTTTTTTCTAAATCTGGTACTAATTCACAATAACCACAGTTATAAAGACAACTACCAAAAACTTGAATGTTAATGGAATACTGCTCTCCCCTCTGGGATGGTGCTCCTGCCTCACACCTAGCTCGGCTTCACGCTGTTGAATCCAAAGCTTTTAGAATCATTGGAATCTCCCGTGTTGAAGCTGATTCTGAGGGCCTTTCACTCACTCACCGCAGGCAGGTTGGTGGTCCTTTTGTCTTCTACCGACTCCTCTCCGGCCTTGATCTCCCTGCTCTATCTGGGCTCTGTCTCCCAAATAATTCTGCAGGACACACAAGATCTGCCAGCAACCCTCTTATGGTGAAACTGGCAAAATCAAGACTCTCTGCTCACCTTCACTCTTTCAATCCTCTTTTCTCCCGCCTCTGGAACAAACTCCCACACTCTCTTTAATCCCACTCCTCCCTCCAGGTCTTTAAAACAGCTGTTCACCACCATCTCTTCTTATCTTCCCCCATCCAAAACCTTGATCTTTTCTACCCCTGCTAATTCACCCACCTCCATCAAATTCCATTTTCTTTCCTGAAATCCCCTGTGGTGTCCATCTTGTTTATCCCGTGTACCTTGCCCCAGCCCTCTCCCTTCCGCAGATCCCCCGATGTCCCTGTTCTCTACTGTTGTTGTGCTTTCTTTTCTCTCTCCCCCTCTTGTCTCCCGCTCACATTTTTTTTTGCATGTTCCATGTGTTAGCTCTCATACGAGCCTCACATTAGTATACAAAAAAAAAACGTGTACCAGTACTCACAATTCTCGGATCGACTAGTGTTTACATTTCTGTCCTTTCCTTGCATCGTTCAGAAGTTTTTTGTTCCCCACGAATTGAAAGTACATGTCTCTGAATCTACTGAAAATTTAATGCAGATTTGGAGCTGTGCTTTCACACCGTCCACTTCCAGTCTGTTCCTGTCTTCTCCAAAAGCTGGTCATCATTGAATAATCCCGTTCTGTGTGAACATTGCTGCATGGCATTGAGAATATGTAGGAGATCATTATCCTCATGTTCTTGAAGTGTATCTGGGCTTTGCTGAAAAGTTTCTCACTCATCTGGCAGTCTTTCATTTCGGGAGAGCGCATAACAGTTTCTCCAATTCCTGTGACCAATAGGATATTTATTGTAATTCACAGAACCAATACAAACAAATAATTAATTAAACTCGCAACGGTACCTGCCCTATGGGCGGGGCTTCAATTGGGAGGCCCAAATGAAAAGGCAAAATATCAGAAATTGAAGGGTTTTTTATTTTAAACAATTCATATAAATATCCGTTAAATCATATCACATGCAAATCATCAAAATCTAAACAGTATTTGTAGAATTTCAATAAAAGCCACATCACTGTTCATATCGGTAAATATTATTCCATCGTGTTTGGAAAAACTGGAAAATTGGAAAAAATTTCCTAATTGGAAAAACAATATAGCCTATTTTACTCCAGGGGGTCCCAGGATTACCCACCCAAAATTTCGTTGCGATCGGTTCAGCCGTTTTTCCGGTACCTGGGAGCAGACAGACATTTGGTGAATTATAGTAAGATGACAAATGTAATATTAACCAATGAAGATCAACAATGAAAAGTTAAATTGTGGGTCAAGAGGTCAAGAGGACAGAAGATAGGGCAGCAGAAAACCTGTCCAAGATAAAACTGGAAGAATGGCCGCCCTTGCTGTATTCCTCCCAGAAAAGATGAAAACCAGAGGAAAAGAAGATATTGAACTCGGAGGCGTAAAGAAGAGGAAAGGCTCTGTGGGTGGGCAAGTTAAAAAGTTTTTAAGTGTACAGGTAATGTGCATTGTGAGATGTAAGGAAGCATTCATGAGAGTTTGAATGAGGTATTGTGAAGTTTATTATACCAATTAAAGTCCCATTTTGAGTGTTTGTTGTGAGTGCAAAGAATGAGAGTCGGTCTCATAAAGCCTTGGATTGCTGGGCTTACCGAGTTCTTTGTTGTTAATTCCTGATGTATTCTCGTTACAAATCTTGTGCTAATGTAATTAACCACAGGCGTGTTCCCCTCAATTCCTCTCCATCCAATCCGTATGTATATTTCTCCCTATTCTGTACATCTTTTATGCTACTCGGAAAAATATCCATTTACAGTGACGGGAAAAGTTCAAGGTAATCTGTCAATTTAAATTATTCCATGTACTTCCAAAAGGTTAATTGTGTTGCACTTTTAGTTTCACTCAGAGCCAAAGCTCTGAGCTACTTATACCGCCCATCACAAAATGGTGGTGCAACATCTGGCGGCGGAGGTTCAAATGAAGACCTTAGTGGAAGAAGTACTTAGAGTTTGAACCATCTACATTATCGAAGAAGTAAGTTAGAACCATCTACATTATGGCAACAATCCATGTCTGTAATATTTTTGCATAGTGTTCTTCAGTACTTCTTCCGCTCAGGTCTTCAATTTGTCAGAAAAGAAGGCAAAATATCCTGCTTGTGAAATTAAAATTGACATCAACATTGTTCATGTCTTCTTCCTTCGTTGCCTCCGCCACCGAAGGTGGGTCGATGTCATGATTTCACCCCTGTCTGTCTGTCTGTCTGTTTGTGAGCAAAAGTTGTGGATGGATTTGGACAAAACTTGCTGAACAGGTTTGGTGTGTAACGAGGAAGAATTCATTAAATTTTGCTGAAGATCCAAATCCGGATCAGATAATTTTTTTAATGATTCTTCACCATTGAGTGATAGGGCTAAAACAATATATAGCATATGTCAAAAAGTTATTGATGGATCGGCCGAAACTTGGTGGACAGGTTGGGTGTGTGACAAGGACAAATCAATTCGAATTTTGTGAAGGTCCGAGTCCTGATCCGGATACGACAGTTATTTAAATTTTGCAAGTGATTCTTTACCATTGAGCGATTGGGCCAAAAACGATATATAACATGATATTTCAAAAAGTTGTGGACGGATTCTGACAAATCTAGGTGGAATTGTTAGTTGGGCGACAATAGGCGATTTTTGTTCAGGTCCGAATCCAGACATCATGGTGTCTGCGTTTGAAACGCAGACACGGGCAGACAGCACGTTTCACAATCATAATATAATAGGTGACTTCCCTTCTAAGGAACTTCAACACAAAGATACAATTCGTCCCTTGGAGCCTGCACAATGGTTGCCAATCTATGACAGCCTTTTTTGTATACAATCAAAGCTAATGGAAGAGCGAGAACACTGAATGGATCAGAACACAAAAGGAACAGGAGAGAGGGAGGAGGTGGAATACCAACAGCGGAGGTAAAGGACAAAATAGAGGGAGACTTGGACAAACGATGGGGATGGGGCGGAATGGGGTGGACAGGATGGATACACAAGGAAACTTATTCCACTCCTCCCCCCCCCCCCCCATCCCCCACCTAATTTGTCATAACTCAACTACATATTTTTGAAATTTCATGCTATAAGCCTATAATATTTTTGGCCCCATCTCTCAATGGTGAAGAATCACTTAAATTAAAATATTTAAAAATTCTCCTATCCGGATCAGGATTCGCATCTTCACCAAAATCGAATCAATTCGTCGTTGTCACACACCCAACCTGTCCACCAAGTTTTGTCTGAATCTGTCCACAACTTTTTGAGATATCACATTCAGAAATCAACAGACAGACAGACTTGCAAAAAAGTGCAAGACAGACAGATGAAAAATCACTCATCGAGCGACACTTGGTAAAACAGAACAACGCAAAATGGCACTCAGTAGCGCATCCTTTTGACCTCAAAAATAATTCGTGGTTGAATTCAGTGACCTGATATGCAAATTGTCTTCAAATTTTAAGTTAATCGGATGAAAATTGACAATTTTAGAAATTTGACATGTGAATGTCACCACCATCTGCTATCAATTTTCATTTTGGCCAATTTGACCTTTTGGCCAATGTTGACCTCAAACATAATTACCTACGCCACCAAAGGTGGATGGAGGTTATGTTTTCACCCCCTGTCTCTTTGTCTGTCTGGTTTTTTTATGAACAACATATCTCAAAAAGTTGTGGACGGATTCGGACGAAATTTGGCAGAGATGAAGCGTATGTGACAAGGACGATTCGATTTTGATGAACATCTGAATATGAATTCGGATATGAGAATTTTTTAAGTGGTTCTTCACCATTGGAAGATAGGGCCAAAAACGATACATAGCAGGATATCTCAAAAGAGTTATGGATGGATTTGGACGAAACTTGTTGGACCGGTTGTGTGTGTGACAAGGAAGAATCGATTCAATTTTGGTGAAGATCCGGATCCGGATCGACATACGAATTAAATTTTTTAAAGTGATTCTTCACCATTGAGAGATGGAGCAAAAACGATATGTCGGACGGTATTTCAAAAAGTTGTCGAATGATTATGACAAAACTAGGTGTATGAGTTGGTTAGGTGACAAGAACAAGCTGATTGCGTTTTGGTTGAGGTCTGAATCCAGATCCGGCCTATCAGTGGGATACAAAACGTAAACGGTTCAGCCTAGCGCAGGTGTGCTCTATACCAAGTACCATTCTCTTCTTAAATGTATATGTCACCCTGCATGGAAAACACCAGGGTGGCAGTTTACAGTTGGGTTGAGATTCGAAATCATTTCTAACTAGACAGCAGAAGGTTGAGCACCACCAGGCAAGGCAATCCTGCTCCCCCTGCTTTATGTGACGCAGAAGGTCATGCAAATGAAATGTGATAATTCCGTGTTTGACATTTGTGGTTTTTTTTACAATTCAAAATGTACAAACATAATCGTTTGGATAATTGATTAATTTTTGCCCGAGCACGACGTGCTTCGGTTCGGGCATCGCAGCGTGAGCCTCGGGGGAAATTGCCGTTAATTAAACAATTTGCGCTCGACGGGTCATTGCGATCGAAATTTCTGCTGCACCTCCTGTCCAAAGGCGGGACCAGTAGGGGAAACGGAACAAAATGAGTATAACACACCTTATAATACTCGGAGCTTAGATTCCTTCAACCATGTCGCAGAGTAATTAGGAGGCACCGTCCGTTACTCACAAAATGGCAGCAAACTGTTTGCATGTGGGATTCAAGCTGCGAAACTCGTTCGTGCAGCAGCGAATACTCAATGGGTGTTGAACTTGCGAGCATTCCTCGTTTCCTACTAAGTTGTCCATCCGTAGGCAGATATTGTGTTCTCTCCTCGAAAATGAATAAGGAAATCAAATGGTTCGCACTGGCGTCCTGATGTATGGCGCAGCTTGATACGAGCAGCTCTGACAAGTTCCACGAGTAGATCTTTCTAATCAAAGAGCTTACTAGCTTACATCACGTGGCTTAGTGCTTAATGCACGTGGCTTTCCTGTGCTCCGTGCACGGGGATCAAACTGCATCTCCAGTTGAACCCGAGGATCATTTTTGTCCGTCCTAGTAGCAGCGGGTGAGTCTGCGTCGCATCCATCCTTGTCTGTCTTCCCAGGGGAACTCCGTCAACAGGACACAAGGTACGGGAGTTAAAGCCTTCAGTACTGGAGCTTACACAGGGCTAGGTGTTCAGGACTTGGCGACACTTTGCTGGAAGTTCGACCCACTTTCACTGAAAACTAGGGCGTGCCTACAAGTCGCTTCGCTCGTGGGTTTAATCAAAAGGCAGCAATTTGTGCTTCACAAACATATTGCATGTCTATCTGAGAGTCTACATTAGGATGTAAAATGAAATGAAACTCTCGAAAAACTCATACGTTTTTCTTATACAAGGCCAAATAGAAGAAATTATTAGTTTCTCATCCCAGAAATTATTAGTTTCTCATCCCAGAAATTATTCGTTTCTCATCACAGAAATTATTAGTTTCTCATCCCAGAAATTATTAGTTTCTCATCCCAGAAATTATTAGTTTCTCATCCCAGAAATTATTAGCTTCTCATCACAGAAATTATTAGTTTCACATCCCAGAAATTATTACTTTAACATCCCAGAAATTATTAGTTTCTCATCCCAGAAATTATTAGTTTCTAATCCCAGAAATTATTAGTTTCTCATCCCAGAAATTATTCGTTTCTCATCCCAGAAATTATTCGTTTCTCATCCCAGAAATTATTAGTTTCTCATCCCAGAAATTATTAGTTTCTCATCCCAGAAATTATTAGTTTCTCATCCCAGAAATTATTAGTTTCTCATCCCAGAAATTATTAGTTTCACATCCCAGAAATTATTACTTTAACATCCCAGAAATTATTAGTTTCTAATCCCAGAAATTATTAGTTTCTCATCCCAGAAATTATTAGTTTCTCATCCCAGAAATTATTAGTTTCTCATCCCAGAAATTATTAGTTTCTCATCCCAGAAATTATTAGTTTCTCATCCCAGAAATTATTCGTTTCACATCCCAGAAATTATCAGTTTCTCATCCCAGAAATTATTGTTTCTCATCTCAGAAATTATTAGTTTCTCATCCCAGAAATTATTGTTTCTCATCTCAGAAATGACTAGTTTCTCATCCCAGAAATTATTAGTTTCTCATCCCAGAAATTACTAGCTTCTCATCTCAGAAATTATTAGTTTCTCATGCCAGAAATTATTAGTTTCTCATCCCAGAAAATATTAGTTTCTCATCCCAGAAATTGTTAGTTTCTCATCCCAGAAATTATTCGTTTCTCATCCCAGAAATTATTAGTTTCTCATCCCAGAAATTATTAGTTTCTCATCCCAGAAATTATTATATTCTCATCCCAGAAATTATTAGTTTCTCATCCCAGAAATTATTAGTTTCTCATCCCAGAAATTATTAGTTTCTCATCCCAGAAATTATTAGCTTCTCATCCCAAATTATTAGTTTCTCATCCCAGAAATTATTAGTTTCTCATCCCAGAAATTATTAGTTTCTCATCCCAGAAATTATTAGTTTCTCATCCCAGAAATTATTCGTTTCACATCCCAGAAATTATCAGTTTCTCATCCCAGAAATTATTGTTTCTCATCTCAGAAATGACCAGTTTCTCATCCCAGAAATTATTAGTTTCTCATCCCAGAAATTATTAGTTTCTCATCCCAGAAATTATTAGTTTCTCATCCCAGAAATTATTAGTTTCTCATCCCAGAAATTACTAGCTTCTCATCTCAGAAATTATTAGTTTCTCAACCCAGAAATTATTAGTTTCTCATCCCAGAAATTATTAGTTTCTCATCCCAGAAAATATTAGTTTCTCATCCCAGAAATTATTAGTTTCTCATCCCAGAAATTATTAGTTTCTCATCCCAGAAATTATTAGTTTCACATCCCAGAAATTATTAGTTTAACATCCCAGAAATTATTAGTTTCTCATCCCAGAAATTATTAGTTTCTCAAACCCGAAATTATTAGTTTCTCATCCCAGAAATTATTAGCTTCTCATCACAGAAATTATTAGTTTCACATCCCAGAAATTATTTGTTTAACATCCCAAAAATTATTAGTTTCTCATCCCAGAAATTATTCGTTTCTCATCCCAGAAATTATTAGTTTCTCATCCCAGAAATTATTCGTTTCTCATCCCAGAAATTATTAGTTTCTCATCCCAGAAATTATTCGTTTCTCATCCCAGAAAATATTAGTTTCTCATCCCAGAAATTATTAGTTTCTCATCCCAGAAATTATTAGTTTCTCATCCCAGAAATTATTAGTTTCACATCCCAGAAATTATTAGTTTAACATCCCAGAAATTATTAGTTTCTCATCCCAGAAATTATTAGTTTAACATCCCAGAAATTATTAGTTTCTCATCCCAGAAATTATTCGTTTCTCATCCCAGAAATTATTAGTTTCTCAACCCCGAAATTATTAGTTTCTCATCCCAGAAATTATTAGCTTCTCATCACAGAAATTATTAGTTTCTCATCCCAGAAATTATTAGTTTAACATCCCAGAAATTATTAGTTTCTCATCCCAGAAATTATTCGTTTCTCATCCCAGAAATTATTAGTTTCTCATCCCAGAAATTATTCGTTTCTCATCCCAGAAATTATTCGTTTCTCATCCAAGAAATTATTAGTTTCTCATCCCAGAAATTATTAGTTTCTCATCCCAGAAATTATTAGTTTCTCATTCCAGAAATTATTAGTTTCTCATCCCAGAAATTATTAGTTTCTCATCCCAGAAATTATTCGTTTCACATCCCAGAAATTATCAGTTTCTCATCCCAGAAATTATTAGTTTCTCATTCCAGAAATTATTAGTTTCTCATTCCAGAAATTATTAGTTTCTCATCCCAGAAATTATTAGTTTCTCATCCCAGAAATTATTAGTTTCACATCCCAGAAATTATTAGTTTAACATCCCAGAAATTATTAGTTTCTCATCCCAGAAATTATTCGTTTCTCATCTCAGAAATTATTAGTTTCTCATCCCAGAAATTATTAGATTCTCATCCCAGAAATTATTAGTTTCTCATCCCAGAAATTATTAGTTTCTCATCCCAGAAATTATTAGCTTCTCATCCCAAATTATTAGTTTCTCATCCCAGAAATTATTAGTTTCTCATCCCAGAAATGATTAGTTTCTCATCCCAGAAATTATTAGTTTCTCATCCCAGAAATTATTGTTTCTCATCTCAGAAATGACTAGTTTCTCATCCCAGACATTATTAGTTTCTCATCCCAGAAATTACTAGCTTCTCATCTCAGAAATTATTAGTTTCTCGTCCCAGAAATTATTGTTTCTCATCTCAGAAATGACTAGTTTCTCATCCCAGACATTATTAGTTTCTCATCCCAGAAATTACTAGCTTCTCATCTCAGAAATTATTAGTTTCTCATCCCAGAAATTATTAGTTTCTCATCCCAGAAATTATTAGTTTCTCATCCCAGAAAATATTAGTTTCTCATCCCAGAAATTATTAGTTTCTCATCCCAGAAATTATGAGTTTCACATCCCAGAAATTATGAGTTTCACATCCCAGAAATTATTAGTTTAACATCCCAGAAATTATTAGTTTCTCATCCCAGAAATTATTCGTTTCTCATCCCAGAAATTATTCGTTTCTCATCCCAGAAATTATTAGTTTCTCATCCCAGAAATTATTAGATTCTCATCCCAGAAATTATTAGTTTCTCATCCCAGAAATTATTAGTTTAACATCCCAGAAATTATTAGTTTCTCATCCCAGAAATTATTCGTTTCTCATCCCAGAAATTATTAGTTTCTCATCCCAGAAATTATTAGATTCTCATCCCAGAAATTATTAGTTTCTCATCCCAGAAATTATTCGTTTCTCATCCCAGAAATTATTAGCTTCTCATCCCAAATTATTAGTTTCTCATCCCAGAAATTATTAGTTTCTCATCCCAGAAATTATTAGTTTCTCATCCCAGAAATTATTAGTTTCTCATCCCAGAAATTATTAGTTTCTCATCCCAGAAATTATTGTTTCTCATCTCAAAAATGACTAGTTTCTCATCCCAGAAATTATTAGTTTCTCATCCCAGAAACTACTAGCTTCTCATCTCAGAAATTATTAGTTGATCATCCCAGAAATTATTCCTTTCTCATCCCAGAAATTATTAGTTTCTCATCCCAGAAAATATTAGTTTCTCATCCCAGAAATTATTAGTTTCTCATCCCAGAAATTATTAGTTTCTCATCCCAGAAATTATTAGTTTCACATCCCAGAAATTATTAGTTTAACATCCCAGAAATTATTAGTTTCGCATCCCAGAAATTATTAGTTTCTCATCCCAGAAATTATTCGTTTCTCATCCCAGAAATTATTAGTTTCTCATCCCAGAAATTATTAGTTTCTCATCCCAGAAATTATTAGATTCTCATCCCAGAAATTATTAATTTCTCATCCCAGAAATTATTAGTTTCTCATCCCAGAAATTATTAGTTTCACATCCCAGAAATTATTAGTTTACCATCCCAGAAATTATTAGTTTCTCATCCCAGAAATTATTAGGTTCTCATCCCAGAAATTATTAGTTTCTCATCCCAGAAATTATTGTTTCTCATCTCAGAAATGACTAGTTGCTCATCCCAGAAATTATTAGTTTCTCATCCCAGAAATTATTAGTTTCTCATCCCAGAAATTATTAGTTTCTCATCCCAGAAAATATTAGTTTCTCATCCCAGAAATTATTAGTTTCTCATCCCAGAAATTATTAGTTTCTCATCCCAGAAATTATTAGTTTCACGTTCCAGAAATTATTAGTTTAACATCCCAGAAATTATTAGTTTCTCATCCCAGAAATTATTCGTTTCTCATCCCAGAAATTATTCGTTTCTCATCCCAGAAATTATTAGTTTCTCATCCCAGAAATTATTAGTTTCTCATCCCAGAAATTATTGTTTCTCATCTCAGAAATGACTAGTTTCTCATCTCAGAAATTATTAGTTTCTCATCCCAGAAATTACTAGCTTCTCATCTCAGAAATTATTAGTTTCTCATCCCAGAAATTATTAGTTTCTCATCCCAGAAATTATTAGTTTAACATCCCAGAAAATATTAGTTTCTCATCCCAGAAATTATTCGTTTCTCATCCCAGAAATTATTAGTTTCTCATCCCAGAAATTATTAGATTCTCATCCCAGAAATTATTAGTTTCACATCCCAGAAATTATTAGTTTCTCATCCCAGAAATTATTAGTTTCTCATCCCAGAAATTATTAGTTTCACATCCCAGAAATTATTAGTTTAACATCCCAGAAATTATTAGTTTCTCATCCCAGAAATTGTTAGTTTCTCATCCCAGAAATTATTAGATTCTCATCCCAGAAATTATTAGTTTCTCATCCCAGAAATTATTAGCTTCTCATCCCAAATTATTAGTTTCTCATCCCAGAAATTATTAGTTTCAAATCCCAGAAATTATTATTCTCATCCCAGAAATTATTAGTTTCTCATCCCAGAAATTATTGTTTCTCATCTCAGAAATGACTAGTTTCTCATCCCAGAAATTATTAGTTTCTCATCCCAGAAATTACTAGCTTCTCATCTCAGAAATTATTAGTTTCTCATCCCAGAAATTATTAGTTTCTCATCCCAGAAATTATTAGTTTCTCATCCCAGAAAATATTAGTTTCTCATCCCAGAAATTATTAGTTTCTCATCCCAGAAATTATTCGTTTCTCATCCCAGAAATTATTAGTTTCTCATCCCAGAAATTATTAGTTTCTCATCCCAGAAATTATTAGATTCTCATCCAAGAAATTATTAGATTCTCATCCCAGAAATTATTAGTTTCTCATCCCAGAAATTATTAGTTTAACATCCCAGAAATTATTAGTTTCTCATCCCAGAAATTATTCGTTTCTCATCCCAGAAATTATTAGTTTCTCATCCCAGAAATTATTAGTTTCTCATCCCAGAAATTATTAGTTTCTCATCCCAGAAATTATTAGTTTCTCATCCCAGAAATTATTAGTTTCTCATCCCAAATTATTAGTTTCTCATCCCAGAAATTATTAGTTTCTCATCCCAGAAATTATTAGATTCTCATCCCAGAAATTATTAGTTTCTCATCCCAGAAATTATTAGTTTAACATCCCAGAAATTATTAGTTTCTCATCCCAGAAATTATTCGTTTCTCATCCCAGAAATTATTAGTTTCTCATCCCAGAAATTATTCGTTTCTCATCCCAGAAATTATTAGTTTCTCATCCCAGAAATTATTAGTTTCTCATCCCAGAAATTATTAGTTTCTCATCCCAGAAATTATTCGTTTCTCATCCCAGAAATTATTAGTTTCTCATCCCAGAAATTATTAGTTTCTCATTCCAGAAATTATTAGTTTCTCATTCCAGAAATTATTAGTTTCTCATCCCAGAAATTATTAGTTTCTCATCCCAGAAATTATTAGTTTCACATCCCAGAAATTATTAGTTTAACATCCCAGAAATTATTAGTTTCTCATCCCAGAAATTATTAGTTTCTCATCCCAGAAATTATTGTTTCTCATCTCAGAAATGACTAGTTTCTCATCCCAGACATTATTAGTTTCTCATCCCAGAAATTACTAGCTTCTCATCTCAGAAATTATTAGTTTCTCGTCCCAGAAATTATTAGTTTCTCATCCCAGAAATTATTGTTTCTCATCTCAGAAATGACTAGTTTCTCATCCCAGACATTATTAGCTTCTCATCTCAGAAATTATTAGTTTCTCATCCCAGAAATTATTAGTTTCTCATCCCAGAAATTATTAGTTTCTCATCCCAGAAATTATTAGTTTCTCATCCCAGAAATTATTAGTTTCACATCCCAGAAATTATTAGTTTAACATCCCAGAAATTATTAGTTTCTCATCCCAGAAATTATTCGTTTCTCATCTCAGAAATTATTAGTTTCTCATCCCAGAAATTATTAGATTCTCATCCCAGAAATTATTAGTTTCTCATCCCAGAAATTATTAGTTTCTCATCCCAGAAATTATTAGCTTCTCATCCCAAATTATTAGTTTCTCATCCCAGAAATTATTAGTTTCTCATCCCAGAAATTATTCGTTTCTCATCCCAGAAATTATTCGTTTCTCATCCAAGAAATTATTAGTTTCTCATCCCAGAAATTATTAGTTTCTCATCCCAGAAATTATTAGTTTCTCATCCCAGAAATTATTAGTTTCTCATCCCAGAAATTATTAGTTTCTCATCCCAGAAATTATTCGTTTCACATCCCAGAAATTATCAGTTTCTCATCCCAGAAATTATTAGTTTCTCATTCCAGAAATTATTAGTTTCTCATTCCAGAAATTATTAGTTTCTCATCCCAGAAATTATTAGTTTCTCATCCCAGAAATTATTAGTTTCACATCCCAGAAATTATTAGTTTAACATCCCAGAAATTATTAGTTTCTCATCCCAGAAATTATTCGTTTCTCATCTCAGAAATTATTAGTTTCTCATCCCAGAAATTATTAGATTCTCATCCCAGAAATTATTAGTTTCTCATCCCAGAAATTATTAGTTTCTCATCCCAGAAATTATTAGCTTCTCATCCCAAATTATTAGTTTCTCATCCCAGAAATTATTAGTTTCTCATCCCAGAAATGATTAGTTTCTCATCCCAGAAATTATTAGTTTCTCATCCCAGAAATTATTGTTTCTCATCTCAGAAATGACTAGTTTCTCATCCCAGACATTATTAGTTTCTCATCCCAGAAATTACTAGCTTCTCATCTCAGAAATTATTAGTTTCTCGTCCCAGAAATTATTAGTTTCTCATCCCAGAAATTATTGTTTCTCATCTCAGAAATGACTAGTTTCTCATCCCAGACATTATTAGTTTCTCATCCCAGAAATTACTAGCTTCTCATCTCAGAAATTATTAGTTTCTCATCCCAGAAATTATTAGTTTCTCATCCCAGAAATTATTAGTTTCTCATCCCAGAAAATATTAGTTTCTCATCCCAGAAATTATTAGTTTCTCATCCCAGAAATTATGAGTTTCACATCCCAGAAATTATGAGTTTCACATCCCAGAAATTATTAGTTTAACATCCCAGAAATTATTAGTTTCTCATCCCAGAAATTATTCGTTTCTCATCCCAGAAATTATTCGTTTCTCATCCCAGAAATTATTAGTTTCTCATCCCAGAAATTATTAGATTCTCATCCCAGAAATTATTAGTTTCTCATCCCAGAAATTATTAGTTTAACATCCCAGAAATTATTAGTTTCTCATCCCAGAAATTATTCGTTTCTCATCCCAGAAATTATTAGTTTCTCATCCCAGAAATTATTAGATTCTCATCCCAGAAATTATTAGTTTCTCATCCCAGAAATTATTCGTTTCTCATCCCAGAAATTATTAGCTTCTCATCCCAAATTATTAGTTTCTCATCCCAGAAATTATTAGTTTCTCATCCCAGAAATTATTAGTTTCTCATCCCAGAAATTATTAGTTTCTCATCCCAGAAATTATTAGTTTCTCATCCCAGAAATTATTGTTTCTCATCTCAAAAATGACTAGTTTCTCATCCCAGAAATTATTAGTTTCTCATCCCAGAAATTACTAGCTTCTCATCTCAGAAATTATTAGTTGATCATCCCAGAAATTATTCCTTTCTCATCCCAGAAATTATTAGTTTCTCATCCCAGAAAATATTAGTTTCTCATCCCAGAAATTATTAGTTTCTCATCCCAGAAATTATTAGTTTCTCATCCCAGAAATTATTAGTTTCACATCCCAGAAATTATTAGTTTAACATCCCAGAAATTATTAGTTTCGCATCCCAGAAATTATTAGTTTCTCATCCCAGAAATTATTCGTTTCTCATCCCAGAAATTATTAGTTTCTCATCCCAGAAATTATTAGTTTCTCATCCCAGAAATTATTAGATTCTCATCCCAGAAATTATTAATTTCTCATCCCAGAAATTATTAGTTTCTCATCCCAGAAATTATTAGTTTCACATCCCAGAAATTATTAGTTTACCATCCCAGAAATTATTAGTTTCTCATCCCAGAAATTATTAGGTTCTCATCCCAGAAATTATTAGTTTCTCATCCCAGAAATTATTGTTTCTCATCTCAGAAATGACTAGTTGCTCATCCCAGAAATTATTAGTTTCTCATCCCAGAAATTATTAGTTTCTCATCCCAGAAATTATTAGTTTCTCATCCCAGAAAATATTAGTTTCTCATCCCAGAAATTATTAGTTTCTCATCCCAGAAATTATTAGTTTCTCATCCCAGAAATTATTAGTTTCACATTCCAGAAATTATTAGTTTAACATCCCAGAAATTATTAGTTTCTCATCCCAGAAATTATTCGTTTCTCATCCCAGAAATTATTCGTTTCTCATCCCAGAAATTATTAGTTTCTCATCCCAGAAATTATTAGTTTCTCATCCCAGAAATTATTGTTTCTCATCTCAGAAATGACTAGTTTCTCATCCCAGAAATTATTAGTTTCTCATCCCAGAAATTACTAGCTTCTCATCTCAGAAATTATTAGTTTCTCATCCCAGAAATTATTAGTTTCTCATTCCAGAAATTATTAGTTTAACATCCCAGAAAATATTAGTTTCTCATCCCAGAAATTATTCGTTTCTCATCCCAGAAATTATTAGTTTCTCATCCCAGAAATTATTAGATTCTCATCCCAGAAATTATTAGTTTCACATCCCAGAAATTATTAGTTTCTCATCCCAGAAATTATTAGTTTCTCATCCCAGAAATTATTAGTTTCACATCCCAGAAATTATTAGTTTCACATCCCAGAAATTATTAGTTTCTCATCCCAGAAATTGTTAGTTTCTCATCCCAGAAATTATTAGATTCTCATCCCAGAAATTATTAGTTTCTCATCCCAGAAATTATTAGCTTCTCATCCCAAATTATTAGTTTCTCATCCCAGAAATTATTAGTTTCAAATCCCAGAAATTATTATTCTCATCCCAGAAATTATTAGTTTCTCATCCCAGAAATTATTGTTTCTCATCTCAGAAATGACTAGTTTCTCATCCCAGAAATTATTAGTTTCTCATCCCAGAAATTACTAGCTTCTCATCTCAGAAATTATTAGTTTCTCATCCCAGAAATTATTAGTTTCTCATCCCAGAAATTATTAGTTTCTCATCCCAGAAAATATTAGTTTCTCATCCCAGAAATTATTAGTTTCTCATCCCAGAAATTATTCGTTTCTCATCCCAGAAATTATTAGTTTCTCATCCCAGAAATTATTAGTTTCTCATCCCAGAAATTATTAGATTCTCATCCCAGAAATTATTAGATTCTCATCCCAGAAATTATTAGTTTAACATCCCAGAAATTATTAGTTTCTCATCCCAGAAATTATTCGTTTCTCATCCCAGAAATTATTAGTTTCTCATCCCAGAAATTATTAGATTCTCATCCCAGAAATTATTAGTTTCTCATCCCAGAAATTATTCGTTTCTCATCCCAGAAATTATTAGCTTCTCATCCCAAATTATTAGTTTCTCATCCCAGAAATTATTAGTTTCTCATCCCAGAAATTATTAGTTTCTCATCCCAGAAATTATTAGTTTCTCATCCCAGAAATTATTAGTTTCTCATCCCAGAAATTATTGTTTCTCATCTCAAAAATGACTAGTTTCTCATCCCAGAAATTATTAGTTTCTCATCCCAGAAATTACTAGCTTCTCATCTCAGAAATTATTAGTTGATCATCCCAGAAATTATTCCTTTCTCATCCCAGAAATTATTAGTTTCTCATCCCAGAAAATATTAGTTTCTCATCCCAGAAATTATTAGTTTCTCATCCCAGAAATTATTAGTTTCTCATCCCAGAAATTATTAGTTTCACATCCCAGAAATTATTAGTTTAACATCCCAGAAATTATTAGTTTCGCATCCCAGAAATTATTAGTCTCTCATCCCAGAAATTATTCGTTTCTCATCCCAGAAATTATTAGTTTCTCATCCCAGAAATTATTAGTTTCTCATCCCAGAAATTATTAGATTCTCATCCCAGAAATTATTAATTTCTCATCCCAGAAATTATTAGTTTCTCATCCCAGAAATTATTAGTTTCACATCCCAGAAATTATTAGTTTACCATCCCAGAAATTATTAGTTTCTCATCCCAGAAATTATTAGGTTCTCATCCCAGAAATTATTAGTTTCTCATCCCAGAAATTATTGTTTCTCATCTCAGAAATGACTAGTTGCTCATCCCAGAAATTATTAGTTTCTCATCCCAGAAATTATTAGTTTCTCATCCCAGAAATTATTAGTTTCTCATCCCAGAAAATATTAGTTTCTCATCCCAGAAATTATTAGTTTCTCATCCCAGAAATTATTAGTTTCTCATCCCAGAAATTATTAGTTTCACATTCCAGAAATTATTAGTTTAACATCCCAGAAATTATTAGTTTCTCATCCCAGAAATTATTCGTTTCTCATCCCAGAAATTATTCGTTTCTCATCCCAGAAATTATTAGTTTCTCATCCCAGAAATTATTAGTTTCTCATCCCAGAAATTATTGTTTCTCATCTCAGAAATGACTAGCTTCTCATCCCAGAAATTATTAGTTTCTCATCCCAGAAATTACTAGCTTCTCATCTCAGAAATTAATAGTTTCTCATCCCAGAAATTATTAGTTTCTCATCCCAGAAATTATTAGTTTAACATCCCAGAAAATATTAGTTTCTCATCCCAGAAATTATTCGTTTCTCATCCCAGAAATTATTAGTTTCTCATCCCAGAAATTATTAGATTCTCATCCCAGAAATTATTAGTTTCACATCCCAGAAATTATTAGTTTCTCATCCCAGAAATTATTAGTTTCTCATCCCAGAAATTATTAGTTTCACATCCCAGAAATTATTAGTTTAACATCCCAGAAATTATTAGTTTCTCATCCCAGAAATTGTTAGTTTCTCATCCCAGAAATTATTAGATTCTCATCCCAGAAATTATTAGTTTCTCATCCCAGAAATTATTAGCTTCTCATCCCAAATTATTAGTTTCTCATCCCAGAAATTATTAGTTTCAAATCCCAGAAATTATTATTCTCATCCCAGAAATTATTAGTTTCTCATCCCAGAAATTATTGTTTCTCATCTCAGAAATGACTAGTTTCTCATCCCAGAAATTATTAGTTTCTCATCCCAGAAATTACTAGCTTCTCATCTCAGAAATTATTAGTTTCTCATCCCAGAAATTATTAGTTTCTCATCCCAGAAATTATTAGTTTCTCATCCCAGAAAATATTAGTTTCTCATCCCAGAAATTATTAGTTTCTCATCCCAGAAATTATTCGTTTCTCATCCCAGAAATTATTAGTTTCTCATCCCAGAAATTATTAGTTTCTCATCCCAGAAATTATTAGATTCTCATCCCAGAAATTATTAGATTCTCATCCCAGAAATTATTAGTTTCTCATCCCAGAAATTATTAGTTTAACATCCCAGAAATTATTAGTTTCTCATCCCAGAAATTATTCGTTTCTCATCCCAGAAATTATTAGTTTCTCATCCCAGAAATTATTAGTTTCTCATCCCAGAAATTATTAGTTTCTCATCCCAGAAATTATTCGTTTCTCATCCCAGAAATTATTAGTTTCTCATCCCAAATTATTAGTTTCTCATCCCAGAAATTATTAGTTTCTCATCCCAGAAATTATTAGATTCTCATCCCAGAAATTATTAGTTTCTCATCCCAGAAATTATTAGTTTAACATCCCAGAAATTATTAGTTTCTCATCCCAGAAATTATTCGTTTCTCATCCCAGAAATTATTAGTTTCTCATCCCAGAAATTATTCGTTTCTCATCCCAGAAATTATTAGTTTCTCATCCCAGAAATTATTAGTTTCTCATCCCAGAAATTATTAGTTTCTCATCCCAGAAATTATTCGTTTCTCATCCCAGAAATTATTAGTTTCTCATCCCAGAAATTATTAGTTTCTCATTCCAGAAATTATTAGTTTCTCATTCCAGAAATTATTAGTTTCTCATCCCAGAAATTATTAGTTTCTCATCCCAGAAATTATTAGTTTCACATCCCAGAAATTATTAGTTTAACATCCCAGAAATTATTAGTTTCTCATCCCAGAAATTATTCGTTTCTCATCCCAGAAATTATTCGTTTCTCATCTCAGAAATTATTAGTTTCTCATCCCAGAAATTATTAGATTCTCATCCCAGAAATTATTAGTTTCTCATCCCAGAAATTATTAGTTTCTCATCCCAGAAATTATTAGCTTCTCATCCCAAATTATTAGTTTCTCATCCCAGAAATTATTAGTTTCTCATCCCAGAAATGATTAGTTTCTCATCCCAGAAATTATTAGTTTCTCATCCCAGAAATTATTGTTTCTCATCTCAGAAATGACTAGTTTCTCATCCCAGACATTATTAGTTTCTCATCCCAGAAATTACTAGCTTCTCATCTCAGAAATTATTAGTTTCTCGTCCCAGAAATTATTAGTTTCTCATCCCAGAAATTATTGTTTCTCATCTCAGAAATGACTAGTTTCTCATCCCAGACATTATTAGTTTCTCATCCCAGAAATTACTAGCTTCTCATCTCAGAAATTATTAGTTTCTCATCCCAGAAATTATTAGTTTCTCATCCCAGAAATTATTAGTTTCTCATCCCAGAAAATATTAGTTTCTCATCCCAGAAATTATTATTTTCTCATCCCAGAAATTATGAGTTTCACATCCCAGAAATTATGAGTTTCACATCCCAGAAATTATTAGTTTAACATCCCAGAAATTATTAGTTTCTCATCCCAGAAATTATTCGTTTCTCATCCCAGAAATTATTCGTTTCTCATCCCAGAAATTATTAGTTTCTCATCCCAGAAATTATTAGATTCTCATCCCAGAAATTATTAGTTTCTCATCCCAGAAATTATTAGTTTAACATCCCAGAAATTATTAGTTTCTCATCCCAGAAATTATTCGTTTCTCATCCCAGAAATTATTAGTTTCTCATCCCAGAAATTATTAGATTCTCATCCCAGAAATTATTAGTTTCTCATCCCAGAAATTATTCGTTTCTCATCCCAGAAATTATTAGCTTCTCATCCCAAATTATTAGTTTCTCATCCCAGAAATTATTAGTTTCTCATCCCAGAAATTATTAGTTTCTCATCCCAGAAATTATTAGTTTCTCATCCCAGAAATTATTAGTTTCTCATCCCAGAAATTATTGTTTCTCATCTCAAAAATGACTAGTTTCTCATCCCAGAAATTATTAGTTTCTCATCCCAGAAATTACTAGCTTCTCATCTCAGAAATTATTAGTTGATCATCCCAGAAATTATTCCTTTCTCATCCCAGAAATTATTAGCTTCTCATCTCAGAAATTATTAGTTTCTCATCCCAGAAATTATTAGTTTCTCATCCCAGAAATTATTAGTTTCTCGTCCCAGAAATTATTAGTTTCACATCCCAGAAATTATTAGTTTAACATCCCAGAAATTATTAGTTTCGCATCCCAGAAATTATTAGTTTCTCATCCCAGAAATTATTCGTTTCTCATCCCAGAAATTATTAGTTTCTCATCCCAGAAATTATTAGTTTCTCATCCCAGAAATTATTAGATTCTCATCCCAGAAATTATTAATTTCTCATCCCAGAAATTATTAGTTTCTCATCCCAGAAATTATTAGTTTCACATCCCAGAAATTATTAGTTTACCATCCCAGAAATTATTAGTTTCTCATCCCAGAAATTATTAGTTTCTCATCCCAGAAATTATTAGTTTCTCATCCCAGAAATTATTAGGTTCTCATCCCAGAAATTATTAGTTTCTCATCCCAGAAATTATTGTTTCTCATCTCAGAAATGACTAGTTGCTCATCCCAGAAATTATTAGTTTCTCATCCCAGAAATTACTGGCTTCTCATCTCAGAAATTATTAGTTTCTCATCCCAGAAATTATTAGTTTCTCATCCCAGAAATTATTAGTTTCTCATCCCAGAAAATATTAGTTTCTCATCCCAGAAATTATTAGTTTCTCATCCCAGAAATTATTAGTTTCTCATCCCAGAAATTATTAGTTTCACATTCCAGAAATTATTAGTTTAACATCCCAGAAATTATTAGTTTCTCATCCCAGAAATTATTCGTTTCTCATCCCAGAAATTATTCGTTTCTCATCCCAGAAATTATTAGTTTGTCATCCCAGAAATTATTAGTTTCTCATCCCAGAAATTATTGTTTCTCATCTCAGAAATGACTAGTTTCTCATCCCAGAAATTATTAGTTTCTCATCCCAGAAATTACTAGCTTCTCATCTCAGAAATTATTAGTTTCTCATCCCAGAAATTATTAGTTTCTCATCCCAGAAATTATTAGTTTAACATCCCAGAAAATATTAGTTTCTCATCCCAGAAATTATTCGTTTCTCATCCCAGAAATTATTAGTTTCTCATCCCAGAAATTATTAGATTCTCATCCCAGAAATTATTAGTTTCACATCCCAGAAATTATTAGTTTCTCATCCCAGAAATTATTAGTTTCTCATCCCAGAAATTATTAGTTTCACATCCCAGAAATTATTAGTTTAACATCCCAGAAATTATTAGTTTCTCATCCCAGAAATTATTCGTTTCTCATCCCAGAAATTATTCGTTTCTCATCCCAGAAATTATTAGTTTCTCATCCCAGAAATTATTAGATTCTCATCCCAGAAATTATTAGTTTCTCATCCCAGAAATTATTAGTTTAACATCCCAGAAATTATTAGTTTCTCATCCCAGAAATTATTCGTTTCTCATCCCAGAAATTATTAGTTTCTCATCCCAGAAATTATTAGATTCTCATCCCAGAAATTATTAGTTTCTCATCCCAGAAATTATTCGTTTCTCATCCCAGAAATTATTAGCTTCTCATCCCAAATTATTAGTTTCTCATCCCAGAAATTATTAGTTTCTCATCCCAGAAATTATTAGTTTCTCATCCCAGAAATTATTAGTTTCTCATCCCAGAAATTATTAGTTTCTCATCCCAGAAATTATTGTTTCTCATCTCAAAAATGACTAGTTTCTCATCCCAGAAATTATTAGTTTCTCATCCCAGAAATTACTAGCTTCTCATCTCAGAAATTATTAGTTGATCATCCCAGAAATTATTCCTTTCTCATCCCAGAAATTATTAGCTTCTCATCTCAGAAATTATTAGTTTCTCATCCCAGAAATTATTAGTTTCTCATCCCAGAAATTATTAGTTTCTCGTCCCAGAAATTATTAGTTTCACATCCCAGAAATTATTAGTTTAACATCCCAGAAATTATTAGTTTCGCATCCCAGAAATTATTAGTTTCTCATCCCAGAAATTATTCGTTTCTCATCCCAGAAATTATTAGTTTCTCATCCCAGAAATTATTAGTTTCTCATCCCAGAAATTATTAGATTCTCATCCCAGAAATTATTAATTTCTCATCCCAGAAATTATTAGTTTCTCATCCCAGAAATTATTAGTTTCACATCCCAGAAATTATTAGTTTACCATCCCAGAAATTATTAGTTTCTCATCCCAGAAATTATTAGTTTCTCATCCCAGAAATTATTAGTTTCTCATCCCAGAAATTATTAGGTTCTCATCCCAGAAATTATTAGTTTCTCATCCCAGAAATTATTGTTTCTCATCTCAGAAATGACTAGTTGCTCATCCCAGAAATTATTAGTTTCTCATCCCAGAAATTACTGGCTTCTCATCTCAGAAATTATTAGTTTCTCATCCCAGAAATTATTAGTTTCTCATCCCAGAAATTATTAGTTTCTCATCCCAGAAAATATTAGTTTCTCATCCCAGAAATTATTAGTTTCTCATCCCAGAAATTATTAGTTTCTCATCCCAGAAATTATTAGTTTCACATTCCAGAAATTATTAGTTTAACATCCCAGAAATTATTCGTTTCTCATCCCAGAAATTATTCGTTTCTCATCCCAGAAATTATTCGTTTCTCATCCCAGAAATTATTAGTTTGTCATCCCAGAAATTATTAGTTTCTCATCCCAGAAATTATTGTTTCTCATCTCAGAAATGACTAGTTTCTCATCCCAGAAATTATTAGTTTCTCATCCCAGAAATTACTAGCTTCTCATCTCAGAAATTATTAGTTTCTCATCCCAGAAATTATTAGTTTCTCATCCCAGAAATTATTAGTTTAACATCCCAGAAAATATTAGTTTCTCATCCCAGAAATTATTCGTTTCTCATCCCAGAAATTATTAGTTTCTCATCCCAGAAATTATTAGATTCTCATCCCAGAAATTATTAGTTTCACATCCCAGAAATTATTAGTTTCTCATCCCAGAAATTATTAGTTTCTCATCCCAGAAATTATTAGTTTCACATCCCAGAAATTATTAGTTTAACATCCCAGAAATTATTAGTTTCTCATCCCAGAAATTGTTAGTTTCTCATCCCAGAAATTATTAGATTCTCATCCCAGAAATTATTAGTTTCTCATCCCAGAAATTATTAGCTTCTCATCCCAAATTATTAGTTTCTCATCCCAGAAATTATTAGTTTCAAATCCCAGAAATTATTCTTCTCATCCCAGAAATTATTAGTTTCTCATCCCAGAAATTATTGTTTCTCATCTCAGAAATGACTAGTTTCTCATCCCAGAAATTATTAGTTTCTCATCCCAGAAATTACTAGCTTCTCATCTCAGAAATTATTAGTTTCTCATCCCAGAAATTATTAGTTTCTCATCCCAGAAATTATTAGTTTCTCATCCCAGAAAATATTAGTTTCTCATCCCAGAAATTATTAGTTTCTCATCCCAGAAATTATTCGTTTCTCATCCCAGAAATTATTAGTTTCTCATCCCAGAAATTATTAGATTCTCATCCCAGAAATTATTAGTTTCTCATCCCAGAAATTATTAGTTTCTCATCCCAGAAATTATTCGTTTCTCATCCCAGAAATTATTAGTTTCTCATCCCAGAAATTATTAGATTCTCATCCCAGAAATTATTAGTTTCTCATCCCAGAAATTATTCGTTTCTCATCCCAGAAATTATTAGCTTCTCATCCCAAATTATTAGTTTCTCATCCCAGAAATTATTAGTTTCTCATCCCAGAAATTATTAGTTTCTCATCCCAGAAATTATTAGTTTCTCATCCCAGAAATTATTAGTTTCTCATCCCAGAAATTATTGTTTCTCATCTCAAAAATGACTAGTTTCTCATCCCAGAAATTATTAGTTTCTCATCCCAGAAATTACTAGCTTCTCATCTCAGAAATTATTAGTTGATCATCCCAGAAATTATTCCTTTCTCATCCCAGAAATTATTAGTTTCTCATCCCAGAAAATATTAGTTTCTCATCCCAGAAATTATTAGTTTCTCATCCCAGAAATTATTAGTTTCCAATCCCAGAAATTATTAGTTTCACATCCCAGAAATTATTAGTTTAACATCCCAGAAATTATTAGTTTCGCATCCCAGAAATTATTAGTTTCTCATCCCAGAAATTATTCGTTTCTCATCCCAGAAATTATTAGTTTCTCATCCCAGAAATTATTAGTTTCTCATCCCAGAAATTATTAGATTCTCATCCCAGAAATTATTAATTTCTCATCCCAGAAATTATTAGTTTCTCATCCCAGAAATTATTAGTTTCACATCCCAGAAATTATTAGTTTACCATCCCAGAAATTATTAGTTTCTCATCCCAGAAATTATTAGTTTCTCATCCCAGAAATTATTAGTTTCTCATCCCAGAAATTATTAGGTTCTCATCCCAGAAATTATTAGTTTCTCATCCCAGAAATTATTGTTTCTCATCTCAGAAATGACTAGTTGCTCATCCCAGAAATTATTAGTTTCTCATCCCAGAAATTACTGGCTTCTCATCTCAGAAATTATTAGTTTCTCATCCCAGAAATTATTAGTTTCTCATCCCAGAAATTATTAGTTTCTCATCCCAGAAAATATTAGTTTCTCATCCCAGAAATTATTAGTTTCTCATCCCAGAAATTATTAGTTTCTCATCCCAGAAATTATTAGTTTCACATTCCAGAAATTATTAGTTTAACATCCCAGAAATTATTAGTTTCTCATCCCAGAAATTATTCGTTTCTCATCCCAGAAATTATTCGTTTCTCATCCCAGAAATTATTAGTTTGTCATCCCAGAAATTATTAGTTTCTCATCCCAGAAATTATTGTTTCTCATCTCAGAAATGACTAGTTTCTCATCCCAGAAATTATTAGTTTCTCATCCCAGAAATTACTAGCTTCTCATCTCAGAAATTATTAGTTTCTCATCCCAGAAATTATTAGTTTCTCATCCCAGAAATTATTAGTTTAACATCCCAGAAAATATTAGTTTCTCATCCCAGAAATTATTCGTTTCTCATCCCAGAAATTATTAGTTCTCATCCCAGAAATTATTAGATTCTCATCCCAGAAATTATTAGTTTCACATCCCAGAAATTATTAGTTTCTCATCCCAGAAATTATTAGTTTCTCATCCCAGAAATTATTAGTTTCACATCCCAGAAATTATTAGTTTAACATCCCAGAAATTATTAGTTTCTCATCCCAGAAATTGTTAGTTTCTCATCCCAGAAATTATTAGATTCTCATCCCAGAAATTATTAGTTTCTCATCCCAGAAATTATTAGCTTCTCATCCCAAATTATTAGTTTCTCATCCCAGAAATTATTAGTTTCAAATCCCAGAAATTATTATTCTCATCCCAGAAATTATTAGTTTCTCATCCCAGAAATTATTGTTTCTCATCTCAGAAATGACTAGTTTCTCATCCCAGAAATTATTAGTTTCTCATCCCAGAAATTACTAGCTTCTCATCTCAGAAATTATTAGTTTCTCATCCCAGAAATTATTAGTTTCTCATCCCAGAAATTATTAGTTTCTCATCCCAGAAAATATTAGTTTCTCATCCCAGAAATTATTAGTTTCTCATCCCAGAAATTATTCGTTTCTCATCCCAGAAATTATTAGTTTCTCATCCCAGAAATTATTAGTTTCTCATCCCAGAAATTATTAGATTCTCATCCCAGAAATTATTAGATTCTCATCCCAGAAATTATTAGTTTCTCATCCCAGAAATTATTAGTTTAACATCCCAGAAATTATTAGTTTCTCATCCCAGAAATTATTCGTTTCTCATCCCAGAAATTATTAGTTTCTCATCCCAGAAATTATTAGTTTCTCATCCCAGAAATTATTAGTTTCTCATCCCAGAAATTATTCGTTTCTCATCCCAGAAATTATTAGTTTCTCATCCCAAATTATTAGTTTCTCATCCCAGAAATTATTAGTTTCTCATCCCAAATTATTAGTTTCTCATCCCAGAAATTATTAGTTTCTCATCCCAGAAATTATTAGGTTCTCATCCCAGAAATTATTAGTTTCTCATCCCAGAAATTATTGTTTCTCATCTCAGAAATGACTAGTTGCTCATCCCAGAAATTATTAGTTTCTCATCCCAGAAATTACTGGCTTCTCATCTCAGAAATTATTAGTTTCTCATCCCAGAAATTATTAGTTTCTCATCCCAGAAATTATTAGTTTCTCATCCCAGAAAATATTAGTTTCTCATCCCAGAAATTATTAGTTTCTCATCCCAGAAATTATTAGTTTCTCATCCCAGAAATTATTAGTTTCACATCCCAGAAATTATTAGTTTAACATCCCAGAAATTATTAGTTTCTCATCCCAGAAATTATTAGTTTCTCATCCCAGAAATTATTAGTTTCTCATCCCAGAAATTATTAGTTTCTCATCCCAGAAATTATTAGTTTCTCATCCCAGAAATTATTAGTTTCTCATCCCAGAAATTATTAGTTTCACATCCCAGAAATTAGTTTCTCATCCCAGAAATTATTAGTTTCTCATCTCAAAAATGACTAGTTTCTCATCCCAGAAATTATTAGTTTCTCATCCCAGAAATTACTAGCTTCTCATCCCAGAAATTATTAGTTTCTCATCCCAGAAAATATTAGTTTCTCATCCCAGAAATTATTAGTTTCTCATCCCAGAAATTATTAGTTTCTCATCCCAGAAATTATTAGTTTCTCATCCCAGAAATTATTAGTTTCTCATCTCAAAAATGACTAGTTTCTCATCCCAGAAATTATTAGTTTCTCATCCCAGAAATTATTAGTTTCTCATCCCAGAAATTATTAGTTTCTCATCCCAGAAAATATTAGTTTCTCATCCCAGAAATTATTAGTTTCTCATCCCAGAAATTATTAGTTTCTCATCCCAGAAATTATTAGTTTCTCACCCCAGAAATTATTAGTTTCTCATCCCAGAAATTATTAGTTTCACATCCCAGAAATTAGTTTCTCATCCCAGAAATTATTGTTTCTCATCTCAAAAATGACTAGTTTCTCATCCCAGAAATTATTAGTTTCTCATCCCAGAAATTACTAGCTTCTCATCTCAGAAATTATTATTTGATCATCCCAGAAATTATTCCTTTCTCATCCCAGAAATTATTAGTTTCTCATCCCAGAAAATATTAGTTTCTCATCCCAGAAATTATTAGTTTCTCATCCCAGAAATTATTAGTTTCTCATCCCAGAAATTATTAGTTTCACATCCCAGAAATTATTAGTTTAACATCCCAGAAATTATTAGTTTCGCATCCCAGAAATTATTAGTTTCTCATCCCAGAAATTATTCGTTTCTCATCCCAGAAATTATTAGTTTCTCATCCCAGAAATTATTAGTTTCTCATCCCAGAAATTATTAGATTCTCATCCCAGAAATTATTAATTTCTCATCCCAGAAATTATTAGTTTCTCATCCCAGAAATTATTAGTTTCACATCCCAGAAATTATTAGTTTACCATCCCAGAAATTATTAGTTTCTCATCCCAGAAATTATTAGTTTCTCATCCCAGAAATTATTAGTTTCTCATCCCAGAAATTATTAGGTTCTCATCCCAGAAATTATTAGTTTCTCATCCCAGAAATTATTGTTTCTCATCTCAGAAATGACTAGTTGCTCATCCCAGAAATTATTAGTTTCTCATCCCAGAAATTACTGGCTTCTCATCTCAGAAATTATTAGTTTCTCATCCCAGAAATTATTAGTTTCTCATCCCAGAAATTATTAGTTTCTCATCCCAGAAAATATTAGTTTCTCATCCCAAATTATTAGTTTCTCATCCCAGAAATTATTAGTTTCTCATCCCAAATTATTAGTTTCTCATCCCAGAAATTATTAGTTTCTCATCCCAGAAATTATTAGGTTCTCATCCCAGAAATTATTAGTTTCTCATCCCAGAAATTATTGTTTCTCATCTCAGAAATGACTAGTTGCTCATCCCAGAAATTATTAGTTTCTCATCCCAGAAATTACTGGCTTCTCATCTCAGAAATTATTAGTTTCTCATCCCAGAAATTATTAGTTTCTCATCCCAGAAATTATTAGTTTCTCATCCCAGAAAATATTAGTTTCTCATCCCAGAAATTATTAGTTTCTCATCCCAGAAATTATTAGTTTCTCATCCCAGAAATTATTAGTTTCACATCCCAGAAATTATTAGTTTAACATCCCAGAAATTATTAGTTTCTCATCCCAGAAATTATTAGTTTCTCATCCCAGAAATTATTAGTTTCTCATCCCAGAAATTATTAGTTTCTCATCCCAGAAATTATTAGTTTCTCATCCCAGAAATAATTAGTTTCTCATCCCAGAAATTATTAGTTTCACATCCCAGAAATTAGTTTCTCATCCCAGAAATTATTAGTTTCTCATCTCAAAAATGACTAGTTTCTCATCCCAGAAATTATTAGTTTCTCATCCCAGAAATTACTAGCTTCTCATCCCAGAAATTATTAGTTTCTCATCCCAGAAAATATTAGTTTCTCATCCCAGAAATTATTAGTTTCTCATCCCAGAAATTATTAGTTTCTCATCCCAGAAATTATTAGTTTCTCATCCCAGAAATTATTAGTTTCTCATCTCAAAAATGACTAGTTTCTCATCCCAGAAATTATTAGTTTCTCATCCCAGAAATTATTAGTTTCTCATCCCAGAAATTATTAGTTTCTCATCCCAGAAAATATTAGTTTCTCATCCCAGAAATTATTAGTTTCTCATCCCAGAAATTATTAGTTTCTCATCCCAGAAATTATTAGTTTCTCACCCCAGAAATTATTAGTTTCTCATCCCAGAAATTATTAGTTTCACATCCCAGAAATTAGTTTCTCATCCCAGAAATTATTGTTTCTCATCTCAAAAATGACTAGTTTCTCATCCCAGAAATTATTAGTTTCTCATCCCAGAAATTACTAGCTTCTCATCTCAGAAATTATTAGTTGATCATCCCAGAAATTATTCCTTTCTCATCCCAGAAATTATTAGTTTCTCATCCCAGAAAATATTAGTTTCTCATCCCAGAAATTATTAGTTTCTCATCCCAGAAATTATTAGTTTCTCATCCCAGAAATTATTAGTTTCACATCCCAGAAATTATTAGTTTAACATCCCAGAAATTATTAGTTTCGCATCCCAGAAATTATTAGTTTCTCATCCCAGAAATTATTCGTTTCTCATCCCAGAAATTATTAGTTTCTCATCCCAGAAATTATTAGTTTCTCATCCCAGAAATTATTAGATTCTCATCCCAGAAATTATTAATTTCTCATCCCAGAAATTATTAGTTTCTCATCCCAGAAATTATAAGTTTCACATCCCAGAAATTATTAGTTTACCATCCCAGAAATTATTAGTTTCTCATCCCAGAAATTATTAGTTTCTCATCCCAGAAATTATTAGTTTCTCATCCCAGAAATTATTAGGTTCTCATCCCAGAAATTATTAGTTTCTCATCCCAGAAATTATTGTTTCTCATCTGAGAAATGACTAGTTGCTCATCCCAGAAATTATTAGTTTCTCATCCCAGAAATTACTGGCTTCTCATCTCAGAAATTATTAGTTTCTCATCCCAGAAATTATTAGTTTCTCATCCCAGAAATTATTAGTTTCTCATCCCAGAAAATATTAGTTTCTCATCCCAGAAATTATTAGTTTCTCATCCCAGAAATTATTAGTTTCTCATCCCAGAAATTATTAGTTTCACATTCCAGAAATTATTAGTTTAACATCCCAGAAATTATTAGTTTCTCATCCCAGAAATTATTCGTTTCTCATCCCAGAAATTATTCGTTTCTCATCCCAGAAATTATTAGTTTCTCATCCCAGAAATTATTAGTTTCTCATCCCAGAAATTATTGTTTCTCATCTCAGAAATGACTAGTTTCTCATCCCAGAAATTATTAGTTTCTCATCCCAGAAATTACTAGCTTCTCATCTCAGAAATTATTAGTTTCTCATCCCAGAAATTATTAGTTTCTCATCCCAGAAATTATTAGTTTAACATCCCAGAAAATATTAGTTTCTCATCCCAGAAATTATTCGTTTCTCATCCCAGAAATTATTAGTTTCTCATCCCAGAAATTATTAGATTCTCATCCCAGAAATTATTAGTTTCACATCCCAGAAATTATTAGTTTCTCATCCCAGAAATTATTAGTTTCACATCCCAGAAATTATTAGTTTAACATCCCAGAAATTATTAGTTTCTCATCCCAGAAATTGTTAGTTTCTCATCCCAGAAATTATTAGATTCTCATCCCAGAAATTATTAGTTTCTCATCCCAGAAATTATTAGCTTCTCATCCCAAATTATTAGTTTCTCATCCCAGAAATTATTAGTTTCAAATCCCAGAAATTATTATTCTCATCCCAGAAATTATTAGTTTCTCATCCCAGAAATTATTGTTTCTCATCTCAGAAATGACTAGTTTCTCATCCCAGAAATTATTAGTTTCTCATCCCAGAAATTACTAGCTTCTCATCTCAGAAATTATTAGTTTCTCATCCCAGAAATTATTAGTTTCTCATCCCAGAAATTATTAGTTTCTCATCCCAGAAAATATTAGTTTCTCATCCCAGAAATTATTAGTTTCTCATCCCAGAAATTATTCGTTTCTCATCCCAGAAATTATTAGTTTCTCATCCCAGAAATTATTAGTTTCTCATCCCAGAAATTATTAGATTCTCATCCCAGAAATTATTAGATTCTCATCCCAGAAATTATTAGTTTCTCATCCCAGAAATTATTAGTTTAACATCCCAGAAATTATTAGTTTCTCATCCCAGAAATTATTCGTTTCTCATCCCAGAAATTATTAGTTTCTCATCCCAGAAATTATTAGTTTCTCATCCCAGAAATTATTAGTTTCTCATCCCAGAAATTATTCGTTTCTCATCCCAGAAATTATTAGTTTCTCATCCCAAATTATTAGTTTCTCATCCCAGAAATTATTAGTTTCTCATCCCAAATTATTAGTTTCTCATCCCAGAAATTATTAGTTTCTCATCCCAGAAATTATTAGGTTCTCATCCCAGAAATTATTAGTTTCTCATCCCAGAAATTATTGTTTCTCATCTCAGAAATGACTAGTTGCTCATCCCAGAAATTATTAGTTTCTCATCCCAGAAATTACTGGCTTCTCATCTCAGAAATTATTAGTTTCTCATCCCAGAAATTATTAGTTTCTCATCCCAGAAATTATTAGTTTCTCATCCCAGAAAATATTAGTTTCTCATCCCAGAAATTATTAGTTTCTCATCCCAGAAATTATTAGTTTCTCATCCCAGAAATTATTAGTTTCACATCCCAGAAATTATTAGTTTAACATCCCAGAAATTATTAGTTTCTCATCCCAGAAATTATTAGTTTCTCATCCCAGAAATTATTAGTTTCTCATCCCAGAAATTATTAGTTTCTCATCCCAGAAATTATTAGTTTCTCATCCCAGAAATTATTAGTTTCTCATCCCAGAAATTATTAGTTTCACATCCCAGAAATTAGTTTCTCATCCCAGAAATTATTAGTTTCTCATCTCAAAAATGACTAGTTTCTCATCCCAGAAATTATTAGTTTCTCATCCCAGAAATTACGAGCTTCTCATCCCAGAAATTATTAGTTTCTCATCCCAGAAAATATTAGTTTCTCATCCCAGAAATTATTAGTTTCTCATCCCAGAAATTATTAGTTTCTCATCCCAGAAATTATTAGTTTCTCATCCCAGAAATTATTAGTTTCTCATCTCAAAAATGACTAGTTTCTCATCCCAGAAATTATTAGTTTCTCATCCCAGAAATTATTAGTTTCTCATCCCAGAAATTATTAGTTTCTCATCCCAGAAAATATTAGTTTCTCATCCCAGAAATTATTAGTTTCTCATCCCAGAAATTATTAGTTTCTCATCCCAGAAATTATTAGTTTCTCACCCCAGAAATTATTAGTTTCTCATCCCAGAAATTATTAGTTTCACATCCCAGAAATTAGTTTCTCATCCCAGAAATTATTGTTTCTCATCTCAAAAATGACTAGTTTCTCATCCCAGAAATTATTAGTTTCTCATCCCAGAAATTACTAGCTTCTCATCTCAGAAATTATTAGTTGATCATCCCAGAAATTATTCCTTTCTCATCCCAGAAATTATTAGTTTCTCATCCCAGAAAATATTAGTTTCTCATCCCAGAAATTATTAGTTTCTCATCCCAGAAATTATTAGTTTCTCATCCCAGAAATTATTAGTTTCACATCCCAGAAATTATTAGTTTAACATCCCAGAAATTATTAGTTTCGCATCCCAGAAATTATTAGTTTCTCATCCCAGAAATTATTCGTTTCTCATCCCAGAAATTATTAGTTTCTCATCCCAGAAATTATTAGTTTCTCATCCCAGAAATTATTAGATTCTCATCCCAGAAATTATTAATTTCTCATCCCAGAAATTATTAGTTTCTCATCCCAGAAATTATTAGTTTCACATCCCAGAAATTATTAGTTTACCATCCCAGAAATTATTAGTTTCTCATCCCAGAAATTATTAGTTTCTCATCCCAGAAATTATTAGTTTCTCATCCCAGAAATTATTAGGTTCTCATCCCAGAAATTATTAGTTTCTCATCCCAGAAATTATTGTTTCTCATCTCAGAAATGACTAGTTGCTCATCCCAGAAATTATTAGTTTCTCATCCCAGAAATTACTGGCTTCTCATCTCAGAAATTATTAGTTTCTCATCCCAGAAATTATTAGTTTCTCATCCCAGAAATTATTAGTTTCTCATCCCAGAAAATATTAGTTTCTCATCCCAAATTATTAGTTTCTCATCCCAGAAATTATTAGTTTCTCATCCCAAATTATTAGTTTCTCATCCCAGAAATTATTAGTTTCTCATCCCAGAAATTATTAGGTTCTCATCCCAGAAATTATTAGTTTCTCATCCCAGAAATTATTGTTTCTCATCTCAGAAATGACTAGTTGCTCACCCCAGAAATTATTAGTTTCTCATCCCAGAAATTACTGGCTTCTCATCTCAGAAATTATTAGTTTCTCATCCCAGAAATTATTAGTTTCTCATCCCAGAAATTATTAGTTTCTCATCCCAGAAAATATTAGTTTCTCATCCCAGAAATTATTAGTTTCTCATCCCAGAAATTATTAGTTTCTCATCCCAGAAATTATTAGTTTCACATCCCAGAAATTATTAGTTTAACATCCCAGAAATTATTAGTTTCTCATCCCAGAAATTATTAGTTTCTCATCCCAGAAATTATTAGTTTCTCATCCCAGAAATTATTAGTTTCTCATCCCAGAAATTATTAGTTTCTCATCCCAGAAATTATTAGTTTCTCATCCCAGAAATTATTAGTTTCACATCCCAGAAATTAGTTTCTCATCCCAGAAATTATTAGTTTCTCATCTCAAAAATGACTAGTTTCTCATCCCAGAAATTATTAGTTTCTCATCCCAGAAATTACTAGCTTCTCATCCCAGAAATTATTAGTTTCTCATCCCAGAAAATATTAGTTTCTCATCCCAGAAATTATTAGTTTCTCATCCCAGAAATTATTAGTTTCTCATCCCAGAAATTATTAGTTTCTCATCCCAGAAATTATTAGTTTCTCATCTCAAAAATGACTAGTTTCTCATCCCAGAAATTATTAGTTTCTCATCCCAGAAATTATTAGTTTCTCATCCCAGAAATTATTAGTTTCTCATCCCAGAAAATATTAGTTTCTCATCCCAGAAATTATTAGTTTCTCATCCCAGAAATTATTAGTTTCTCATCCCAGAAATTATTAGTTTCTCACCCCAGAAATTATTAGTTTCTCATCCCAGAAATTATTAGTTTCACATCCCAGAAATTAGTTTCTCATCCCAGAAATAATTGTTTCTCATCTCAAAAATGACTAGTTTCTCATCCCAGAAATTATTAGTTTCTCATCCCAGAAATTACTAGCTTCTCATCTCAGAAATTATTAGTTGATCATCCCAGAAATTATTCCTTTCTCATCCCAGAAATTATTAGTTTCTCATCCCAGAAAATATTAGTTTCTCATCCCAGAAATTATTAGTTTCTCATCCCAGAAATTATTAGTTTCACATCCCAGAAATTATTAGTTTCTCATCCCAGAAATTATTAGTTTCTCATCCCAGAAATTATTAGTTTCTCATCCCAGAAATTATTAGTTTCTCATCCCAGAAATTATTAGTTTCTCATCTCAAAAATGACTAGTTTCTCATCCCAGAAATTATTAGTTTCTCATCCCAGAAATTATTAGTTTCTCATCCCAGAAATTATTAGTTTCTCATCCCAGAAAATATTAGTTTCTCATCCCAGAAATTATTAGTTTCTCATCCCAGAAATTATTAGTTTCTCATCTCAAAAATGACTAGTTTCTCATCCCAGAAATTATTAGTTTCTCATCCCAGAAATTATTAGTTTCTCATCCCAGAAATTATTAGTTTCTCATCCCAGAAATTATTAGTTTCTCATCCCAGAAAATATTAGTTTCTCATCCCAGAAATTATTAGTTTCTCATCCCAGAAATTATTAGTTTCTCATCCCAGAAATTATTAGTTTCTCATCCCAGAAATTATTAGTTTCACATCCCAGAAATTATTAGTTTACCATCCCAGAAATTATTAGTTTCTCATCCCAGAAATTATTAGTTTCTCATCCCAGAAATTATTAGTTTCTCATCCCAGAAATTATTAGGTTCTCATCCCAGAAATTATTAGTTTCTCATCCCAGAAATTATTGTTTCTCATCTCAGAAATGACTAGTTGCTCATCCCAGAAATTATTAGTTTCTCATCCCAGAAATTACTGGCTTCTCATCTCAGAAATTATTAGTTTCTCATCCCAGAAATTATTAGTTTCTCATCCCAGAAATTATTAGTTTCTCATCCCAGAAAATATTAGTTTCTCATCCCAAATTATTAGTTTCTCATCCCAGAAATTATTAGTTTCTCATCCCAAATTATTAGTTTCTCATCCCAGAAATTATTAGTTTCTCATCCCAGAAATTATTAGGTTCTCATCCCAGAAATTATTAGTTTCTCATCCCAGAAATTATTGTTTCTCATCTCAGAAATGACTAGTTGCTCATCCCAGAAATTATTAGTTTCTCATCCCAGAAATTACTGGCTTCTCATCTCAGAAATTATTAGTTTCTCATCCCAGAAATTATTAGTTTCTCATCCCAGAAATTATTAGTTTCTCATCCCAGAAAATATTAGTTTCTCATCCCAGAAATTATTAGTTTCTCATCCCAGAAATTATTAGTTTCTCATCCCAGAAATTATTAGTTTCACATCCCAGAAATTATTAGTTTAACATCCCAGAAATTATTAGTTTCTCATCCCAGAAATTATTAGTTTCTCATCCCAGAAATTATTAGTTTCTCATCCCAGAAATTATTAGTTTCTCATCCCAGAAATTATTAGTTTCTCATCCCAGAAATTATTAGTTTCTCATCCCAGAAATTATTAGTTTCACATCCCAGAAATTAGTTTCTCATCCCAGAAATTATTAGTTTCTCATCTCAAAAATGACTAGTTTCTCATCCCAGAAATTATTAGTTTCTCATCCCAGAAATTACTAGCTTCTCATCCCAGAAATTATTAGTTTCTCATCCCAGAAAATATTAGTTTCTCATCCCAGAAATTATTAGTTTCTCATCCCAGAAATTATTAGTTTCTCATCCCAGAAATTATTAGTTTCTCATCCCAGAAATTATTAGTTTCTCATCTCAAAAATGACTAGTTTCTCATCCCACAAATTATTAGTTTCTCATCCCAGAAATTATTAGTTTCTCATCCCAGAAATTATTAGTTTCTCATCCCAGAAAATATTAGTTTCTCATCCCAGAAATTATTAGTTT